>NW_020837947.1:87921995-88208879 GCF_003676395.1 Aethalodelphis obliquidens
CTTTCTTTCTTTCTTTCTTTCTTTCTTTCTTTCTTTCTTTCTTTCTTCTAATTCTACTAAATCTTTCTCTCTACATTTTCTCCCTTTTATTCTGAGCCGTGTGGATGAAGGGTCTTGGTGCTGCAGCCAGGAGTCAGTGCTGTGCCTCTGAGGTGGGAGAGCCAACTTCAGGACACTGGTCAACAAGAGACCTCCCAGCTCCACATAATATAAAATGGCGAAAATCTCCCAGGGATCTCCATCTCAAAACCAGCACCCAGCTTCACTCAACGACCAGCAAGCTACAGTGCTGGACAACCTATGCTAATCAACTAGCAAAAGAGGAACACAACCCCACCCATTAGCAGAGAGGCTGCCTACAATAATAATAAGTCCACAGACACCCCAAAACACACCACCATACATGGACCTGCTCACCAGAGAGACAAGATCCAGCCTCATCCTCCAGAACACAGGCACTAGTCCCCTCCACCAGGAAGCCTAAACAACACACTGAACCAACTTCAGGCACTGGGGATAGACATCAAAAACAACGGGAACTACGAACCTGCAGCCTGCAGAAAGGAGATCCCAAACACAGTAAGATAAGCAAAATGAGAAAACAGAAAAACACACCACAGATGAAGGAGCAAGATAAAAACGAACCAGACCTAACAAATGAAGAGGAAATAGGCAGTCTACCTGAAAAAGAATTCAGAATAATGATAGTAAAGATGATCCAAAATCTTGGAAATAGAATAGACAAAATACAAGAAACATTTAACAAGGACCTAGAAGAACTAAAGATGAAACTAACAATGATGAACAACACAATAAATGAAATTAAAAATACTCTAGATGGGACCAATAGCAGAATAACTGAGGCAGAAGAACGGATAAGTGACCTGGAAGATAAAATAGTGGAAATAACTACTGCAGAGCAGAATAAAGAGAAAAGAATGAAAAGAATTGAGGGCAGTCTCAGAGACTTCCAAGAAGCACAGAAGAGTCCCAAAAAGGATAAATCCAAGGAGAAATATGCCAAGACACATATTAATCAAACTGTCAAAAATTAAGTACAAAGAAAGCATATTAAAAGCAGCAAGGGAAAAACAACAAATAACACACAAGGGAATCCCCATAAGGTTAACAGCTGATCTCTCAGCAGAAACTCTGCAAGCCAGAAGGGTGTGGCAGGACATACTGAAAGTGATGAAGGAGAAAAACCTGCAACCAAGATTACTCTACCCAGCAAGGATCTCATTCAGATTTGATGGAGAAATTAAAACCTTTACAGACAAGCAAAAGCTGAGAGAGATCAGCACCACCAAACCAGCTTTACAACAAATGCTAAAGGAACTTCTCTAGGCAAGAAGCACAAGAGAAGGAAAAGACCTACAATAACGAACACAAAACAATTTAGAAAATGGGAATGGGAACATACATATCGATAATTACCTTAAATGTAAATGGACTAAATGCTCCAAACAAAAGACACAGATTGGATGAATGGATACAAAAACAAGACCCATATATATGCTGTCTACAAGAGACGCACTTCAGACCTAGAGACACATATAGACTGAAAGTAAGGGGATGGAAAAAGATATTCCATGCAAATGGAAACCAAAAGAAAGCTGGAGTAGCAGTTGTCATATCAGACAAAATAGACTTTAAAATAAAGACTATTAGAGGAGACAAAGAAGGACACTACATAATGATCAAGAGATTGATCCAAGAAAAAGATATAACAATTGTAAATATTTATGCACCAAACATAGGAGCACCTAAATACATAAGGCAAATACTAACAGCCATAAAAGGGGAAATTGACAGTAACACATTCATAGTAGGGGACCTTAACACCCCACTTTCACCAATGGACAGATCATCCAAAAAGAAAATAAGGAAACACAAACTTTAAATGATACATTAAACAAGATGGACTTAGTTGATATTTATAGGACACCCCATCCAAAAACAACAGTATACACATTTTTCTCAAGTGCTCATGGAACATTCTCCAGGATAGATCATATATATTGGGTCACAAATCAAGCCTTGGTAAATTTAAGAAAATTGAAATCATATCAAGTATCTTTCCCGACCACAATGCCATGAGACTAGATATCAATTACAGGAAAAGATCTGTAAAAAATACAAACACATGGAGGCTACACAGTACACTACTTAATAATGAAGTGATCACTGAAGAAATCAAAGAGGAAACCAAAAAATACCTAGAAACAAATGATAATGGAGACACGACGACCCAAAACCTATGGGATGCAGCAAAAGCAGTTCTAAGAGGAAAGTTTATAGCAATACAAGCCCACCTTAAGAAACAGGAAATATCTCGAATAAACAACCTAACCTTGCACCTAAATCAGTTAGAGAAAGAAGAACAAAAAATCCCCAAAGTTAGCAGAAGGAAAGAAATCATAAAAATCAGATCAGAAATAAATGAAAAAGAAATGAAGGCAACAGTAGCAAAGATCAATAAAACTACAAGCTGGTTCTTTGAGAAGATAAACAAAATTGATAAACCATTAGCCAGACTCATCAAGAAAAAAAGGGAGAAGACTCAAATCAATAGAATTAGAAATGAAAAAAGAGAAGTAACAACTGACACTGCAGAAATACAGGAGAGGATGAGAGATTACTACAAGCAACTCTATGCCAATAAATTGGACAATCTGGAAGAAATGGACAAATTCTTAGAAATGCACAACCTGGCAAGACTGAATCAGGAAGAAATAGAAAATATGAACAGACCAATCACAAGCACTGAAATTGAAACTGTGATTAAAAATCTTCCAACAAAAAAAAGCCCAGGATCAGATAGCTTCACAGGCGAATTCTATCAAAAATTTAGAGAATACCTAACACCTATCCTTCTCAAACTCTTCCAAAATATAGCAGAGGGAGGAACACTCCCAAATTGATTCTACAAGGCCACCATCACCTTGATACCAAAAACAGACAAGGATGTCACAAAGAAAGAAAACCACAGGCCAATATCACTGATGAACATAGATGCAAAAATCCTCAACAAAATACTTGCAAACAGAATCCAACAGCACATTAAAAGGATCATACACCATGATCAAGTGGGGTTTATTCCAGGAATGCAAGGATTCTTCAATATACGCAAATCAATTAATGTGATAAACCGTATTAACAAATTGAAGGAGAAAAACCATATGATTATCTCAATAGATGCAGAGAAAGCTTTTGACAAAATTCACCACCGATTTTTGATAAAAAAAAAACCCTGCAGAAAGTAGGCATAGAGGGAACTTTCCTCAACATAATAAAGGCCATATATGACAAACTCACAGCCAACATCATCCTCAATGGTGAAAAACTGAAAGCATTTCCACTAAGATCAGGAAAAAGACAAGGTTGCCCACTCTCACCACTATCATGCAACATACTTTTGGAAGTTTTAGCCACAGCAATCAGAAAAGAAAAGGAAATAAGAGGAAGCCAAATCAGAAAAGAAGTAAAGCTGTCACTGTTTGCAGATGATATGATACTATACATAGAGAATCTGAAAGATGCTACCAGAAAACTACTAGAGCTAATCAATAAATTTGGTAAAGTTGCAGGGTACAAAATTAATGCACAGAAATCTCTGGCATTCCTATACACTAATGATGAAAAATCTGAAAGTGAAATCAAGAAAACACTCCCATTTATCATCGCAACAAAAAGAATAAAATATCTAGGAATAAACCTACCTAAGGAGACAAAAGACCTGTATGCAGAAAATTATAAGACACTGATAAAAGAAATTAAATATGATACAAATAGATGGAGAGATATACCATGTTCTTGGATTGGAAGAATCAACATTGTGAAAATGACTCTACTACCCAAAGCAACCTACAGATTCAATGCAATCCCTATCAAATTACCACTGGCTTTTTTCACAGAACTAGAACAAAAAATTTCACAATTTGTATGGAAACACAAAAGACCCCGAATAGCAAAAGCAATCTTAAGAACGAAAAACGGAGCTGGAGGAATCAGGCTGCCTAACTTCAGACTATACTACAAAGCTACAGTAATCAAGACAGTATGGTACTGGCACAAAAACAGAAAGATAGATCAATGGAACAGGATAGAAAGCTCAAAGATAAACCCACACACATATGGTCACCTTATCTTTGATAAAGGAGGCAGGAATGTACAGTGGAGAAAGGACAGCCTCTTCAATAAGTGGTGCTGGGAAAACTGGACAGGTACATGTAAAAGTATGAGATTAGATCACTCCCTAACACCATACACAAAAATAAGCTCAAACTGGATTAAAGACCTAAATGTAAGGCCAGAAACTATCAAACTCTTAGAGGAAAACATAGGCAGAACACTCTATGACATAAACCACAGCAAGGTCCTTTTTGACCCACCTCTTAGAGAAATGGAAATAAAAACAAAAATAAACAAATGGGACGTAATGAAACTTAAACGCTTTTGCACAGCAAAGGAAACCATAAACAAGACCAAAAGACAACCCTCAGAATGGGAAAAATATTTGCAAATGAAGCAACTGACAAAGAATTATTCTCCAAAATTCATAAGCAGGTCATGCAGCTCAATAACAAAAACACAAACAACCCACTCCAAAATGGGCAGAAGACCTATATAGACATTTCTTCAAAAAGATATACACACTGCCAACAAACACATGAAAGAATGCTCAACATCATTAATCATTAGAGAAATGCAAATCAAAACTACAATGAGATATCATCTCATACCAGTCAGAATGGCCATCATCAAAAAATCTAGAAACAATAAGTGCTGGAGAGGGTGTGGAGAAAAGGAAACACTCTTGCACTGCTGGTGGGAACTTGAATTGGTATAGCCACTATTGAGAACAGTATGGAGATTCCTAAAAAAACTACAAATAGAACTACCATATGACCCAGCAATCCCACTACTGGGCATATGCCCTGAGAAAACCATAACTCAAAAAGAGTCATATCCCAAAATGTTCATTGCAGCTCTATTTACGATAGCCCAGAGATGGAAACAACCTAAGTGCCCATCATCGGATGAATAGATAAAGAAGATGTGGCACGTATATACAATGGAATATTAGCCATAAAAAGAAACGAAATTGAGCTATTTGTAATGAGGTGGATAGACCTAGAGTCTGTCATACAGAGTGAAGTAAGTCAGAAAGAGAAAGACAAGTACCGTATGCTAACACATATATATGGAATTTAAGAAAAAAATGTCATGAAGAACCTAGGGATAAGACAGGAATAAAGACACAGACCTACTGGATAATGGACCTTAGGATATGGGGAGGGAGAAAGGTGAGCTGTGACAAAGCGAGAGAGAGGCATGGACATATGTACACTACCAAACGTAAGGTAGATAGCTAGTGGGAAGCAGCCACATAGCACAGGGAGATCAGGTCGGTGCTTTGTGACCGCTTGGAGTTGGGAGATAGGGAGGGTGGGAGGGAGGGAGGTGCAAGAGGGAAGAGATATGGGAACATATGTATATGTATAACTGATTCACTTTGTTATAAAACAGAAACTAACACACCATTGTAAAGCAATTATACTCCAATAAAGATGTTAAAAAAAATCTGAAAGTGAAATTAAGGAAACACTCCCATTTACCATTGCAGCAAAAAGAATAAAATACCTAGGAATAAACTTACCTAAGGAGACAAAACACCTGTATGCAGAAAACTATAAGACACTGTTGAAAGAAATTAAAGATGATAAAAACAGATGGAGAGATATACCATGTTCTTGGAATGGAAGAAACAACATTGTGAAAATGACTCTACTACACAAAGCAATGTACAGATTCAGTGTGATTCCTATCAAACTACCAATGGCATTTTTCACAGAACTACAACAAAAATTTTCACAATTTATATGAAAACACAGAAGACCCCGAACAGCCAAAGCAATCTTTTTTTAATTATTTTTTTAACATCTTTATTGGGGTATAATTGCTTTACAATGGTGTTTTGGTTTCTGCTTTATAACAAAGTGAATCACTTATACATAAACATATGTTCCCATATCTCTTCCCTCTTGCACCTCCCTCCCTCCCACCCTCCCTATCTCCCAACTCCAAGCGGTCACAAAGCACCGACCTGATCTCCCTGTGCTATGTGGCTGCTTCCCACTAGCTATCTACCTTACGTTTGGTAGTGTACATATGTCCATGCCTCTCTCTCGCTTTGTCACAGCTCACCTTTCTCCCTCCCCATATCCTAAGGTCCATTATCCAGTAGGTCTGTGTCTTTATTCCTGTCTTATCCCTAGGTTCTTCATGACATTTTTTTCTTAAATTCCATATATATGTGTTAGCATACGGTACTTGTCTTTCTCTTTCTGACTTACTTCACTCTGTATGACAGACTCTAGGTCTATCCACCTCATTACAAATAGCTCAATTTCGTTTCTTTTTATGGCTAATATTCCATTGTATATATGTGCCACATCTTCTTTACCCATTCATCCGATGATGGGCACTTAGGTTGTTTCCATCTCTGGGCTATTGTAAATAGAGCTGCAATGACCATTTTGGTACATGACGCTTTTTGAATTATGGTTTTCTCAGGGTATATGCCCAGTAGTGGGATTGCTGGGTTGTATGGTAGTTCTATTTGTAGTTTTTGAAGGAACCTCCATACTGTTCTCCATAGTGCCTGTACCAATTCACATTCCCACCAGCAGTGCAAGAGTGTTCCCTTTTCTCCACACCCTCTCCAGCATTTATTGTTTCTAGATTTTTTTATGATGGCCATTCTGACTGGTATGAGATGATATCTCATTGTAGTTTTGATTTGCATTTCTCTAATGATTAATGATGTTGAGCATTCTTTCATGTGTTTGTTGGCAGTCTGTATATCTTTTTGGAGAAATGTCTATATAGGTCTTCTGCCCATTTTTGGATTGTGTTGTTTGTTTTTTTGTTATTGAGCTGCATGAGCTGCTTATAAATTTTGGAGATTAATTTTTTGTCAGTTGTTTCATTTGCAAATATTTTTCCCATTCTGAGGGTTGTCTTTTGGTCTTGTTTATGGTTTCCTTTGCTGTGCAAAAGCGTTTAAGTTTCATTACGTCCCATTTGTTTATTTTTGTTTTTATTTCCATTTCTCTAGGAGGTGGGTCAAAAAGGATCTTGCCGTGGTTTATGTCATAGAGTGTTCTGCCTATGTTTTCCTCTAAGAGTTTGATAGTTTCTGGCCTTACATTTAGGTCTTTAATCCAGTTTGAGCTTATTTTTGTGTATGGTGTTAGGGAGTGATCTAATCTCATACTTTTACATGTACCTGTCCAGTTTTCCCAGCACCACTTATTGAAGAGGCTGTCCTTTCTCCACTGTACATTCCTGCCTCCTTTATCAAAGATAAGGTGACCATATGTGTGTGGGTTTATCTTTGAGCTTTCTATCCTGTTCCATTGATCTATCTTTCTGTTTTTGTGCCAGTACCATACTGTCTTGATTACTGTAGCTTTGTAGTATAGTCTGAAGTTAGGCAGCCTGATTCCTCCAGCTCCGTTTTTCGTTCTTAAGATTGCTTTTGCTATTCGGGGTCTTTTGTGTTTCCATACAAATTGTGAAATTTTTTGTTCTAGTTCTGTGAAAAAAGCCAGTGGTAATTTGATAGGGATTGCATTGAATCTGTAGGTTGCTTTGGGTAGTAGAGTCATTTTCACAATGTTGATTCTTCCAATCCAAGAACATGGTATATCTCTCCATCTATTTGTATCATATTTAATTTCTTTTATCAGTGTCTTATAATTTTCTGCATACAGGTCTTTTGTCTCCTTAGGTAGGTTTATTCCTAGATATTTTATTCTTTTTGTTGCGATGATAAATGG
The DNA here is from genome assembly GCF_003676395.1 of Aethalodelphis obliquidens. Lineage (NCBI taxonomy): Eukaryota > Metazoa > Chordata > Mammalia > Artiodactyla > Delphinidae > Aethalodelphis > Aethalodelphis obliquidens. The sequence continues at coordinate 87,929,843 of NW_020837947.1, forward strand.
GAGTGTTTTCTTGATTTCACTTTCAGATTTTTCATCATTAGTGTATAGGAATGCCAGAGATTTCTGTGCATTAATTTTGTACCCTGCAACTTTACCAAATTTATTGATTAGCTCTAGTAGTTTTCTGGTAGCATCTTTAGGATTCTCTATGTATAGCATGATGGCATCTGCAAACAGTGACAGCTTTACTTCCTCTTTTCCAATTTGGATTCCTCTTATTTCTTTTTCTTCTCTGATTGCTGTGGCTAAAACTTCCAAAAGTATGTTGCATGATAGTGGTGAGAGTGGGCAACCTTGTCTTGTTCCTGATCTTAGTGGAAGTGGTTTCATTTTTTCACCATTGAGGATGATGGTGGCTGTGGGCTTGTCATATATGGCCTTTATTATGTTGAGGAAAGTTCCCTCTATGCCTACTTTCTGGAAGGGTTTTTATCAGAAATGCGTGTTGAATATTGTCAAAAGCTTTTTCTGCATCTATTGAGATAATCATATGGTGTTTCCTCTTCAGTTTGTTAATATGTTTTATGACATTGATTGATTTGCGTATATTGAAGATTCCTTGCATTCCTGGGATAAACCCCACTTGATCATGGTGTATGATCCTTTTAATGTGCTGTTGGATTCTGTTTGCTAGTATGTTGTTGAGGATTTTTGCATCTATGTGCATCCGTGATATTGGTCTGTAGTTTTTTTTTTTTTTTTGACATTTTTGTCTGTTTTTGGTATCAGGGCGATGGTGGCATCGTAGGATGAGTTTGGGAGTACTCCTCCCTCTGCTATATTTTGGAAGAGTTGGAGAAGGATAGGTGTTAGCTATTCTCTAAATGTTTGATAGCATTCCCCTGTGAAACTATCTGGTCCTGGGTTTTTGTTTGTTAGAAGATTTGTAAGCACAGTCTCAATTTCAGTGCTTGGGATCAGCCTGTTTCTATTTTCTATTTCTTCCTGGTTCAGTCTCTGAAGGTTGTGCTTTTCTAAGAATTTGTCCATTTCTTTCAAATTGTCCATTTTGTTGGCATATAATTGCTTGTAGTAATCTCTCAGGATCCTTTGTATTTCTGCAGGGTTGGTTGTTCCTCTCCTTTTTCATTTCTACTTCTATTGATTTGAGTCTTCTCCCTTTTTTCTTGATGAGTTTGGCTAGTGGTTTATCAATTTTGTTTATCTTCTCAACTAACCAGCTTTTAGTTTTATTGATCTTTGCTATTTTTTCCTTCACTTCTTTTTCATGTATTTCTGGTCTGATCTTTACGATTTCTTTCCTTCTGCTAACTTTGGGGTTTTTTGTTCTTCTTTCTTTAATTACTTTAGGTGTAAGGTTAGGTTGTTTATTTGAGATGTTTCTTGTTTCTTAACATAGCATTGTATTGCTATAAACTTCCCTCTTAGAACTGCTTTTGCTGCATCATATAGGTTTTGGGTCATCGTGTCTCCATTGTCATTTGTTTCTAGGTGTTTTTTGATTTTCTCTTTGATTTCCTCAGTGATCTCTTGGTTATTAAGTAGTGTATTGTTTAGCCTCCATGTGTTTGTATTTTTTACAGATTTTTTTCGTGTAGTTGATATCTAGTCTCATAGTACTGTGGTCCGAAAAGATACTTGATACAATTTCAATTTTCTTAAATTTACCGAGGCTTGATTTCTGCCCCAAGATATGAGCTATCCTGTAGAATGTTCCATGAGCACTTGAGAAGAACGTGTGTTCTGTTGTCCTATAAATATGAATTAAGTCCATCTTGTTTAATGTATCATTTAAAGCTTGGGTTTCTGTATTTATTTTCCTTTCGGATGATCTGTCCATTGGTGAAATTTGGGTGTTAAAGTACCCTGCGATGATTATGTTACTGTTGATTTCTCCTTTTATGGATGTTAACTTTTGCCTTATGTATTGAGGTGCTCTATGTTGGGTGCATAAATATTTACAATTGTTATATCTTCTTCTTGGATTGATCCCTTGATCATTATGTAGTGTCCTTCTTAGTGTCTTGTAATAGTCTTGGCTTTTTTTTTTTTCCAGTATGTGGGCCTCTCACTTTTGTGGCCTCTCCCATTGTGGAGCACCGGCTCCAGACGGGCAGACTCAATGGCCAGGGCTCACAGGCCAGCCACTCCGCGGCATGTGGGATCTTCCCAGCCTGGGGTACGAACCCATGTTCCCTGCATGGGCAGGCAGACTCTCAGCCACTGCGCCACCAGGGAAGCCCAATAGTCTTGTTTTTAAAGTCTAATTTGTCTGAAGTGAGAATTGATACTCCATCTTTCCTTTGATTTCAATTTGCATGGAATATCCTTTTCTATCCCCTCACTTTCAGTCTGTATGTGTCCCTAGGTCTGAAGTGTGTCTCTTGCAGACAGCATATATACGGGTCTTGTTTTTGTTTCCATTCAGCCAGTCTATGTCTTTTGGTTGGAGCATTTAAGCCATTTACATTTAATGTAATTATCAGTATGTATGTTCCTATTACCATTTTCTTAATTGTTTTGGGTTTGTTATTGTAGGTCTTTTCCTCCTCTTGTGTTTCCTGCTAGAGAAGTTCTTTTAACATTTGTTGTAAAGCTGGTTTGGTGGTGGTGAATTCTCTTTGCCTTTGCTTGTCTGTAAAGGTTTTAATTTCTCTGTCAAATCTGAATGAGATTCTTGCTGGATAGAGTAATCTTGGTTGTAGGTTTTTCCCTATCATCACTTTAAATATGTCCTGCCACTCCCTTCTGGCTTGCAGAGTTTCTGCTGAAAGATCAGTTGTTAACCTTATGGGTTTCCCTTATATATAATTTGTTGTTTTTCCCTTGCTGCTTTTAATAGTTTTTGTTTTTAATAGTTTGATAAATATGTGTCTTGGTGTGTTTCTCCTTGGATTTTTCCTGTATGTGACTCTCTGCACTTCCTGGACTTGATTGAGTATTTCCTTTCCCATATTAGGGAAGTTTTCAACTATAATCTCTTCAAATATTTTCTCAGTCCCCTTTTTTTCTCTTCCTCTTTTGCAACCCCTATAATACGAATGTTGGTGTATTTAATGTTGTCCCAGAAGTCTCTGAGACTGTCCTCAATTCTTTTCATTTTTTTTTTCTTTATTCTGCTCTGCAGTAGTCATTTCCACTATTTTATCTTCCAGGTCACTTATTTCTTCTTCTGCTTCAGTAATTCTGCTTTTGATTCCTTCTCAAGAAGTTTTAATTTCATTTATTGTGTTTTTCATCATTGTTTGTTTGCTCTTTAGTTCTTTTAGGTCCTTGTTAAACGTTTCTTGTGTTTTCTCCATTCTATTTCCAAGATTTTGGATCATCTTTACTATCATTACTCTTAATTCGTTTTCAGGTAGACTGCCTATTTCGTGCTCTGGTGGGTTTTTACCTTGCTCCTTCATCTGCAGTGTGTTTCTCTGTCTTCTCATTTTGCTTAACTTACTGTGTTTGGGGTTTCCTTTTCACAGGCTGCACGTTCATAGTTCCTGCTGTTTTTGGTGTCTGTCCCCAGTGGCTAAGGTTGGTTCAGTGGGTTGTGTAGACTTCCTGGTGGAGGGGACTGGTGCCTGTGTTCTGGTGGATGAGGCTGGATCTTTTCTTTCTGTTGGGCAGGACCTTGTCTGGTGGTGTGATTTTCGGTGTGTGTGACCTTATTATGATTTTAGGCAGCCTCTCTGCTAATGGGTGGGGTTGTGCTCCTGTCTTGCTAGTTGTGTGGCATAGGGTGTCCAGCACTGTAGCTTGCTGGCCATTGAGTGGAGCTGGGTCTTAGCGTTGAGATGGAGATCTCTGGGAGCTTTTGCCGCTTGCTATTACGTGGAGCTGGGTGGTCTTTTGTGGACCAATGTTCTGAACTCAGCTCTCCCATTTCAGAGGCACAGGCCTGACACCCGGCTGGAGCACCAAGACCATGTCCGCCACACGGCCACATACATGGGGAGTTTCTTTCCTTTTGGGAAGTCTGAGGTCTTCTGCCCGCATTCAGTAAGTGTTCTGTAGGAGTTGTTCCACGTGTAGATTTATTTCTGATGCATTTGTGGGGAGGAGGGTGACCTCTACATCTTATTCTTCCACATTTTGGAGGTCTCTGCCAGTAGTGAGATGTTGGAAGAGGAAAAATATAATTTTACTTTCTATTGGGTTTGGGAATTTATTTTTATATTTTAAGTAGGATAATAAGAGCACCTTTTGAAGGTCTGATTTCAAAGGAACAGGGAACTATTTAGTTTTGTGAACTAGATCTGTGTTAACTGTTCCTGTGCCTTCCATACCATGGGAGAAATGATTAGTCCTCTCAAGCAAGTGCAAAGCAGTAAGTGAAATACGTTGCCTCTCTTTAACTTTCCAAAAGCTGAAAAGTGCTGAGAAGCAAGCTGTGTCAAAAGTGAGTACAGTGCGAAGGACTTAACAAAGTAAGTTACCAAGATAACCTTTTCTCTTTTGATGACTTTGTAAGCAATATTTGTAACCAATACCTCTCTTGCAAACTGCTTGCAATTAAGGACACCATATGTCGTCGTCAAATGAAAAGTTACTAGTACTAGTTTTGCCTATGTTGTATGGTTACAAAAAAATAAAATTTTCAAAGAAAGAAAAAATAAGTGAGAGAAGCAGCCTACACTGTCAGGGTTGTTGGAACTAAGTCATGGTAGCCTTTTTTCATCCATCAGGAGGTAGAATTAGTGGGCAGAAAAGTTTTTCAAGTAGAAATTGTTGGTAATTTTAGATCCTCCGCAAGAACAACTTATTCCGTATGTGTGACCAAACAACTCAATGCCAAGGTTTGGAAGTTCACCTTGTAAAGTTTTTGGTGTTTGAGCTGCACTTCTGTGGTGGGTTTATTCTGATGCACCAGTGAGCCCTATCAAACCTGGCAGTATTAATTTCATGCACAGCATATGTATCAGACATAACTACAACTATCATTTAATTAATGTCTAAATATTTGCTTTCTTTGAATCTGTATGCTAATGGCATTTACTTGATAGCCACCCATGCAAATTATTTGAATATACTTTTGCAGCAGGGGTATTTTTTTTTTTTTTTTTTTTTTTTTTTTTTTTTGTGGTACACAGGCCTCTCACTGCTGTGGCCTCACCCGCTGTGGAGCACAGGCTCCAGACGCGCAGGCCCAGCGGCCATGGATCACGGGCCCAGCCTCTCCACAGCATGTGGGATCCTCCCGGACCGGGGGCATGAACCCGTGTCCCCTGTATCGGCAGGCGGACTCCCAACCACTGCGCCACCAGGGAAGCCCCGCAGCAGGGGTATTTTAACATACTTCTTTTGCAAGCCAGAACCTTTAGGTAGAGGTTGTGTTGGTTTAGATACACTGGCTTTTATTATGGGATATCCAGCAGTTTAAATTTGATGTGCTAGTCTAAATTCCATGAAGGCAGGGACCAAGTTTATCCTAATCACTTTGTCTTCAGTGCCAAATACATGGCATATAATGTTCACTCAATGGACACCTGTGGAACTAATGCACAATTTCCTGATTCTAGTGAACTGAAAATTCAGTAGCTCTTTCAGGGCTAGAATTTTGCTTCTTCTTTTGCTCCAGCCCTGCCAACAAACCACAGACTATTACTTTCAGAAAAAAAAAGTGCTTTCCTCGAAGGATATGTATGTATTGGATTTACAAAAAGCATCTGATAATTAAATTTGGCATTTAATACTTGAGTAAATACTAGCAAACATAAAACTGAGTCGTATATATGTAACACTAACTAGTAAACCAAATTACCACAGCTACCTTAGTTTTATCTAAATTAAGATTAAATAGGCTTAAATAAGCACCTATGATTCCCTAATAAGCACACACTTCAATAAGCACTAAACTTCTTGACCTCTATTTTGGTTGTTTGGAAACCTTATCCCCTAATGCTTAATATTTCAGTTCTGTGGGATGTTGCTGTAGATATACTCTTTAAATATAAATCCACTCTATAAGTGACGTGGTAGTGATTAACACTGTGTATTTCTGGCTTTTCAGTACACGATAGATGGCATTTCCCATGCTGAGTGGCCAGTTCTGTCCAATGAGTTGAATAAAAGTGATTAAGCATGATTTCTTAGTCAAGAAATTTGTGACACTCCAAAGCCTTTTTTGCCTTCTGTCACAACAAGCACTGTCCCAGAGTACATGCTCCAACAGCTTGGGTCCCTCTGATAGACATGACACTTAAGTGACAAATAAATCCCAGTTACTCTCAGGGTTGGTTGTTTCTGCAGCGTATCTTAGCCTATCCTGACTTAATTCAAAAGGGATTTTCTGCAGAAATAAAAAAGGTTTTAATATAAATCAAGAAACTTACAAAATTAATGTTGTGGAACACTTTGTCCTTAAACAAAATGGGCTCCATAGGCAGGAGTTTGAAAACTTATATAAGAGCTTTAACAACTGGTAACATAAAAAAATGGCCAGGCATATATACATAGTCACAGCTGTGTGGTAGAATGGACAGTCACACAGGTTTGAGTCTCTGTTTTTACCACTTATGAGCTCATCACCTAACTAGAGGCTCACATCCCATATGTGTAAATGTGGGATAACTAATATAGGATTATAACGTAATTGAATTATGAAAATCACCTGATAATAAGATCTTTAATATGTAAGTAGCTATGATAGCTACATTAATCAACTGATTAGTCTGGCAATATATATCAAATTATAGAATTACTACTAATTCTTCCATTCACAATTTAGTGCATACAACAAGCCTAAGTTTCAAGAATGGAGTATATTAAATGCTAAACTGGTATGAAAAAATGGAAGCAAATTCTTTAAAACATAAGATGGTATATCATTTTTTTACTCAAATTTTGAGGCTTTTAGTCAGTTGTAGCTATTTTTTTAAAAAAAGGGTTATCAGACAAGGACATCTCTTCCTTTTAGATTAACACGAGCTATGCAAACGTATTTCAGATTACTGAAGGAAACGTAACACTTATTAAGACCTCACATGCCAAAAATTTATGTCTGAATTAATTTCAAAACCTATAAAGGTATGTAATTATTGATATGCTAATGAGAAGACTGATGCTCAGAAGTTAAGTTGCCCAAAACCACTTAGTTGGTGGAACTGAGCTTCAAATCATGGTCTTCCTCCACGACAGTTTCTCCTCAGTATGTAAGAGTACATTGGTTCATGATTATCTAAACCTTAAAAAAAGTTTATAATGGAAAGCACTTTTAATATTAAATAGCTCCCTGCCTAATTATAAGGAGCTTATCACAACGCCAACTTCATTTAATCCTTCATTTGTTAAAAAAAAAATCCACGCTTCAAAGGGCAGTAAGTGAAGTGCAATTCTTTCATATCGTTTTCTACAAAATAAGTTAACTTTAAGCAAAACAACTTCAATGACAATAAATGCATTTCATCATTTATTTAATGTTTAAGCTCTCGCACTAGATTTTTACAAGCTGGTGAACACTGACAAATTATTTCTCCCACAGAACTATAACCACATGTTCCCGGACAGTATAAATATATGGTTGAGCTGACATTAATACACATCACCATTTTATCAATCACATAATAAAACAAATTGTCAAGTATCCAAATATTAAGTTACACAGCTCAAAAGGCATATAAAATATTAAATGTCTGCTCAATTCATTAGCAGAAACCCACTTTTTTGTTTTTTGCAAGAAAGGTTGGGAATCACACTTCAAACAAAAATAAGTTGGTAAACAACTTCAGATAAGTTTGAAAAAAAATTACAAGAATTTCAGAAATTTTATGATTAAGAATTGTTTTAGCTACCATAACAAAGTATTTCTACCTTTTAAAAAAATATTTACTAAATTAAAGCGCATATTCTACATGTTCTGCACAAGACAAAGGCAACATTTTACTAAAAATACTTAAGAGCCCCCTCCCATTCCTTTTTTCAGGCCCTCCCTGTAAGTTGCACCCCAAAGTGCAAACATTAAAATTAACTGTAAGGCTTTTTTGTCTGGAGACATTAAAGACATGTGCTTCTGTACAATGTAGATTTTCAAAACGGAGGTCTTCCATGACAGCACAAAATGAGATTTATAGAAAGACATTAAATAGTCACTGGTAAGACTTGGTTAATTAAAAAAAAACAAACGAGCAAATCTGATGTATACTGGTATGAATGTGGAAGATGTAAACATATTGTGATCAAATAACCTTATAGGCCCTACTTTCTATGTTTGAAATGATGGAAAGAATAAAACACATAAGGTCCAGAGTTTTCATAGTTCCTGGGATTTTAGTTCGATATGATACTAAAAACAACAAGAATTGTGCTGGGTATTTTGGCACCTAGTCTTTCTAAATTTCTTATATACTGATAAGAATCTGGCATGGAAACACATTTAAAGACATGAATGACTCCATACTGCATGATTTCAGGAAAAGTCAATTGGTACAAATGATAAGCACATTTTAAATGCTGAACAGCAAGAATCCTTTGCTAAGTGTCCAAGTAGGTTGATCATAACCCAAACAGAGGGTGCAATTCTGCCAGGCTTGTGGCCTGGTAAAACTGCGTTTCAACACTCCTATGGAAGCTTCATCAGACTTCACCAAGCCAACATGCTGGTTAACATGTACGACAAATCCCGTCCTGTCTAGGTTCCACTTCCAAGCAATGGCATCAGGCACCCCAGTTTTATTGAATGCAACAGTTGTTTCTATGACCATTAGAGTCTTTGAAGCGCAGCCGCATTTTAGGACGATACTTCTCCAAATACAAAAGTTGCTTGCTGTTAAAAGCTCCACGCCGCTTTCTAGAAGGAAGAAAACGAAAGACAAATTAAAGCAAAGTCCCTCTATAATTAACATTTACTGTTCTACAGGAGGCAATCATCACCTTTCTTGTAGCAATTTATTTTGATTATTACATTGTGACTTAATGTAGAAATAGGGATCAGCATCCATGTGTAAATGGGAAAAGGGCCATAAAAAGTTAATTTTCTAAATCTTTTTGAGAGGTAGTTATAAAATAGTCCAAACTTACAAATTCATTGATATAAAGCCCAAGAAAAGGCAAAACTAACTTATTGTAATATGAGTCAAAAAGAGATTGCCCCTGGTGGTTGGGAAGATGACTACAAACAGCGTGAGGGCACTTTCTGAAATGATCAAAATATTCTGTATATTGCACTGAGTGGTTATTTTATTTGGCTGTTACCATCCATTCATTTACCTTTGATATCTGCATTTTAACTAACTATACCTCAATAAAAGGGCAGATACACAAGCAACATATTCAATCAAGTATTTGAAGTAAAACAATAATTTACAGAATCATTACTGGATTACAATCTTTGTAATATGAGTATCTACATGGAATGCAAACAAGTAAGATACTCCCTGGTGGTAATACTATCTTAAAAATGAACAAAATGGGGCTTCCCTGGTGGCGCAGTGGTTGAGAATCTGCCTGCCAATGCAGGGGACACGGGTTCGAGCCCTGGTCTGGGAGGATCCCACATGCCGCGGAGCAACTAGGCCCGTGTGCCACAACTACTGAGCCTGCGCATCTGGAGCCTGTGCTCCGCAACAAGAGAGGCCGCGATAGTGAGAGGCCCGCGCACCGCGATGAAGAGGGGCCCCCGCTCGCAGCAACTGGAGAAAGCCCTCGCACAGAAGCGAAGACCCAACACAGCCATAAATAAATAAATTTAAAAAAAAAAAGAACAGAATGGTCAGACAGGCTCTTGAAAAGAAATTGCTTTCCTAGTAATATATTTAAATTCGCTAACATTCAACGAGGAAATAAAAAGTGCAAACGGAAAGAACGTATTAAATACATACTGTCTTATGAACTGTACTGCATCTTCGTATTTCATTCCACCTTCAATTAATGCTAGGGCGACAAGCACTGGAGCTCTGTTAAGGTAAGAATTATAGTAAATTATTTTTCAAAGTCAAATCCTGGAAAATTCAATACTCCGAACATTCCCCAATCCGAAAGCACTATTATTTACCGCACTTCCTATGTTAATACCTATGGAAAATGTTGGACTTCATGTTAAAAATTAAATTAATAAAGTACCATTATTTTCATATCAAACCCAGGTTTTTAATCTATAACCAAAAAGACAACTATGTCCTTAACTAATACAAATAAGCCTAGAAATTAAGACCTGTATCACTAGAGAGCAGTCCTGAAAAAATTTAAGGGAGAGGGTAAATCGTGACACGTGTGGACAATATTTTCTAAATTCCAAGCAGTGAAAAATACTTTCCACTTAAAGATCTGGAAAATACTGCTTTCTTTTTTTTATTATCCATGAGACTGTGACATGTTTCACGCCAGCCTCCCCAGGGCCATGGTCTGAGCAGTGGGGGACGAGGGTGGTGGTAGCAATTTACAACTACGGACACGTATATTTTGGCACTGCTGTGTAATGACTTCCTACTGAAACAGGATTCTCCAGGATCAAGAACCCTGCCACAAACTCACCATATGCAGTGCAAAAACACCTTAGAGACAATTCATGATCCTTTTTCCAATGAGCTTGGACAGTGATTCCCAATACTATGGATACAACCTAGAACACACAATTAAGTAATTCCGCCCACATGGGCAAGTATAAATTTCAGCGACAGCATCTGTCAGTTCCAAATGTACTGGAACACATTACTGCTACACTCACCTACTTTTAAATTTAACTCAGTAAGTAACCTAACAAAGCAAAATGATTCACAAACTGACAACCACGTCTTTATGGGAGTCAAAATCAAGCTTTAACTAGAATGAAGACCAGTATCATTAAATGGGTTTAAGAAATTCTCTTACCTCCCAAGGCCTGCAACACAATGAACAGCAATACAACAACCAGGGTCTTCACGAAACTTAATTTTCACAAGACTTAACCAATCATCAACAATCTGGTTAGATGGTGGTGCGCCATCATCAAAAGGCCAATCCTAAGTCAAAAGAATACACGTTTTAGACTTTTAATGTAATTGGTATAATAATTCTAAAATTCTAACACCCAAATGTTGCCAGAAGCATTTTCTTTTAACGTTTAAACAAGTGTTTTATGAAACCCCACTGTCAATGAAATGCAAATACATGCTGAGTCTTTATAAAGATCTTTTATTGCTTCAAGCCTCTGCTCAGCTTTCACCTTTATTTGGACCTCAGGACAGTGTATACTTTTGCAACAACTTAAACAATTAAGCTTTCTGAAGCCAGTGGTTTATCTGAATGAATAAACTTTGGCAGCACAGCACTGTGAACACATGGGAACCATTAAACACTTACGAGAACATGGATGCCTTCTTTCTCCACAAGACTAGTGTCGTAAGTTGCTTCACATACTCTTACTACTGTGGTAACTCCGTACTTCTTAAGTTCCTGGATGAAACATATATAAAAAAGCACATGAAGTCTTCATAACCATGTCACTCTTGCTCACCATTTGCCATTTTGATCACCTCTCTAACAGGTTAACAGAAAATCATGTATGTTTAACACGGTCTTGTTAAGTCTTACTGTCACAAGCCTTGTTTTAGGTGACAATACTAAAATAGCATTAAAAGGAAAGGGAATTGTTAAACATCATATATTTTTAATAAATTTTATATTAAAAAAAATCCCATGGCCCTTCACATACTGAAGTCGTTTATAGTCACGGTAACCTTGGCTAGACGAAGCACTAACAAAAGAGCAACTCAGGAACAAAGGACCAAAGGAATCACTCATGACTACAAACAATCTGACTTGACTGATATTAACTCTAAACTTTTGCTCATTTGCAGTGCACAGTGTATAGTTTGGAGCCTTAAAAGTATGTTCAGAGAGTAAAATCTCAAAAATGCGGTGTAAAAACCCCGCACCATTTAAGACTAGAGGCTTTAAGACTCATAGTGCATTATTAATTATAATTCTGGCATTTAAAAAATATACAGACGACAATCAAAGATAAAAGTATTTCTATGATCTGGAAGGCCTATTTGTTGTTTCTGATTATCTATAGATATTTATAAAATAAAATGTGTATGCATCCAAATAAATTATTCAGCATTACAATCCTTCCAGAAATAGAATTAGTAGATCAGTAGCTGATAATTACATTCTAAGCATCAAAAGGGGGCCAAGACATAAACTAATCCTGGTTTATAGTATCTGTCATTATGCTAATAAGCAAATATGTGAAAAACCCACAAGCGGAGCCTCCCGCCAACCAATTTCTAGTAAGATAAGAGCCATACTGTTATACTGTCCACATATACACTTAAATTAAGCAAACTGTGAGGCATGAAGAACTAGATATTAACTTATAAATCTAAACTAACTCAAGTACATGTTCTCCTCAAAATGTATAAAATAATTCACCTCTAACGTAAAGACACTGGTACTTCTGAGAGTTGGAACTGTAGTCGTAACACCTCACAATTTCCAAAACATTTTATTTTGTTACATAAAAGGCTCCACTATTAAACTACAATCAGTTTAAGACATTAAAAAGCATCAAAACTTACCTCTATAAATTTGTTTAGGGTCGCATTAGTTGGATTGTGTGTAATAAGAAATCTCATGTTCTTGTAAGTGATTTCCACAGGAGCTGGGCGGTTCATTCGAGCCATGTTAATTTAGTTAAAAAACACTCAATAGGGTTATGAAAGAATTTAAAAGACTGAATACAGAAATGATGCAAAGAAACTGAGTCTACTTCAATATACTCCACTTGAAATTCTCAGTGCTTTTGAGTATGAAGTTGGGAGTAATGGGAAATGAAATGAACCTCCTGACAAGAAGCAGCAATTCTTCAATCCAGTAATACTGAGGCAAGAGAAAGGAAGTGCACTGAGGTTTACCCCATCCAGGTCAGAACTCTTGTAAAAAATGCTCTGTGGATTTCAATCCAACACTTCTGTGTCCAGGTTCACCACTCTTATGGGGGCTTCTTGGTGGAGTAGTAATGAATTTCTACAGTTCACTTGTCTGCATAGAGGTCGTGCTGTGCCTGGCAGTAATCTCCACTGCCCTTCAGAAACTCCATAAATGTGTGACCAAGAACACCACAGAACTGCTGTTTAAAAGAAAGAGAGAAAAAAAGTTGTTTTCAATTCAAAAGGAACACGTTATGCTTTGACAGTATTTAAGGGCACAACGATCTTTCCAAATCTGGGCCCAAGCCACCTTTTAAACTTTTACTTGAACCACAAAATACAAAGGTGATTACAGATTAAATCAATAAGCAAGGATTACTTTAAGTAAATACCCCTCACATCCTTACATTTGATGAATATCCCTTACATACATTCTTCTACTAATTACTCCTTTTAAAACCTGGCTACTTGTTTTACATTCTTCTAAATTATCACGTACAACTTTCTACATTGATTTTTCCAACTACCAAAATATTTTTATGTATTACAAAAATTCAATATATTAGTCAATATATTCTTAAAAGAAAAAAACGAAACTGGTTTTCAAAATGCTCCCATATATACTATTTCATTTGATTCTTAACAACCTATTAACTTATCATTCCGCTTTAACAGATATTTCTCATCTGAGTCTCTGGAAATTAATCAACTTGAAATCAAGTTTTCAACTTACGTGAAACATAAGCGTGCGCGCACACACACACACATATACACAGAACTTCCATTTATAACTATAAAAAAGACGTTCATAATTGTAATAGTCTTTTGTATTTTAAAACCGAAGTTTCAGTTATCCTGTCATAAACTGAAATCTAATTGAAAGAAAAAGTAGTGGTGGTGGGATGGTGTAAATTACCTTACATTTCTTTCACAGGTCTCAAAAAGCAAGGTAACTGCTACCACCAATTATACTTTCCCCAAGTTCCCCTTAAAGATCTAAATTAATTTTATGTTAGTATCAAATATTACACGAATATTCACAGGATATTTTCATAATATATACACGGAAAACATTGATGTTGACGTTAGTCTTCTTCCAAGTAGTTTACAAGGAGCTTGTGTGGTTGGGAGTAAACAGAGGACTAAAAAAAAAAAAAAAATTAATAGGTCAACAAGAGCACTGAGAGCCAGCCACTGCCCCAAACTCTTCACAGGTATTCTCATGGATAATTTACCAAATAAAATCTTTTGAAATCAAAAGATTCCCTTAGTTTACTATGCTTAAGTTTAAATTTAAGCATTAAAAAAGGCTTAAAACTACATTCAAACTATCTCATCTCATTTTCACTGAGTCCCACGCTAGTTATAGTTTCTAAAAGAACGCTGCTAAGTTTTGAACAATAATTCATATGAAGATCTAGCCAATCACAGAAAACATTAAGTCAAAAACTCAGTTCACTTTTCTGTGAAAATACAGGAACTAGCCTCAGGAATCATGTCTTAATAGGTGTCCCATAAGGAAGGTAACTTTCATTAATCCAAATTCGTTCAAACCCACCCTCAGATGTTACTTCATCAACTTGTGAGCTGGGCTAAGAAAATTAGTGATTAAATTGCCACTGAGGACGTTGTTCTGTTAACAGTGTGACAGCAGTAACTGGAAATAATTTCAATTATACTTTCCCTTCAAATCCTACACACTACTTCCTTAGAATAAAAAGTGTATTCTGGCACCTTTCCAATGACAATGAATTAAAGTGATCTGCAAAGCTGTTAAGGTCAAGGGCTCTTATCTCAGTATTCTGATTTCCGGTACTACCTTTTTTCAACTGAAAGCCGATTTCTGAATAGACAGTATTGCACACCACCGATTTCCATACTGAACAGCTGAAACTCCTGTTATAGCTGAGTTTGGCCATATCCACCCCTTTCAAGCAAGCGGTTTCATGAGAAAGCACAGAAAGCAATACAGAAATAAGTCCTTTGGTGACCTGGTTATTTTTACTGAGTGGAGGCACCCAGTGGCTGGGGGCGGGGGGACGGGGACGGGACGACGACGGACAGACGGACGATGGATTTCCACAAGCGCAGAAATGACCACTAATACCTAACATCTTTCTCTTCTGCCCGAGACACTCCCCTATTCCCCATTTCTCTGCCCCAGGAAAAACCATCCATGATAGGAAGTATGGAAATATCAAGGAATTGTTCCCCTCCCACTGCATATAACCGCAATAATACACACGGGGGCATGGGGGACCAATTTCTGTGCAGAAGCCTAAACCGATCTGTCCTACTGCAGAGTCCGAGCAACAAATCTCTGTTGTGTCCAACGATTCGTTGGCGAGTCTGTTCCACATCTACTTGTGCTTTAGATAACGCACCCGGAATAAAGCATGTGTAAAAAAAGTACTGCTCACTCCTGGGAATGATCTGGTTTTCTGGTCTCCAACTTTTCTACTGCCATCAAACAAAACTCATACGAAAAGAGTAACAGGATGGGGCTTCCCTGGCTGTCCAGGGCTTATAACTCCTCGCTCTCAGTGCCCAAGGCCCGGGTTCGATGCCTGCTCGGGGAACTAAGATCCCACAAAAGCGGCTCGGTGAGGCCAAAAAAAAGAGAGAAAAAGAGAGAGAGAGAGTACCAGGAAGCATTGGCTCACAATCTGGATCCCAAGCAAGCCCACGGTGCCAGCTACAGCGCAACAACCTCACACACTGGGAACGGTAGCGGGTTCCACGGGCACAAGCTCAGCCTCACAGCCGTGGGTGTGGCTCGCCACGGCGCCACAAGCCAACAGAAGGCAAGCACACGATGCGCCAGGGGACACTCAGGCACAGCCCAAGAGCCCGCGATCGCAAGACACTGCCGGCCCAGCCCGCCCCGGTGCAGGACAAGTCTGGACTCGCTCCCGCGGCCTGGGGCGGGGCGCGCCCCCCGCGGCGGCCGGCTTACCTGGCGAGGCCGCGCCGGCCCGGGTCACGGGTTCGCGCCGCGCCTTCAGTGCGGCGCCGAGGCCATTTTGTCCGAGCGCCGGTCCCGGCCGCGGAGCGCACGGTAGCCCACAGGCCCAGTCCCGCCGGCCCCGCGCCGGAGAGCCCTGCCCAGCCCGCGCGCAGCCGCCTCTCCCGCCCGCCCGCCCGCCCGCCGGGGCTGGGGGCGCGCCCGCCGCAGTGACGCGCAGCCCGCGCCCCACCCGGGCCACGTCCCCGATCCCAGGGCCCCGCGGCAAACAAAGGGGCCTCGGGGCGCCGGCCGGCCCCGCAAGACGCCCAGACGAAGAAGCGTCCACAAAGCGGTTTCTGGGCCGCCGCGCCGCCGGGCGCCCCGCCCAGCGCCCCGGGCTCGGTCCCCAGCACCCGCCCGCCGCCAGGACCGCCGGGACTCGGGCCGGGACGCGGGCGGGCGCCGGGCTCCGAACAAAGGCGGCGGCGCGGGGCGCGGGTACTCACAGGAATATGTCTACTCATTGAAGATTGTGGCCTAATCATACAGCCGGTCCCGAGGCGGCGGCGGCAGGGCAGGGGCGGCGGCGGTCGTCGCGGGGCGGAGGCGGCGGAGGCGGCTTCGCGGGCTGCTGCGACGGCGGCGGCGGCGGGGCAACCGGACTCGGTCTGCAGCGAGCGGCTCCGAGAAGGGCGCGCAGCCTCACCGGCCCGCAGTCCAGGGGGCCAATACGCGCGCCGAGGCGCCCTTGCGTCACAAGTCCTCCCATTTATAGCGCGCCTGACGTGCGTGCCCCCCGGCCACCAATCGCAGCCGGGCCCTAGGTCGCGCGCCGACGAGCGGGGGCGGAGGCCCGCCCCGCGGACGTCACGGAGCGGCGGCGGCTGCCGGTGTGAACCGGTTGATGAATGGCGCCGCGCTGCAGTCGGAGCGCCACCCGGCGGGGGCGGGAAGTGGCGGAAGGGGGGGGACAGGGATGGGAGGGGGAAGGGCCGGGAGAGGGAGGAGGTGCCGCCCTTCCTCCTTAAAACCCCGACGAGTGCGTGCGCTCTCGTCACCAGGCGAGGCCTGCCGTTGGCCTCGACTGAAAACGCAGTCCCCTCGGGGCCGGAACCGGGTCTCAGTGCAGGCCCCGCTTCCTTTTGCTGTAGGTCAGACCGCAGTCGGCTTTGCTTGCGGTTCACCGTAGCACTTGCGACTTGCGATCCCCGTCGTCAAATAAATTTTTCTGTGGCCCTACGGCTGCCGGGCGACGACCCCTGGGGAGCCTGGGCCCCCGGGCCCGGACCGCGCGAGCGCAGGTGCCCGGGGAGAGCATCGCGAGGCGCGGCCAGAGCGCTCTACCGCCCGCGGGCTCTGTTAGGCACCCCTTCGTGCTCCGCACGCGGGCAGTTGCGGCAGCCTCAAGCGTGGCATTGCGGACTCCCACGCATCCTCTGTGCTGCGGCTCCCTGGATGCGTTGCCACGGGTGAGGGAAGGTTAGGCAGCGTTTTAAAAATTGTAAGAGCCTTCGACTTGGTCAAGGACCGATGGAACTCTTTGCGTCCAAGCTGGAGCTTTTCCTTTTTGTTCCTTTTCACAACCGTCCCACTCTCTTTCGTAATTTAGGCCCTTAACAAGTAAAGCTTATCACGGTTGTTCTGTGTTACACAAGGGCAACTCTGTCATTTCTAGTCGGAAAACTCTCTCTTTTGCTCTCTGGAAGGAGTAAACAGGAGTTTTACCTGCTCTGAAGAACTCGGCTTTCTACTAACACTGAGGCCTTTTGTTTGGTGTTTTCACTGAGCATAGGTTGGAGAGGGCTTTAGGGATCACATTGTTTCCTTGGTCAGTGTACTGCAGCATCTTAGGATTTATTAGAACTTCTACTTAGAGACTGTGCTTGCATAGTTATTCAACTTTATAAACGTTATACTCTGTAAACAAAGTTAACACTTTCAAAAAAGAGTTGGGTCAGGCAGACTTTTATGGGAATAAAAGTCAAATCACCTTCATCTTAAGGAAATTGCTTGCCTAGGAAACTCTTGAAACCATCTAAGTCAAGGAAAACTAAAGAGCTTGAGAAATATATGATGCCCCTTCATTACGTAAAAGTTTAAAACTTTGATATGGTAAAAGGCTGTTGACAAAGTTAAAATATTTAATGGCCCATTGGGAGAAAATTTTGGCGACGTATCATGGGAACAGTTAACACCATAATAAATAAAATGCTTGACCCACATCTACAATAGTGTAGTTTAAAAAAACCCACGTTCAGTCAGCTGCTCTCATGCCAAAAGTTTGTCAGCACAGTGATGCTAGTTGGAAGAGTGAAAGCTTTTGAAAAAATGAGCTTGGTGGGACGAGATATAAGTTCAGCTAAGCAAAGCCAAATCAGTATTAGCCAGTGTTCTTGTAGAACTTGAGATACAAGTTGTGAGTCTTGTGAGCCAGATCCCGTAATGGTCACAAGCAGTGCTGACATGAAATATCCGGTGAGCTCTCATCAAGCTCTCAAAGCTGGGCTCAAACTCCCAAGTGGACCAATCAGCTTGGGGGGGGGGGGAAGGGGGAGGGGGCGCCTCTTAGCCTCTCAGATGAGGTACCACCTTGCTCTACTTGGAAAAGACAGTCAAGGATGAAAAACTAGATAGAGCTTTTGCTATTGTCATGGGCCTGCGACTCCGGCAGCTGCCGTGTTTATATGTGTCATGTGGTATTGTGGTTCACTGCTGAGCGTGTGTGCCCTGTGGAGCCCAACAGTTTTAAGCTGCTGCTTCTTAGAAAACAGTGGTCCATCCCATCACTGGTTAGGAGGCTCCTGGGGTCAGAGGACTCACTAACATCTATAGATCTGCACTTGGAGCATCAGCACCTGAACTTGTTGAAGCAGAGGGTTCAAACTGAGCCAACAAGCTTGCAAATAGTGGTCTAGACATCCAGAAGTAAGGAAACACTTCTGAAAAGGCAATGCTCCAGAAAGAAGCCCTAAGATGGAAGACTTCTTTTCCAGCTAAACAAAATGCCCAGATAGCAGTTAACTTTTCTCAGCAAAACATGTGTCCTTGAGTTCATCATGGTAGGCAGGACTTTTCATTAGCATATTCAAAATTCAAAAGCCAACAGTTGGGAGGTAAAGGAGACTGTAAGAGCATTATGAGGAAAATCCTTACGGAAGATGAAGCACTGAAGGAGACTACAAGTCAGCAAAAACTGATGATGAAGAGCAGAGAACTCTTTATAGGATGGCAGATCTAGTAAACATTGAATGATTCCACTTATACCAGACATGTAAGAGGAATGGAGGATTTCAACCCTTTCTATCTTCTCAGACTTATTAGGGCCACGAAGGGTAGGTTGAGACCATGAGGAAGTCTGATAAAAACAATTTTAATAAAGCAAGAGTATTACCATTGCAGTGATAGAAAGATCAAATGTGACAATAACAACCCAGAAAAGAAATACTAGATTGCAATGTATAATGATGTGCCAGGTGTACTAAATAGAGGCAAATACCCCAGTGGGTGTCTGGATACTAGTGGGGAGGGTGATCTTAAGGGCAGTATAGCCCCAAACTTAAAAAGTGTCCTGAAAACTCAGGGATACAACCATGGCTACTATCAACATTGTAACAGTTTATTTTCCTTTTGCTGTTATATAACAGCCTATTTTATATCTAAAATGAATCTTCTTGTGTGATTTGTTAAAAAAAAAGTTTAAAATGGAGGGCTTCCCTGGTGGCGCAGTGTTTGAGAATCTGCCTGCCAATGCAGGGGACACGGGTTTGAGCCCTGGTCCGGGAAGATCCCACATGCCGCGGAGCAACTAAGCCTGTGCGCCACAACTACTGGGCCTGCGTGCCACAGCTACTGAGCCCACGTGACACAACTACTGAAGCCCGCCTGCCTAGAGCCTGCACACTGCAACGAAGAGTAGCCCCCGCTCGCCGCAACTAGAGAAAGCCCGCACGCAGCAACAAAGACCCAATGCAGCCAAAAATAAAATAAATTTTTAAAAAAATGTTTAAAATGGAGAGTATACTTAAATTTCTGTGAACATATAAATTTCAAGTGCATGAATGTTTAAAACTAAAGCATGCTTTATGTTAAAAAATGGCTGTTTTCTTTCCCTAAGTTACTGATTTAAAGATTTATCATCTTTTTTTAATAGCCACATATTTTTGTATATTTATTACTTTTTAACTGAGGTATATAATTGACATATAACATTATATTAGCTTCAGGTGTCTGACATAATGATTCGACATTTGTGTGTTTGACAAATAATCACCACAGTAAGTCTCGCTAACATCTGTTCCCATAGGTAAGTACAATTTTTTTTTTCTTGGGATAAGGATATCAATTCATCCTTTTGATGAATAATAAAAATCAAACAGCAGTGCTACATCATCATTTCTATGTGAATTTTAGACACAGAAATCTCCAACAAGCAATTAAGCTTGTCACAAGCCAGTCAAAGTCCGTAGGCCAATCAGTACCTGTACTCGGGCTATTGTGTTTTGACTCAGTCAGACATAGAAACTGTTAGTCACCTACACGGTGGGTGCTAAAGATATAAATATCTTTAGATAAAAGAATCCTGTTGGATCAGAAATAAACATTTTATTAAGTCATCAAACCCAATCATTAGAGGTAATCTTTCTCTGTAAAACTGACTTAAGGCAGTTTTCGAAAAACCTTTTAAAAACTATTTTAAGAAACAATTCTCTTTAGTAAATCTGTTATGTCCATTTTCTGTCCCTTTACTTTTCATGTCTAAGTTTAATCAACTTGAATATAAACCCAAAAATTGCTTGGGTAAGTCTTCAAGTCAGATGAAACTGTGTTTTCACGTTAGAAACCCTGCCACTGAATACAGTGAGTATTTACTTCTGTGAAGGTTCAGCGTGCATATTATGATGTGACAGACAGATTCGTCAAAAGAATATTTCTATTTGCATACTGGTAGGAACTGTTTCCTTGGGATGCTGAGTAAAGGACTTACTATGGACCTCTAATACTTCATAGCATGCCATTTTGATGACTGATTCACATACAGGTACCCGGAGGAATCTAGTTTCAGAAAATTCTTATTTTTAGTGAACTTGGAAAAATTTCTTTTGCTGTTCTTAAGTCTGAATAAAAATCATTTGGGAATTGGAAATCAGGAGGGCCACAGTCTCCATGAAATCGTTAGGAACATGTTGAATTATGCCACAGTCTGAAGCGAGGCAAAAATAGCTTAGGAAAGGAGAACTTAATCTGACCAGAGAAAGGGAATGGAGTATCAATAAATGTCAAAGGTTTGTTATGCGTGCTATGGCAAAGCTGTCACTTGACAGGTTTAATTTACAGAGTTGGCATTTAGGCTGCAGAATCCAGACAGACACTGACCCAAGCAGCCTTCCTAGGGTCAGCCTTACATACGGAGTGTTCTTGAACAGGTTCTGCCAAGCATAACAACATTTATTTAACAGAAAGCTGCAGTAGTCATGTCTCTTCCCTACTCTATCACAAATTTGTTTTTTAACGGGACATGTTCAGTAAAGATTGCTATCTTAGTGTATTTCTATAGCTTGTTTCATCACCAGAAGATACTGAATAAGAAAAAAGTGTAGAAGCATTTCAGAATTTCTTCTGCTTAAGATAGTTGTCATATCATGTATTTCTGGAGTCCTTTGACATTAGTATAGTAGATAATCAATATTTGTTTGGCTATGACCAGGTTACTGTCCCCCCTGAAATCCTTTTAGGCATCCTCTTCCCAGTCTTCCTAAGATTTATTTGCAGGCTCCTCTTAGTTTTTCCTCAATCCCTTTAACAATGGTGTTCACTGGGGTTTTGTTCTAGGGCTGCCTGGCCCTGCTCTGCATGCACCCTGGGGTTTTCACTTACCCCCATAGCTTTGGCTATCCACCCTCCCTCTTTCCTCAGCACTTGTTAAATGCCTAGCCCATGCCAGGCCCTCTGCTATCTTATGATAAACAGCATAAACATTGTTTCTACCTCCAGTGGAATTTATATACAGATGAGGAAAGGGAAAATACAAAGTAACCAAGCAAAGAATATATAAGTTATAATGTGTGCTGTGAACAGCTGGAGTAGTTACTTCAGACAGGGAAGTCAAGGGGCAGTGTCTCCCAGGAAACCCAGACCTAAAGGACAAGAATTTATCACAGAAAGAGGACGAGGAGAGGAGAGAGGTTCTTGGTGGAGGAAATGACAGTACAAATACCCGAGGTGGGAAGAGTTTGGCTGTGCTCAAGGAGATGAAAGACTTGAGGGGCTGCAGCAAAAAAAGAAAAGGGAACAGAGGCAGGAGTCAGCCTGCACGTCTGGCAGGGACTGGATAATTCAGCAACCTTGTAGGCCATGGTAAGTATTTGGATTTTATTTTAAGGGCAATGAGCAACAGCTGCCTAACAGGAAATAGATGTTTTAAGAAAATCATTTTTCCTATTCTGTGGAGAATGGATTGGAGGGAGCCACAGAGTGGAGTTGGCATGATGTGGTGAAAGACTTGCGGTTTCCTGCCTTGCTAAATGGTGGACAGCGACAGTGTTGACTGTGATGAGACAGTGGAAATGGAGAGAAGTGAGTAGATCAGAGACGTAGAAATAGAATTAAGAAGACTTGAATCACAGCATGTCCTACAGCTTCCCAGAATTGTTGTCCGTGTCCAAAGATATAAGTTCATTATTATAAGCCTATTTTATGCTATGGTGCTGAATATTATAGGCAAACTGACATGAAGTTTCATAATTCACATGACCATTTTCATTAGCAATGTTTGTAAGGGGTAAACCAGAAGCATAAAAGAAACAAAGGTCCTCAAATTATGCTTGGAGAAAGGCACTATTTCTGAGGATTTCAGGAATATAGAGGAGTGGGAATGCCTAACAGTTGTATATTTAAGTTTTCAAAGAACAATCAAAGTCCTGATAACTATATTAGTAAGAAAAGCTAAAATTTATTATGCTCTTGTTGTTTTCCAATCTGTGCTAAACATATTTGCATTTTTTCTTGAACTTAGGAATAAACGTAAATGTCAACAGTGTTATAACTGACATTTAAGTGCTTTGTGGGTGTCATTGGGTGATGTGATGAACGATTTTTTTCTTTACAGATTTCTATATTTTCTAGTTTCTTTCCAAAACTGCTACCCTTGTTATTGGGAGTGGGGAATATCAAATGAGCACTTGGAGGATTTAAGTCATATCCCATATTCCTAATATTTTCAGAATTTCAGGTAATATTTTCAGAAAATGAATGTCTGGAATGTTGTTTACATGGAAGCTATTTGAAACATTTAATTGTATGATGACTGTTTAGAGGTAGAGGAAGGGGTATTTGTGTGGCAGATTTAAGTTGGGAGTTAGAATTTGTCCCAGAAGAGGTTCTGATATGTCTGTGGCCTTCTTATAATCTCTGCCACAGAGGTGGTGGCAGCAGGTTACCCTAACCTCACTCCAGCTGTCAGAACACGACAACCCTCTTGTTCTGAGTCCATGTTTCCAGAGAATTAATCCCATTATAATTTACTTTTAAGGTGGATCTATTTGCCATCACATGTAGGAATGTAATGCCCAAGTTCTCAAGATCCCTGAGAACTTGAAATAAAAGGAAATCTTTTTGCATTTTCTTTTTTGCTTTAAAAAATTGTCTTCAGAGAATTAAGCCAGAAACTCTGCTACAATGAGAGTGTTTACATACCATATCTGTGGTTATAAATCAAAAGATTGCCTAAAAATGTGTGAATAACATTTGGAAACATCTAAAACTTGAGTCAAGGTAACTTTGGTATCATCTAAGAGAAGGTGAACTGGAATGTGATTGTAAGTGGAAATTAAATCAATTTTATTATACCTGGTGGAGGAAGATTATGAGAACTGAAGGAAGATGACAAGAGGTACATAGAAGAGTAAAGCCGAAAGATCTGAGGGTTGTCAGTGTTTGCCCAGCACTGCCTAGGGAAGAGGCCCTGAATCTGTGTACAGTGAACCTGCTGGTTGTTCTCTCATTCTGGCCTATATGTCATCTTCTATGAGTTTAGTAAAAGTGAATCACAAAATATGATTATGTAGTAAATTACTGAAACTCCATCCTCCCTTCTCATTCTCATGAATATTTCAAGAGAAATTGTTCTCTAGGCCACTGCTACTCAGATTTAGGCTGTGAGCTAGTACCAACCAACCTACAAACTTTTGCTGGTCTGAGAAGAGATAAGTATAGAAATTGAGAGCAGGACTTTAAGAACTTTTGTAGCAATTTTGTAGGGTAACTTTATGTTTATTGAATTAAATTTATAAATTAGGCTTTTGAAAAATTTCATTTTCACATAATTCATTTTTATTAAGAAATACTGCTGAAAACCATGGAAATTGATTAGTTACATTATGAAAAGAATTGCTACAGGTACCTTCCTTTAGTCTTTCATGCATGAGGCCACTCCATGACCTTTTACAATATTAATTGTTCCTAGTCTGTCCATCCTGGGTTGCTGTCATCAGGAGGAAAGAAACCATTCATGTGGTTTCTCAGCTTCCTTTGATAAGCTTTAAATAAGAACTATGATTGTGGTTTTACAAATATATGAACATGTTTTTGTTGGTATATTGGTGTGCGCCTGTCAGGACAACTTAGAGTTACTGTAGCACACTTCCACAGAGTTAAAAAGGAAACTGAAAATGTTGTTTACAACACCAGATGACAGCCAAGAAAAGTAGGCTGACAACAAACTTATAGACTGTTTTTATAGCCTTTGGGAAATTCATTTTTAAATCCAAATTGCTTTTTACTGCTATTTAAGCCCTTCTCCTTGTATTTAGTGTTCATTGTGTAAAGTAAATTCACTGTTTTTACAAGTAATGGTGGAAATGGAACTCTGTCGAATAGTCTTATGCACTACAGCTTCCCAAAATAACTCCATATAAGTCCCTGATGTCTACAAGTGTCGTCATGATCCTTTTAATTGATTTTAAATGGCTTTAAAAATTTCTAACAGGAGTATTTATAGTTAGAGAATATTTTTCTTCATGAGCATGTTATTTATAAATATGAATTGATTTTGATGAAATTGAACTAGTTAATTCCCCACTAATGGACATCACGAATATCAATGATCCATGACTCCTCTCTCCAGTGTTCTTTCCAATGAGAAAGGGAAGAGAGCTGAGCAAAATCATGTCCTCCATACTGCCATAGAGTCTTACTGCCTTGGATATGTCCTGTCCAAAGCCCATCAGCCTGCTCTATGGGCAGGCTTTGTGATAAACACTTTATGAGCATTATCTGACAACCTACTTGTCAGACTAGGAAACTCATTCTTTATTTCCTTCTTGAAACTCTCTTACTTCGTCTACCCCTCTGGGGGCTCCTGGCTTGTCTCCCTCTGTCTTCTTGTCCTCCAGTTGTTGGTATTTTTAAGGATATTTCTTATTTCTTCTCTGCTATACTCTTACACTCTACAGTCTCAGTTGTTTAGAAGATTTCTTTGGTTTCAACTTCCTAACATTCCCTGTGCTTCCGGTAAAGACTTCTCGCCTGAGTTCCAGAAATATATATTTCCATGGTGTAAACTCCAAGTACCTCATACCTCATAGTCAAAGCTGAGCCGATAATCTCCTCCCTTCCCCATGAGACCAGTTCATCTTTTTGTTGTCCTGATACCAGTGACTCCTGTCTCTGGCCCTCAGATGCCCCAGCCAGAAACCTGGCAGCCGTACTAGCCTCCTCCCTTCTCTTCTCTTCTGTCTGGCTGCCAATTTCTGTTGAGGCTATCTATTAAAAATCTCAGAAAGTGTCCCTCTCCCTCCACTTTTTACCATCAGTCTTCCTTCCTTCCTTCATCTGTAACCCCTTCTTTCATTCCTTCATTCATCCCTTTAACAATATTTACTAAGTTGTACTGAAATAGCTTGGTTCAATTACTTCTAGTCTTGTCTCCATCTAATCCATCCTGTATTGTTAAAAAATTCAGTGTCTTTAAAAAAAATGCAAATCTGATCTTGTCATTCTCCTACTTAAAATCCTCCAGTGGCCCTCTATTAACTTTTAGAAAGTCCAAATTAGCAAGACATTTAAGACCCTCCAAATTATGCCTTTGCCTTCCCAGCCCTACTTCCTGCACTACTGTTACTCTTCTAGTCTTTGAAACCACTTGTGGTTTCCAAAATATTTGCCGTGCTTTCTCAGACCAGTATGGTCTGCAATTCCTTTTACCTAGAAAGTTCTCTTTCTACTTCCCCTAAAGCTCTACAATTAATTCTCTTATGAAGCTTTCCCGGCCACTACATCAATTAGGTACTCCATTCCCCATGCTTCCGTAGTTTCTTGTGCATACCTCTAATGAAGCATTCATTGCATTATGATAACCATTTCTGTAAACTCCATCTGTCTCCCTCATGAAGCTTTCAAGGCAGAGGCCAGGTCTTATTAATTTCCCTGTGCCTAACACAGTACTTCGCACATAGTAGGTATTTAATGAGCAACTAGCATATTTTGTGGTATTATTGTTTCATGCTTTATTTAAGCATGTTTAGAGGACAGTGCTGGTGTTTGCTAGGACACAGAACCAAGAAATAGGATCTAGCAGCAGACAAAGATTAGAAGGTGAAATCAAGAAAGTCATGATAACAGGCTGGCTTATCTTGGATAGTATCAAAGACAGATTGTTTACTATCTTTTTTGGGTTGTTGTTGCTGTATTTGAGCACTTCTCCTAAAAGAGTATTAATAACTCACTTTTACATTACTATTAGGAATAATCTTACTTTTTATTCCTTGAAATGAATAACAAGACAAAAGAACTCACAACTAGTATCAGTGACTCAGAAATAAATTATTGATCTAGAACAGATTCACCTAAAGTGATAGTGACATACTGATCTCTTTGGCAGAGGCTTTGCACAGAGAATTCTAGACTTCCCTTCTGGTATCACCCTCCCTCCTGTGTACTATAAGGCAGACAGAAGCCATGCTCTGAGAAAATACTTAACATGGCACACCTAAAGCAAGTTTATTATAATATTTTTAAGGTGTTGTATCAGTGTGATTAAACTTTTAGATTTGCAAAAATGTATACTTGAAGACTGGATTAACTTTTTGAAAATTTAAGGAAAAATGTTCCTTCCTTTGTTTTGTATATTGTACCAAAGAAATGCTAATTAATATTAAATTTTAATTGAGAAGAGTATGGCATGTGTTCTGTTGGCTCCATATACACTGAAGGTGCTGACTGATCAGTGGTAATGATAATAATTTAAGAACAGATTTTACAATCTTTGTAATAGTTCTCCTTCAATTAAATCCTTTTTGAGAGGGGAAAATCCTGGCAGGTGGCTACTGTACATATAGGGCTTAATTCAGGATGGCAAACATCTTGTGGTAGTTGCATCCTATTTAGGGTTTTATCCTGCATCTATGCACACAATTTATGATTATGGAATCATTAAATATGGCCCTTCAAGGTTCTTAGTTATTGTTCTATTCTTGGATCCCTTGATTCTACATAACAATCTTTCATTTTTAAGGGGATTTTTATCTTTTTAAAGCACTCTATCTACACGGCCCAACCTCTCTGTCTGCCATGGTTATTGTATAAGGATATTGTAAAGTGTCTATATCTGTGTGCCTTTTTGGAGTAGTTGAGATTCAGAAGCTGTTAGAATGATGTGAGGCAGCAAATACAGTAAGGGGTTGGAGGATGGAGTTTTTCCAAATATAAGAAGATGAGAGAATTTTAGAGCCATGTAACGATGGAACTGGAAAGGCCTGAAAGATCATCCAATTATACCTCAGGGAGCAGAGCCCTGGAGGGGATAAGTGACTCATCAAGTGCTCACAGAATGTAGCAAAGTCATCTCAGAGCCAAGGGGAATTCCTCCTAACGGGAACATAACTTGCATTTCCATGTAATTTAACTCCCAAATGATTTCCTTTGTATTATCTGATTGCATCTCTTAGCGATTCTTAACAAGGCTTTGGGAGGAGAGTTGGCTGCCGCATCTTCCATAAGGAGTGGTTGAAACACACTTAGTGGTTGAAACACACTTAGTAACTAAGCTAGTCAAAATTGAAAACTGCTCCCAGACTCATTCTTCTTATAAAATCAGGATCCACAGGTTAAATAAATGCTCCAATCTCCTCTGAGGCTGTGGCTCCCAAACTCTTTAGAGGCACCTCGGGTGATTCTGACTCACAAGTTGGGGTCTGTGAATGCTAAAAGCTCCCACGAGCTGCTGCTGTAAGGTAGCTCATCATTAGCTAGGCAGAGTGAAAGCATGCCTTTGGTAGTATGTCACACAAGAAGACAAAATCATCTGTTTCTAGTGCAGTGGGGCACACAAAACTCTTTGTGGGTCCAAGAATTGTGATTGCAGTAACAGCTATAGCAGCAGTAATAGTATTTCTGGTAACTGAGGCCCCATGCCACTAACAGAAATAGGTATCTGAAGAGATAGGAGAGAGGGGGACACAACTTCAAGAATTTTACGTCCTATAGGTCTAAACATACTTTAATGACATGACAAAAAGATCGAATTCTTAAATTCTCTGATTTCCAGTGAACTCTTCCAAGGTCCTTGTCTTTACTGTGACATCTAACTCAATGCTCTAATGCTGGAGACGGTTGCCATGGTGAGTCACACCTGTACTTCCACCTGTCTCAGGGCAGCCTCTGAGAGCTTCTAAGCTCTACAGAGTCCACTTTCTTTGCTGAGCCAACTATGTTCTCCTTTGAAGAAGGGAGGGTCAGTTAGCACTAATCTTCTATTACTAGAAATGAACAGCAATTGTTCTGGGAGTGGAAAGATGAAAAGAAATGGAGGTTTGAGGTTTCTACGAATACCTGGAACAATTGCTGCTTTGCTTGGCTCCGTTCTGACATTAGCCACAGGTAAATATGTGCAGAAACCATACCATATGTCTCAGAACTGCCCATGTTGCCTCTAAGACTAGTCTTCTCCTTGGATGGAGAAATTTCTGTGAGCATTTACTATGCACTGGCACTGGTCTAAGAGATGGGGATGTGGGTGGTATACAATTGTGAAAAAGATGCTGTCCTCAAAAGTGATCCCTGTGTAAACAGTTACAGTACAGCAAGATAAAATGTATAACAGATGTTTTCTGTTGGGTGCTATGGGAACCCTGAGAAGTGATGCCTAATTCTGCCTGGGTTGGAATGTGGGAGTGAAAGTAAAGAGTCTTCCTAAGGAGGGACTAGAGTTTGGAAGAAAGAGAATAAGAATTTCTGGTCCCAAGTTTTGAACCAAATACTCCCAGTATTATGATAATTGGATGAAAAGAACACGAATGCTTTTCATATTGGTTGAAGTTTTCCAGAGGGATCAGAAACTTGACAAGAATAGAGAAAAATTCTACTGTAATGAAATGTGCTTGAAAAAAAAAAAAAAAAGACTGCAAGACTGAATTGTAACTAGATACACTCTGGTGAGAAGAATTGTAAAGTCTTTTTTTATTGTCTCTGCTGAGAGGAGTCTACCATCTGTTAATTTGAATATTTGTGCTTCCAATATTTTGCTTTCTTTAAAATTTAAATCACTTAATTACCAAAAAAAAAAAAGCATAGTCTATGTCTATGAACATTTCTAGACTGAAAACTTGGATTTTTCAGTTGTAAGTTTCTTAAATAATACCAGCTGATATGACATCACTAACTTTGATGCCCTATTATTCTTATTTTCTGCTTTAAACAACTGTAACCAGTACCTTTTAAATAACCTGAGTCAAGTAACTTAATCGCACCCCATACAATTACACTCTCAAACTGGGCAAAAGTTTTGTTTAGCTGTTCATACCATCATTTCCTCTTTCTTTCCCCTTCCCTACAACCCCTGTGTGAATTCTTGCTCTTATACACAAAGACACTGGAATTCCTATGCCTTGATCTAATCAGAGATAATGCAGTCAATCAATCACCAGTAAACTACACATTCCTTAGCTGAGATGCTTTTGTTGGGGGCATGAAGATAGAAATATGTGCTAATGGCCAGAGAAGATCTAGCTACACTGTAGCACTAAAGTAGCTACACCACTACAGGATTCCAAGCCGAATCTCATTAACCTGTCTTAGCCAATAAGAATTCTCTCTTTAGGCTACCCATGGAATTGGTTATTCATAAAAGAGGAAGTACATTGACCTTTGGCTTTCACTATGGAGCATGGGGACCAAAACTCTGGGTTTTCACACACCACATTCACACACATTCTATTACCAGATTTTATTCAAACTTGAGTAACCAAGAAGTGCCTTTTACAGTAAAGCTTTGATATCTTCAAAAGGCTCCATTCAGTCGTATAACACGATTACTGGGGACTTACTTGATTAAGCAAAATATGTGGAGTTGACCCTTGAACAACGCAGGTTTGAACTGTGTGGGTCCACTTATTCGTGGACGTTTTAAATAGTAAATACTATAGTACCATATGATCTAAGGTTGTTTGAAACTGGATTTGGAACTACGGATATGGAGGGACTGTGGGGACATAGGGCTGACTACAAGTTATGGGTGGATTTTCGGCTGTGAGGAGGGTCGGCACCCCTAACCCCTGCATTGTTCAAGGGTCTATTGTAGTTTGAAGTTGAATGATATCTCTGAAGAAAAAAAAAATGTTTTTTGAATTTACTCAGTGTATTCAGATATCTTTTTCTTACTACGTTGAACTTTGGGGACCAGTTAAATACAATCTGGTAAATTTGTATGAAGAATTCTATGCAAATATTTATATAATATTTCCCAAGAATATTCACTGAAAAAAGGTCATGGTCATGAAGGAATGTTAAGGATAATGAATTTTATATGACATAATCCTCATTTTGAAACAATATTTGTGGTACATACAAAGAAAATGTCTGGAAAGGAATACATCAAAATGCATATAGTGGCTATTTCTGAAGTAGTATAGATTTGGGACATTTTATTTTATATTTTATACTTTTCTGTATCTTCCAAATTATCCACAGTGGTTTGTATTTCTTTCATATATGAGAAAAACCCTCTCAACATTCTTAAAAAAAGACCCAGGTGGTCCAGTGGTTAGGACTCTGTGCTGGTTGGGGAAAGATTCCACAAACCTCAAGGGCACAGAAAAAAAACAAAAAAAAAGACCCAGGTAATCATGATCAAGTATGTATAACTAGATTCCCAGAGCAAAAATGAATTCACGTTATTAAGAAGATAAATTATGGTTCACCTTTCGATTACCAGATTGATTTTTTTTAAATTATGAAAAGTACTGATTTTTAAACTTGCCAGTGACCAGACTTTACATTATTACATAACATAGCTCTTATTGGACCTAGTTTCAAACTTAGATAATCCTTTGATAATCAGAATATAAATTTTGTGACCATAGTTCCCCCAATTATCTGGGATAGGTCTGATGTCAAATATTTGTTCTCCTGATATTTGGGCTATAAAAAATATTATCATGATCCAGATTACTTCTTAGTAACCTGAAACTTTTGTTGTTGTTGTTTTTTGGCCATGCTGCCCAGCATGTGGGATCTTAGTTCCCCCACCAGGGATGGACCCGGCACCCACTGCAGTGGAAGCCTGGGGTTTAACCACTGGACCACCAGGGAAGTCCCACAAACTGAAACTATTTTTTAATAGGAAAAGAAATCACACACATAGTTCTAAAAATCAAACACTATAGATATGTTTTAAAGCAAACTCCCTATCCACATCTATACCCCAAATCTCATCCTTGGAGAGAACCATTGTTGACAGTTTCTAAGGCCTGGGGAGCCCGACTTTCCTCTCTTTCACACACGGGTCTACTCACCCTCTCTCCAGCCTGTTCTCTTGGTGTAGGTTTGGTTATCCCAAGAAAGGTCCACTCTTGTAGCTTCACTCTCAGGGCGCTGAATGCATCACTCGCGCCTCTCTCAACTCCTTTTATACTCCCGAGGGAGTGGGTAAACCTTCCATCCCGATTGGATTATCTTTTTTACACACCTCTTTTAATAGCATTCTAGGAAGGGGCCCACAAAGACCTTTGTTTGGATCTATTCAATATATTCAGAAAGCAATCACTGTATGTTATCTATGTGTGATTCCTGTTTTTATAAATAAATAAATGAAACAAAAATACCTCAATAGGTATAAGTAAAATTGTGTATATTTAAGGTGTACAATTTGATGTTTTTTTGTTTTTTAATTTTTAAATTAAAAAAAAATTGAAGTATAGTTGATTTACAATATTAAATGAGTTTCAGGTGAACAACAAAGTGATTCAAAATTTTTATAGATTATATTTCATTTAAAGTTATTATAAAATAATGGCTATATTTCCCTGAGCTATACAATATAGCCTTGTAGCTTATTTATTTTATGCATAGTAGCTTGAACCTCTTAATCTCTACCCTTATCCTGCGACTCTCCCCTTCTGTCTCTCCTCTGATTATTGAATTTGAGTATGTCTTCATATATTTGCTGACCTTTTGGGTTTCTTCTGAAAATTGGCTATTCATCTACTTTTTTTTTTTTCTTTTAAGATTTCCCATTTCTTGTTGATTTGCAGTAGTTCTCTGCAAACCATAAAGAATAACAATTAAACATGAAGAATATTGATTACCCCTGGGGTTGAAGTTGGAAGAGGAACGGAATCTGGAAAGATTTATAGGTAATTTCAACTGTATTGTAATGTTTAATTTCTTAGGTTAGGTGGTAGGTCAAGTACATTTATTTACTTATTCTTTACCTCTTTGTAAATCTTATATGGTATGTAACTTTAAACAAATTCTACATGCTGGAATCTACTCAGTATTCAAAATCAGTGCTTCTCAAAGTGTGGTGCCCAGAGCAACAGCATTAGCATCACCAGAGAACTTGTTAGAAATGCAAAATCAGCCTGCATGTCAGACTTCTGGACTCAGAAACTCTGGGAGTAGGGCCCAGCAATCTGTGTCCCAGGTGACTCTGGGGCAGATAAAGTTTTTGAACTATTGTTGTAGGGAAAAACTAAAGCACATTTTGATGCTATCTTCAAAATATGAGATTATGCTGTTGAGACCCCCAACTATTTGTTTTCATTTTCATTTTTTATGCTAATTCTTTGTATCTGCAGTATTTTATATGTCTGCACTACATTTCAAAATCTTATTATTTGATACAATGCTACAGCATAAATACTGGGATATATAACTACCTCACTAAGTGTCTTCGACTGAAAGTTAAGCTAATCTAATTTCTGTCTAATTTCTTTTAAATCAGGATATTCGACGTTCATCTTTAATAATTCAATCACTAAATTAGTCCCAATTTTTGCATGTTTATCTTTCTTATGAAGAGTGGAAATCCCTTTAACAATGTTTGCTACACTTTCAATACAATTTCTTGAAATCTTGGTGAAGAGAAAATAATAGCAGAACAGTCCTGGATTTCTGTCTCTTTCTCTTGATGCCAGCTCCCCAGGGAAACCCGTGAAATGGTGTCTCTTGAACAACCTTCTGGTAAACAAACACCCCATCTCACATTCCAAAGAACCTTTAATGGGGATGATTGGGTGCCATCTGCTGAGATAAGTGCCTGGAAATTTGCATGTACATTTAACGTCAGCAAATTTTTAAAAGTTTCCCCATGATTTTGCAGAATAATTTCAGAGACAACTAATCTTTATGTCTGAGTAATCTCTATTTGGCTGTACAAAGGTAGCCTCAGGTAAACTCTGATTGGTGCAGGTGAGATCTGCCTGTGACACCATACCGGCTTTTTGTTGTTGTAAACCCTTGTCCGGGCCTGTCTGTATTCTGATTGTAGGACTCTCCTACCTTCCCCTTCACTGGAGCCCTGGCCCTTTCTTCATATTCTCGGCTGTTGAGGTATCCTTACTGTGCCCCATGGGTCAGGATGGTCATCCCCCCTCCTCCTTTCTGCACATGCAAAAATTAAGCCTAGGGTCCCTATTCAGGGTTTGGATCTACTGACAAAGGTGTTAAAAGATTTAAATAGAACTAATCAGTCCTGACTGTACCCAGCCTGTGGTTTCACACTTCTTTTAAGAAAATCTTTCATTGACAAAGAAGTAAAACAAACCGGTTCAAGATTTAATTAATCCTGTTGAAGGAGGCTTAAATGTGGAGCTCAGCCAGTTGGCTCCTTTCTCTTGGTTGCGGGGGACTCTCTAAGGAAGTGGTTCTCTATCCGACATTGGAAGACCTGAGAAGTGTTGTGAACCATACTGATGCCAAGACCCCATCCTCAGAGATTCTGATTTAATTGTTCTGGGACCAGCCTGGGCATTGGTAGTTCTTAAAGCTCCTGTGTTACTAATTTGGTTTTCCACCTCTTTCAAGCATTAGAATCACCTGTAGGACTTTGTTAACATTTGATTACTGGGCCCTACCCATAGTTCCTGGTTCAGTATGTCTGGGATTGGGCCTGATAATTCGCATTTCTAACAAGTTCCCAGGGGATGCTGAAACTGCTGGTCCAGGGACCACACTTTGAGAACCACTGCATTGCTCTAGTGAGAACTTGAAAACCACTGTGTTAGGTGAATTTTGTCGCGTCCAGAAAATACTGCCATCATCCCTTTAAAAAATACTTTAAAAACTTTCGAATGATTAAGAACATTGTTCTCCTTAATTCATTCCATTTTATTATCATCATTAGTCCATGAAAACTCTCATTTTAGTTTTTTTTTGACTTTTTACCTTACTTGTCAACCCCTACTCCCATTGCCTCCTCCCCCACCCTCCCCTTCTAACTCATTTGATTTGTGGTCTTTTATAATTATACAATAAAAACTCCCATCTGAAGTAGTGACACTAATCTGAGAGTTACAGTCACAGAGAGTTTGCTCAGAGGAGAATTTTAAATCTGGAGTGCTTTAGGGGAAACTTCAAGTTACAAAAAGACCCTGTACTGCTAAGACTTTATACCCCTAAACTTTAAATTTATTATTATTATTTTCTTTTAAGAAGATGTTGGGGGTAGGAGTTTATTAATTAATTTATTTATTTTTGCTGTGTTGCGTCTCCATTTCTGTGCGAGGGCTTTCTCTACTTGTGGCAAGCGGGGGCCACTCTTCATTGCAGTACGCGGGCCTCTCACTCTGGCGGCCTCTCTTGTTGTGGAGCACAGGCTCCAGACACGCAAGCTCAGTAGTTGTGGCTCTTGGGCCTAGTTGCTCCACGGCATGTGGGATCCTCCCAGACCAGAGCTCGAACCCGTGTCCCCTGCATTAGCAGGCAGATTCTCAACCACTGCACCACCAGGGAAGCCCCTATTATTATTTTTTTAAGAAATAATATATCAAAACTTTGCCTAATAAATAATAATTAAGGTTGATTTCCTTGTAGTGATGCTTATTTTCTATAGGGTAAGACATTTCTTTATTTATTATCCTTGATAAAATACTGCTAACACATATGGGAAACATTATAAATCATTCCTAGATTATCTTTAAAATTGCACAAAATCATGTGGATAAAATATAAATGGTAATTTGTTTCCCCTGGAATTCCTGGGTTCAGATATTTTCTAATCCTATTGTTTTAATCCAATTCTTTAATATATTTCCCTCTCTCAGCAAAGTTACTGAGATATCCTTAAACCTTTATGATTGGCTTTCAAATACCAGCAAAGCCATAAAATAAAGTGACCTGTGCCAAAAATAAACATATGTATTGATTTTTAATATTTAAGTTTTATTTATTTATTTATTTATTAACATCTTTATTGGATGTATTGATTTTTAACTAGTCATGATGTTCTGGAAGGCGGTCAGGTTTCTGATCCTTTGATATATGTGGGGCACAGTTCTTGTGACTAAATCATCAAAGCTACTCTAAGTGTGTTTATGATGTTGCTCTGGGTATCACTTTTATAAATAATTCTATATTTGTATTAACATTCAAATTATCTCATAATATTACCTTTAGAGAAACCATAATGACACATATAATTGACAAATGCCACTAATTTCAGTTACGGAATAAGTGAAATTTGTTAACTATTCAATTAAGGAAGAAAATGCATATTGTTGTGTTTTTAATCCTTCCAAATCCTCTTTTACGCACAGCTACATAAGATATGTATCTAATTGCCTGTAGTGCTTGGTGCAATGTTATATATAAATGTTTTATAAGTACTGGTTGAACTGATTACGATAGACCCCAATTTTAGGCCCCCTGTATCACTGCTCTGATTCCTTACACTCAGAAAAAAAATCGGATAGAAATCTATAAGATACAGAACCTGTAGTCAAATACCCTCAAAAAACCATTTTCTCAGGACTTCCTCTGCAGTCCAGTGGTTAAGACTCCACGCTTGAGAGACCTTCAAGATGGCGGAAGAGTAAGACGCAGAGATCACCTTCCTCCCCACAAATACATCAGACATACATCTACATGTGGAACATCTCCTACAGAACACCTACTGAACTCTGGAAGAAGACCTCAGACCTCCCAAACGGTAAGAAAGTCCCCACGTACCTGGGTAGGCCAAAGGAAAAAAGAAAAAACAGAGACAAAAGAATAGGGACAGACCTGCACCCGTGGGAGGGAGCTGTGAAGGAGGAAAGGTTTCCACACACTAGGAAGCCCCTTCGCGGGCGGACACTGCGGGTGGCGGAGAGGGGAAGCTTCGGAGCCGCGGAGGAGAGCGCAGCAACAGGGGTGCGGGGGGCAAAGCGGGGAGATTCCCGCACAGAGGATGGGTGCCAACCGGCACTCACCATCCCGAGAGACTTGTCTGCTCCCCTGCCAGGGCGGGCGGGGCTGGGAGCTGAGGCTCGGGCTTCGGTTGGAGCGCAGGGAGAGGACTGGGGTTGGCGGCGTGAACACAGCCTGCAGGGGGTTAGTGCACCACAGCTAGCCTGGAGGGAGTCCGGTGAAAAGTCTGGAGCTGCCGAAGAGGCAAGAGACTTCTTCTTCCCTCCTTGTTTCCTGGTGCGCGAGGAGAGGGGATTAAGAGTGCTGCTCAAAGGAACTCCAGAGACAAGCACGAGCCGCAGCTAAAAGCGCGGACCCCAGAGACAGGCATGAGACGCGAAGGCCGCTGCCGCCGCCACCAAAAAGCCTGTGTGCGAGCACAGGTCACTATCCACACCCCCCTCCGGGGAGCCTATGCAGCCCGCCATGGCCAGGTTCCCGGGATCCAGGGACAACTTCCCCGGGAGAACGCATGGCGGGCCTCAGGCTGGTGCAAGGTCACACTGGCCTCTGCTGCCGCAGGCCCGCCCCGCATCCGTACCCCTCCCCCACCCCCACCCCCACCCCCCCGGCCTGAGTGAACCAGAGCCCCCGAATCAGCGGCTCCTTTAACCCCGTCCTGTCTGAGAGAAGAACAGATGCCTTCACGCGACCTACGTGCAGAGGCGGGGCCAAATCCAAAGCTGATCCCCGGGAGCTGTGCGAACAAAGAAGAGAAAGGGAAATCTCTCCCAGCAGCCTCAGGAGCAGCAGATTAAATCTCCACAATCAACTTGATGTACCTGCATCTGTGGAATACCTGAAGAGACAACGAATCACCCCAAATTGAGGAGGTGGACTTTGGGAGCAACAACATAGATATATTCTTTTCCTTTCCCTCTTTTTGTGAGTCTGTATGCTTCTGTGTGTGATTTTGTCTGTATAGCTTTGATTTACCATTTGTCCTGGGTTCTGTCTGTCCGTTTTTTTTGTTGTTGTTGTTTTTATTATAGTTTTTAGCACTTGTTATCATTGGTGGATTTGTTTTTGGTTTGGTTGCTCTCTTCTTTCTTTTCTTGTTTAATTACTTTTTAATTTATTTATTTTTAGTAATTCTTTTTTATTTTCTTTTCTTCCTTTCTCTTTCTCCCTTCCTTCCTCCCTCCCTCCCTCTTTCTTTCTTTCTTTCTTTCTTTCTTTCTTTCTTTCTTTCTTTCTTTCTCTCTTTCTTTCTTTCTTTCTTTTTCTCTCCCTTTTCTTCTGAGCTGTGTGGCTGTCAGGGTCTTGGTGCTCCTGCCGGGTGTCAGGCTTGTGTCTCTGAGGTGGGAGAGCCGAGTTCAGGACATTGGTGCACCAGAGACCTCCCGCCTCCACGTAATATCAAATGGCAAAACTCTCCCAGAGATCTCCATCTCAACGCTAAGACTCAGCTCCACTCAATGATCAGCAACCTACAGTGTGGGACACCCTATGCCAAACAACTAGCAAGACAGGAACACAACCCCACCCATTAACAGAGAGGCTGCCTAAAATCATAATAAGGTCACACACACCCCAAAGCACAGCACCGGACGTGGTCCTGCCCACAAGAAAGACAAGATCCAGCCTCATCCACCAGAACACAGGCACTAGTCCCCTCCACCAGGAAGCCTACACAACCCACTGAACCAAACTTAGCTACTGGGGGCAGACAACAAAAACAACAGGAACACAAACTTGCAGTCTGCGAAAAGGAGACCCCAAACACAGTAAGTTAAGCAAAATGAGAAGACAGAGAAACACACAGCAGATGAAGTACCAAGGCAAAAACCCATCAGACCAAACAAATGAAGAGGAAATAGGCAGTCTACCTGAAAAAAAATTCAGAGTAATGATAGTAAAGATGATCCAAAATTTTGGAAATAGAATGGAGAAAATGCAAGAAACGTTTAACAAGGACCCAGAAGAACTAAAGAGCAAGCAAATAATGATGAGCAACACAATAAATCAAATTAAGAATTCTCTAGAAAGAATCAATAGCAGAATAACTGAGGCAGAAGAACGGAAAAGTGACCTGGAAGATAAAATAGTGGAAATAACTACTGCAAAGAAGAATAAAGAAAAAAGAATGAAAAGAATAGAGGACAGTCTCAGAGACTTCTGGGACAACATTAAATGCACCAACATTCGAATTATAGAGGTCCCAGAAGAAGAGGAGAAAAAGAAAGGGACTGAGAAAATGTTTGAAGAGATTATAGTTGAAAACTTCCCTAATATGGGAAAGGAAGTAGTTAATCCAGTCCAGGAAGTGCAGGGAGTCCCATACAGGATAAATCCAAGGAGAAACACACCAAGACACATATTAATGAAACTATAAAAAATTAAATACAAAGAAAAAATATTAAAAGCAGCAAGGGAAAAACAACAAATAACATACAAGGGAATCCCCATAAGGTTAACAGTTGATCTTTCAGGAAAAACTTGGTAAGCCAGAAGGGAGTGGCAGGACATATTTAAAGTGATGAAAGAGAAAAACTTACAAAGAAGAATACTGTGCCCAGGAAGGATATCATTCAGATTCAAAGGAGAAATTAAAATAGACAATCAAAAGCTAAGAGAATTCAGCAACACTAAACCAGCTTTACAACAAAAGGCAAAGGAACTTCTCTAGCCAGGAAACACAAAAGAAAGAAAAGACCTACAGTAACAAGCCAAAAACAATTAAGAAAATGGTAACAGGAACATACATATCAATAATTACCTTAAGTGTAAATGGATTAAATGATCCAATTAAAAGACTTAGACTGGCTGAATGGATACAAAAACTGTATATATGCTGTTTACAAGAGACCCACTTCAGACCTAGGGACACATACAGACTGAAAGTGAGGGGATGGAAAAAGATATTCTATGCAAATGGAAATCAAAAGAAACCTGGAGTTGCAATACTCATATCAGACAAAAGAGACTTTAAAATAAAGACTATTACAAGAGACAAAGAAGGACACTACATAATGATCAAGGGATCAATACAAGAAGATACAACAATTGTAAATATTTATGCACCCAAAGTAGGAGCACCTCAATACATAAGGCAAATGCTAACAGCCATAAAAGGGGAAATTGACAGTAACATAATCATACTAGGGGACTTTATCACCAATGGACAGATCATCCAAAATGAAAATAAGTAAGGAATCACAAGCTTTAAATGATACATTAAACAAGATGGACTTAATTGATATTTATATACAGTCCATCCAAAAACAACAGAATACACTTTCTTCACAAGTGCTCATGGAACATTCTCCAGGATAGATCATATTTTGGGTCACAAATCAAGCCTTGGTAAATTTAAGAAAATGGAAATCATATGAAATGTCTTTTCCGACCACAGTGCTATGAGACTAGATACCAATTACAGGAAAAAATCTGTAAAAAATACAAACACATGGGGGCTAAACAATACACTACTAATAACCAAGAGATCACTGAAGATATCAAAGAGGAAATCAAAAAGCACCTAGAAACAAATGACAATGAAAACATGAGGACCCAAAACCTATGGGTTGCAGGAAAAGCAGTTCTAAGAGGGAAGAGTATAGCAATATAATCCTGCCTCAAGAAACACCTCAAATAAAGAACCTAGCCTTACACCTAAAGCAATCAGAGAAAGAACAACCAAAAAACCCCAAAGTTAGCAGAAGGAAAGAAATCCTAAAGATCAAATCAGAAATAAATGAAAAAGAAATGAAGGCAACAATAGCAAAGATCAATAAAACTAAAAGCTGGTTCTTTGAGAAGATAAACAAAATTGATAAACCATTAGCCAGACTCATCAGGAGAAAAAGGGAGAAGACTCCAATCAATAGAATTAGAAACAAAAAAGGAGAAGGAACAACTGACCCTGCAGAAATACAAAGGATCATGAGAGATTCCTACAAGCAGCTATATGCCAATAAAATGGACAACCTGGAAGAAATGGACAAATTCTTAGAAAAGCACAACCTTCAGAGACTGAACCAGGAAGAAATAGAAAATAGAACAGACCAATCACAAGCACTGAAATTGAGACTGTGCTTAAAACTCTTCCAACAAACAAAAGCCCAGGACCAGATGGCTTCACAGGTGAATTCTATCAAACATTTAGAGAAGAGATAACACCTATCCTTCTCCAAATCTTCCAAAATATAGCAGAGGGAGGAACACTCCACAACTCATTCTATGAGGCCATCATCACCCTGATACCAAAACTAGACTAAGATGTCACAAAAAAAGAAAACTACAGGCCAATATGGCTGATGAATATAGATGCAAGTATCCTCAATATAATACTAGCAAACAGGATCCAACAGCACATTAAAAGGAGCATACACCATGATCAAGTGGGGTTTATCCCAGGAATGCAAGGATTCTTCAATATATGCAAAGCAATCAATGTGATAAACCATATTAACAAACTGAAGAATAAAAACCATATGATCATCTCAATAGATGCAGAAAAAGCTTTCGACAAAATTCAATACACATTTATGATAAAAACCCTGCAGAAAGTAGGCATAGAGGGAACTTACCTCAACATAATAAAGGGCATATATGACAGACCCACCGCCAACATCATTCTCAATGGTGAAAAACTGAAACCATTTCCACTAAGATCAGGAAGAAGACAAGATTGCCCACTCTCACCACTATTATTCAATATAGTTTGGAAGTTTTAGCCACAGCAGTCAAAGAAATAAAAGGAATCGAAATTGGAAAAGAAGAAGTAAAGCTGTCACTGTTTGCAGATGATGTGATACTATACATAGAGAATCTTAAAGACTCTATCAGAAAACTACTAGACCTAATCAATGAATTTAGTAAAGTAGCAGGATGCAAAATTAATGCTTAGAAATCTCTTGCATTTCTACACATTAATGATGAAAAATCTGAAAGATAAATTAAGGAAACACTCCTATTTACCTCTGCAACAAAAGAATAAAGTACCTAGGAATAAACTTACCTATGGAGACAAAACACCTGTATGAAGAAAACTATAAGACGCTGTTGAAAGAAATTAAAGATGATACAAACAGGTGGAGAGATATACCATGTTCTTGGATTGCAAGAATCAACATTGTGAAAATGACTATACTACCCAAAGCAATCAACAGATTTAATGCAATCCCTATGAAACTACCAATGGCATTTTTGCAGAACTAGAACAAAAACTTTCACAATCTGTATGGAAACACAAAAGACCCTGAACAGCTAAAGCAATCTTGAGAAAGAAAAACAGAGCTGGAGGAATCAGGCTCCCTGAGTTCAGACTATACTACAAAGTTACAGTCATCAAGACAGTATGGTAGTGGCACAAAAACAGAAATATAGATCAATGGAACAGGTTAGAAAGCCCAGAGATAAATCCATGCACATATGGTCATGTTATTATTTTTTTAACATCTTTATTGGCATATAATTGCTTTACAATGGTGTATTAGTTTCTGCTTTATAGCAAAGTCAATCAGTTATACATATATCCCCATATCTCTTCCCTCTTGCATCAATCACCTTATTTTTGATAAAGGAGACAAGAATATACAATGGAGAAAAGACAGCCTCTTCAATAAGTGGTGCTGGGAAAACTGGACAGCTACAGGTAAAAGAATGAAATTAGAACACTCCCTAACACCATACACAAAAGTAAACTCAAAATGGATTAAAAACCTAAATGTAAGGCCAGAAACTCTAAAACTCTTAAAGGAAAACATAGGCAGAACACTCTTTGACATAAATCACAGCAAGATCCTTTTTGACCCACCTCCTAGAGAAATGGAAATAAAAACAAAAATAAACAAATGGGACATAATGAAACTTAAAAGCTTTTGCACAGCAAAGAAAACCATAAATAAGATAAAGACAACCCTCAGAATGGGAGAAAATATTTGCAAATGAAGCAACTGACAAAGGATTAATCTCCAAAATTTACTAGCAGCTCATGCAGCTCAATAATAATAATAAAAAAAACCCAATCCAAAAATGGGCAGAAGACCTAAATAGACATTTCTCCAAAGAGGATTTACAGATTGCCAACAAACACATGAAAGATCACTCAACATCACTAATCATTAGAGAAATGCAAATGAAAACTACAATGAGGTATCACCTCACACTGGTCAGAATGGCCATCATCAAAGAATCTACAAACAATAAATGCTGGAGAGGGTGTGGAGAAAAAGGAACCCTATTGAACTGTTGGTGGGAATGTAAATTGATACAGCCACTATGGAGAACAGTATGGAGGTTCCTTAAAAAACTACAAATAGAACTACCATACGACCCAGCAATCCCACTACTGGGCATATACCCTGAAAAAACCATAATTCAAAAATAGACATGTACCACAATGTCCATTGCAGCAGTATTTACAATAGCCAGGACATGGAAGCAACCTAAGTGTCCATCGACAGATGAATGGATAAAGATGTGGCACATATTTACAATGGAATATTACTCAGCTATAAAAAAGAAATGAAATTGAGGTATTTGTAGTGAGGTGGATGGACTTAGAATCTGTCATACAGAGTGAAGTAAGTCAGAAAGAGAAAAACAAATACCGTATCTTAACGCATATATATGGAATCTAAAAAAAAAAAAAGGTTCTCACGAACCTAGGGGTAAGACAGGAATAAAGACCAGACGTAAAGAATGGACTTGAGGACTTGGGGAGGGGGAAGTGTAAGCTGGGACGATGTGAGAAAGTAGTAGTATTGGCATATATACAGTACCAAATGCAAAGTCGATAGCTAGTGGGAAGCAGCCACATAGCACAGGGAGATCAGCTCGGTGCTTTGTGACCACCTAGAGGGGTGGGATAGGGAGGGTGGGAGGGAGATGCAAGAGGAGGAGATATGGGGATATATTTGTATGTAGAGCTGATTCACTATGTTATACAGCAGAAACTAACACACCATTGTGCAGCAATTATACTGCAATAAAGATGTTAAAAAAAAAAAAAAGACTCCACGCTTCCATTGCAGGGGGCAGGGTTCCATCGCTGGTCATGGAACTACGATCTCGCGTGCCACTCTGTGCAGCCAAAAAAAAAACAACAATTATTTTTTCTTCAGAATTAGAGTATACCTTGACCCAGGAGAGATTGCATGGTACCAGATGTAGTGGGAAAACATTATTTCCTGTTTCTTTTCAATTACAGTGTTGTTAAACCACGTCCAAAATTAAGCATTAAAAATTTTTTAATTACTGTACTTACTGAAGTGTATTCAATTTGTGATGGAATGTGATTTCTGCATTTATAAAAAGTTGAAGAATTTGCTACATTTTGTTTGTGTAGATAAAAAATTCCTAATTGTACTTTACTGCACATTTCTCTATGCAGTTGCTCATCAATCTTTTTATGACTCCTTTTCCAGGTTTGCAAGGTCACTTAGAATTCTAATCCTATCCAAAATAATAACCACTTATTCTAATTCTCTGTCATCTGTAAATTTAATCATTATGTGCTCCAGTCCGTCAACCACATCTAATGGAAATGCTAAACAGCCTTGTATTCAAGATGA
Organism: Aethalodelphis obliquidens; assembly: GCF_003676395.1. Classification (NCBI taxonomy): domain Eukaryota; kingdom Metazoa; phylum Chordata; class Mammalia; order Artiodactyla; family Delphinidae; genus Aethalodelphis; species Aethalodelphis obliquidens. The sequence goes on from NW_020837947.1 coordinate 87,973,765, forward strand.
AACAATGAATGCCATAGTTTTTTGGGCACTCTTCCTTGCACAATGTCAGTATGATTCTCCAACCAAACTATTTTTCAAATAGCTATACACTAGTGTTTATTTTCTCATGTAATTTATGTGTATAATATGAAATTAAGATGTTATTAGTGCCAAGATATACTTATTTTATTGTTTTCTTTTACTCTATCAAGTATTTTAAAGGAGAAAATGAATGCCTATAGATTTTGATGCCCCTATCAGGTCAGTAATTCTACAAAGGCAGGGCCTGGTGATACATTTCTGTGTCTACCCCTCCCCCCTCATGCCGTGGGATATAGACTCGCATCAGGAATGTAATACATGAACAAATTACTAACTAATAAGTAGATATAATTTGATCATCATAACAAAAGAAATCGATTGTGCACTATCTTATCTTTTCCCATAGTCTGTTGCCAAATATATAGAATGCAATCTTATGGGATCTGAATACTGATTTAACATGGTCATAATGTTTCTGTAAAATTTGTAACAATGGCACATTTTAACTCTGGTCAGTTAGGACTGATTTTTGCTTCATTGTCTAACACCTCCATCACACTTGCCCTTCAGTTGGGTGATGTGCCTAGATACAATCTGAGATCCAATTAAGGGGATGGTGTAGAGGGTGTATTTTTGTTTGGGGTTCATGGCATATATTTACCTTGTTTGCAATTGCTCCTACGTACAGTTAGCTGCCCTCGTGTAGAAATGGCTTCCAGAAATAATCCCAACATCCATTGTGCTGTGCCAACCCCAGCACAGGATGTATGAAGCCATGAGCAAGTCCTGTAGTGCCTGGTGCTGGCAGTATTTGGATAGTCGAGGAGATTTTACCTTTGAGAGGTGCAGATCCAGTAGCTAGACTTTGCAAAATTGTTCTAAATTTTATGGCCATATGTGAAAAAAATAACTTGATAGAGTTCCAACTAAATCTGATAACATTCCTGAAAATTTGTATACATCACTGATAACAAATTGTGATGCTAAAAAATGTTTTTGAAATTATCAATAATGCCGACAATTTCGAATAATATATGCTAGAGGAAAGACAGTTATATTTCTTTATGTTTTCTTTATTAACCATTACACAATTGTCACATGAAGAGGCAATCCAAGAGAATGTGGACAAAAAATTGTGGGAAAAGGTATAAAGGGATGTGTCAGGAAGTAAATTAATAAAAATATCACGCTCTCTTTTCTGAATTTTGTGATGTCTATGGCATTTGGCATTTAAAAAAATTTATATTGTGTTCTTTTAATTCTAAATAAATGTTCACTTTCTTAATAAATTTGTATTTTTGAAACTGTATCACATAAAGAGAACCCCCAGATTGTGTTAAGTTCCAGGCTTCACGAAGCCTGTCCTGCCCTTTTCCCAGTGTGCAGCAGCGATATGTAGTGATCCCTGGTCCAGGGTCAGTCCTGATTCATCTCCTGCCTGTGATTGGTTTAGGGGTGGACAGCCCCTCTCGCCATTGGCCATGGACCAGGAATCACATGGTTCCAGTTCCTGGTGGCAGGTATGAGGTCTAGATAGATGCCAGCCCAAGATGTTGGTAGCACAGAGAGAACCTCAGTGCAGAGAGAACTGCACTTGAAACCTGGTATGCCTCTGGATGTGCAGTATACAAGTTTGCTGCATTTATAAGAGAATCAGGGCTTTCAAAAGCAAAGCCAATCCTTATATTTTATTGAATAGTTTAAAATGCAAAACTAGTTTAAAATGCAAACACATGTAGAAAAATAGTGCCCAATTCTCTACAGGATTTTCCATCTGTATGAAAACCATTCTAATCATTACATCTTTGACATTTTGTAACATTAAAGCTACAAATAGTATTAATTTGGATATTTTCAGCTACTGATTTATTAAATGCTGTTAATTTATTTAAAAGCTGCTAATTTATTCTATGTGAAAATACAGAAAACTAGGAATAAGGAAAAGTGAATTCAGGCATTCTTCCAGAAATCTTATAATTTCCTTCTGGTCATTTTTCTATGTTTTATTTGGAAAAGAAATCACTATCATACTTTACATTTAAACTTATATCCTGCTTTCTTTTCTTATTCTATACGACCCTGGCAGTTTACCCTGAGGGGTATCCACGTCTCACAAAATCAGGGTCCCCTTTCACATAATAGTCTGTGTGAATGGTGCCCCGGAGTTGGGCGGTAAACCATCTGTTTGGCTGTACAAGGCACCATTTGTGTCTGGGTGGCTGAGTCTTCAAGGCAATCTGGGGCATCTTCTTGGACCATCCACTTAAACTATAGACTTGGGAATAAAAGGCAGGGCAAGCTATACCTGGCTGCCAACACCATATACATTTAGGATTTAGCCTTTGTGCCATTTTCTTAGACTAGATTTCTCTGCAGCTGTGTCCCACCACTCTCCTCTTGCAGGGTTATACGGGTATCTTTTTCCTACCTTGAGATGATCTGCTGACTCCAGTGAATGAAAAAGGGTATGAAGTAAATGAACCTCATGGCTATTTTAACAGTTGTATTTCATCGTTACATCATTTTGCGTGGTTCCAATTTGACTTCCTTCTGCCAGTTTGTTTGCATTGATTTTTTGTCTGCTCATTTTCAGGAATCTATACTGTTATTATCCTTGCCGTATCTCCAGTAACTGTTAATTTTCATGATTCTAATTTTCTTTTTTCAGAAAATGAAATATTGCTCATCATCCTACAAAAACACCTAAATAATGGTGAAAAGCCAAATTACATAATTATTTATAATGGCAAAACGTTATATTTCTGTAATAGTGAAAATACAAATTTACCAGTAACTGTAGACATATTTTTACACTTAATTTATAACTTTTAGCCCTCTGATGGTTCCTGCCAACCTCCTGTTAAGCACATATTTTACCAGTATATATAAGATGTGGGTGAATGATGGATAAGTCAGAAAAACTATACTTCATTCTCTGCTGACTGCATAAATTCAGGGACCATACACTGTGCAATAAAATTCATAATTCTCCCCGCCACCCTTACTCCATGAAACTCTTTGTTTTCTAACTTTTATTTTATGCAAACAGGATTGGCTCCTTAGATCAGGCTTTAGGGAAAGTGCAGCAAATAAAGCAATTTCTTAAAAGGTTAAGCCCCTAGTCCACAAAAGGAAAGGAAATGAGAAGAATTAGAAGGGAGAGAGGTAGAAAGGGAAGACCAGATGGTTAGGAAAAGGCAGGCGAGGCCAGAGGGGTGAAAGAGGGGCAGGGGTGAGAATGAGACACAATGCTGGACATGTTTTTGCTTAAAAGTTTGAGACATTATCTACTTGAACTGATGTAGGAAATTAAGTTTTACCAGGTTTGATCTTTGTTCCAATCTAATGTCTTCCAATATGACCATCTTATGTATCAAATATTATATAGTGGAAAAGTAGATATTAATTATAGTATTTTTTGAGACCAGAGAACCCTGTTGAAATTATCTAAATGCTCCATAAAGTTATTAACAATTTTTTTTTTTTTTTTTTTTTTGGCCACCCGGCCTGCACGACCTTAGTTCCCTGACCAGGGATGGAACCTGTGCCCCCTGCAGTGGAAGCACAGAACCCTAACCACTGGACCGCCAGGGTATTCACTAACAAATATTTTTATAAAGCCACGTTCTTCACTACAAATCTCTGTGGAGGGTGCCACTAAAGGCATATATGAATCCTATTTTTCAGAGAGGAACAGAAACAGAAAATTCATTCAGTGTATTCAAACCTCTTGCACTATGCCGCTCTATGTGGCCGGTGTGTTTGAAATTTGTGGGCCAGTTAGAATGTCAGTGGCTCTCTAGACTTTATGAACAAATACAAAGGACTGGGTCAGCCAGCGACTACTCAGCTTTAAGATGGGAAGGAGAGAACATGGGGAAGCCACACTTACCTCTCTGCTGCCTGTTTCCTTCTCCCAGAGCCATGTTCCTAGCTGGGGTCAGGGGGTAGATGGGGATCCTCAAGAACCCACAGATGCTTCTCTAACTTCAGCAGAAATCTGGCTCCATGGCCTGACCAGAGTCCTACCACACGGTCTGGCACTGCTGCTGGGAATCCTCAGTCACTGCTCTCAGGTGGTGCCTGGTGTCGAAGTGAGTCTCTGCAGAGGAAGAAGGGCAATCTGTCAGGTGAGCTCAGCACCAGCATCCTCACTGTCTGCTACTGACTTCCCCAGAGACAGTGTGACGTGTGTGAAAGGAGCCCTTGTCAAATTCCAGGAATAGCACTGTCTCATTATGTGACCTTGGATAAGGTCACTTAAATTCTTAGAGCCTTAGTTTCCTTAGTTAAAATGGAAAGTAGTTCCACAGATTTGGCACCAATATTTGAACAGTTAAGGCATGGAAAGTATTATGCAGATCTAGACAAATGAAAAAATTATTTTATAGCACTGTGGAAATAGTATAAGGCATATGGATATTATTTCTACCCTCTACATTTGCAAAAAATTTTTGAGATATCTACAAGATAGTAGAGGAGAAAGGAATGACTCAAAAAAAGTAGATGATCATTCTAAGGTCATTTATTCACTCAACAAACATGCGTTGGTCACTATTCTATGCAAGGTCCCTGAGGCACTGTGAGGCTTGATTTTAAAGCATGTATAATCTAGGAGGGAAGATTGGATATATACAAGCAATTAACAAGGTAACATTTGCTGTGTGTAAAATGTGTATACAAACTAACTGCTATGGAAGTTCAAACCAGAATAATCCTAAGGAAGGCTTAATGTAGAAGGAGGCAATGGTAACCAGTTCCAGCATGTGTTGAGTTCCCATTATGTGCATGCTCTAGGTCTCTGTGTATTCCATGAGGACTCCCAGGCAGAGAAAACTGCCCAAGCCAAGGTAGGGAGGCAAGAATCCATACATAAAGTGTGTCAGGAAACAACTAGCTCAGGAGGAAGCAGCATCCTAATAAAGGCCATTGAAATGAGTTTGAAGAGTTGTGTAGAGGTAACATGATGGATGGCTTCAAATACAAGGTCAAGGTTGTCTTTGTCTTGCAGATAATGCATGTAATGTTTCCTGTGGAAGCCCTGAAGAAGAATAAAAATCTTTTTTGAGAAAAGGTTTTGTTCTATTCACAGGCTCACTATGAGCCAGTGCTATATAGAACTGGATTACCTCTCAATGTGGGAAAGATTATGTAGGCAATTTTCATGGTGATGACAGAATTTCAACTTCGTTACATGCTCATCCTGAAATTTCTTAAGGCAATACAAGGTAGTAGTTGAGGCACTTGATATCAGTGTTTTATTTACTGGCACCAAAAGAGGAGTTTAAACTATTGTGAATGATCCCCTGGCTAGGGGATTAGTTGTCACCTTAGTCCTCGAAGACACTAGAACTCAAACATTTGTATCAGCCAGGGTCCTAGTCAGGAATAAAGAAGCCACAACAACTATTTTAAGAGACCATTTATATAGGGAATTGGACATATAGGTACTGCAGGACTGAAGAGGAACAAATCCAACACAGAGAGAGTAATTGCAGGAAGCAGTTACCACCACTGGGCCTGGGGGAGCAAGGGGTCCAAGTTGAGTCATTAGAACCTAGAACCTGGTGGAGGAATCCAGACCTCTGACATGAGGAGCTACCCAGGGGCTGCTGGGGCCTCAGGAACTCAGAGGAGAGCCTGGGAAGTGGGGCCCAGACTCCAGCAGATGCTGGTGCTCTGAGGGAGCATCATGGGGCTGATTGTATGAGACTGGAAACAAAGTAGAAACTGGAGCCACCTGCTACTGGAATCAACCACGCTTCTGGGATGAAGAGCTGCAGTGGGATGAAGCTGACAGGAACAGCAAACAAACTGGCCTCCTTCCTCCATTTCTATTCTCTCTAGTGCCCCCTATGGGCAGAACCTAACAGGGAGCCAGGTGGTAAAAAAGAAATGTGGTCACAGAAACACAGCCTCAGCCTCACAAGTCCGAGTATAGAGGGGTGGGTTTGATCCTGAAAGGTTACTAATAACCAGCACCTCAGGTATATAATTCACCAGGATAGCTTACTTACAATTGAGATTCCTGAGATCCACACCTGAAATTCTGAGTTAGGAGTTTTAGAGTGTGGTCCAGAAATCCTCATCTTTGAAAAGGAATCTTGAACAATCTGATTCAGGGGATCTTCAAACTACACTATCAGAAATGCTGCTCTAGTTTTTCAAACTAAATCCCTGAATCAAATTAGAACAAGAGATTGTGAAATGCTCCATTCCACTCATTTAGTTTTCTGAGACAGTTATGCTCATTTTGCTTCCTTAATTTTACTTCCTTAATATTTTTTCCATTTTAAGAAAATGCTAATATGAAGAATGCCTCTGTAGTATCTGCAGAAACAACAATTGAAAGTTCTGTCTGTCATTGTAATAAGGAAGAACAAATCTGACTCCATGTTGGATCTGTTTCTTTTACCTTAATCCTGTGCTCTCTTGCCTGTGCTTAGTCATGCTGGCTCTGCACCTTTTGTAAAAGAATGTTGCTTATAGCCTGAAATATACAGGATAGCCCTTTCTCAAGGCTCTGACCTTTAAAGGTGTACATTTTTCCATTCTTATAGAGATAAAAATTTGTAGAACAGAGAATAACATTTGTCTTGGAGGTTTACAGGAACAGCGTGAGCTGTCCTCCATGGACAGATACAAGAGCAAAGGATTCTGACATCAAGAAGTCTGCAACAACCAGCCACACCCCCTCCCCTTTTAGTATAAAAGAAGCCTGAATTCTAACTCAGGGAAGATGGTTCTTTCGGACACGAGTCCCCCATCTTCTTGGTCTGCTGGCTATCCAAATAAAGTCACTATTCCTTGCCCCAGCACCCTGTGTCCTGATTTACTGGCCTGTCATACAGTGAGTGGAACGAGCTTGGATTTGGTAACATTATGATACTCAACATCTGTTTTTGGCATTCATATATAATTTCTTCTATGATTTAATACCAGGAAATAAAAAATCTATCTTTTCACATGAATTTGTATATTTTTTCTTATCAGACAAAAGGAAAGAAAGAAAATAACACCTTGAATTTCTCTTTCGCTTTGACTGCCTGGAAGCTCAGAGTCATTATTGCTCTCTCTCTCAAGTCTTCTGGTTTAATCATTTTGTTTTTATATTTTTTAAAGTTATGAGTTATCTCACATCTTTTTTTCTTGAAACAGGTTGGACATAAAAAATATATACATAATTAAAAGTATATCTGTTACATTTTAAAAAATACTTTGATACAGTACCTTAAAGTTTCTCACTGATTAACTCAAGGTGTGGTGAAGGCCAAAGTTGATGTACTTTTAGAGGAAATACGTCTGCTGTTGTAGTTTTGAGAAGATACTGGGCCTGGAATAGTTTTTTATATTAATGTACATTGCTAATATGTGCACTTTATAAATCAAGTTAAAAGCCTATGGGCAAAATTCTACCTTTTCTATATCTGATTTATTTCTACTGTTTTTATGATTATATCTTGGAAACTTGGGAATGACAACAAAGCAATATTATGCCAGGAGTAGGTGATCAGCTAAAAGTTCAGACCAGAACGCTCTAGGATGGTAAGATATTTTGGTCCTGTTTTGAGGGGCTTTTTGCAGATTGATATGGGATTTCATTTATAAGCATCATATTATGTACAATACCTGAGAAAACACATATGAACAATGCAATATAGTAAACACCCTGGATCCTTACTTTATGGTTGTTTTCTGATGATTTTTAATCTTGTAAAGGAGATCATATAACTACCTCTTTGTCTGAACATAGTAGTTGATCAGATGCACTGAATTTTCCACTGTAGCAGACAGCGTTATGGTATTGCCCTTACTGCCCAAGGAATAGCAAATCTGAGTAAATATATGAGCAAATATTTGTTTTCTGGCCATTACACTATTTTACACTATACTGTTATGGTGTTCTTTTGACTAATATGAACAATATAATTTGGGGGAGCACTCAGCCTATAGTAGCACCTTTTCTATTTCAAAGAGGAAGTGCTTCCCACTGCTCTCTTTGCTTATGGAAAGAGTCTTGGTGAGAGTGACAAAGAACTCTGGCCATTGACAACACCTCAGCCAGAGTCTCCTAATGAGAATTGTCTTCTACAAGGACTATTTATTTGTTGTTTATCATCTTTTCCTCTCACTAAAATTTTTCAACAGACAGGTGGTGATCTCACATCATGGACATGGTTTCTTATCCTCATAACTATGAAGATTATTCAACTACATTCAAATAAAAGCAGAAAAAGTAGTTTGCAGTGTAGCTCTTGAAATGCTTTGGAGAAAAAGTAATGTAAAATCCTATAAAATCAGAAAAGCATAAATGTGGGGTTGGGATAAGAAATTCAAGAGCCCAATATGGAAGACAAAGGACTTAGGCACCTACTTAACAAAATGTTCTCACTGTGTGATGTGATCCAATACATAAAACATCATCCCAGGGAGTTTGTGGGAAAGAGCATGAGAGAGGGAGTCAGATGGCTTGATTCTAGTCTGGGCTGTGCCGCTAAGTGAGTGTGTGCCCCTGAACAAGTCAGTACTCTTCGGCCATCAATTATCCCATAGAAATAATCAGAGAATTAAATTAATAATTTTATAGTAAGATTCACATTGGTCTAACAGTCTTTCTCTAAGTGATCCATAAAATAGCCATGTAGGTAAATTTTAGAGTTAGCTATCTGTTGAAAACTAGCTTGAGGTTTATTTGGAATCCACTCTGCATATGTTACTGGAAAAGGCGACAAAAGGCTCGGTAGAGCCAGAAAGTGGGTGGGCAAAACTTAAACTGTTAGTGAGCTACAGCGGGTGGCAGTGAGGGGGAGGCACATCTGCTTATTTTGCAGTTTATACGGGTCAAGGGGCAGTTTCTAAAATATATGCTATTTGTTTCCAAATTATGTTTCTTTAGGAAGGAAATAATTTTGGTGCTTAATGTTAATACTTGTAAAACTTAGTTATGGCATTTAGCCGTCTGTCATTTACTCTTTTTACAGGTGTTGTTTATATCTTTTCAGTTTTTTAGGTAATTAGCTGCTTTTTTGCACTTCTACACAGAAGGGTGATTGCCTCTTCCCGATGCTTCTTCTTCTGAAAGAATTAGATTGAGAAAAAAACTAAATGGAGAACTGATAAAAAGTAATGTTGATTTATTGTATGTTAAGATATGACAAGCCAGATACTATTTTCTGTGTGCTAATTGAAAAATTATGTGCTTTTTCTTTTCCTACTCAGTTTTAAAACTCACTATCCATTAGCACATGCCCTATGGCACATGGTCTAATTAAGTGGTGTCTTTACCCCCTGTTTATAAGAGAAAAACTAAAGAAGAATAGTAACCACTGTCACCTTGACCATGATGCCATAAACACAGGTCTGAAGTTTATTAAGGGGAACAGTTCTTGTGCCAAAATCTTTTTCAGATGCCTACTTTCATTTTTTGTGTTTTACTATTTTTCCTAGTTCTTAGCAATATTAATTGATAAATCTGAAGACCAAGACCAACCTATTTCAATATTTGAAAGTGAGAATTGCATAAACATCTAATGGATGTAGAATCAAGGAAGACTGAAGAAACAATGAGATGCACACAGAAAAGGAGAAAAAATATCAATGAATGTTAGAGTATAATGACGTAAGAGGTCCAGTGGTTAATTTTTATTTGATAGCTATATGCTTACTTGCAAATTTGTCTATAGTTCTAAAATATGTTGGACCCAGATATAGAGGCTCCTCAACAGATGACAGATGATGACACATTAAATCACCCCACAGTTTTATCTAGTTACAGGGTAGAAATGATTGTCTGCTGAGTTTTAATGTGTTGAGTGTTTACTTCAAGTCCACTTGTCAAAGTAACGTATGGTAACAAATGTCTTTAATCTGAACAGGATGAACCTTAATGGTATACTGATGATTGAGTTTCAGGGACTAATAATCTATTTATAGTAACTTCTAATTTTCTTAATTGTTTATTTGCAAGTTAAGTGTAAATGTTGGAAGTTAACTATAGTTCTAACATTGAATTGGAACTGTCACATGTGAATTACTTAATAGCTTACCTGGGTTTTAGTAGACTGACCTGTATTTCATTTTCATGGCCTACTTTTTAATTCAACTGACTCACATAATGAATTGTAATTGAGTCACAAAACAGGAAACAAGCTTGTGCCAAGTATGTGGAACACTATCGGCCTATACAGTGTCTTCTCTCTGTTAGTAGAAAGTCAGTTCTGGTAACTCAGTCAGTTTATCAGTAGTATTTCCCTCACCTGGTAAGACAGGACACGGTACAGTTCTACGTCCCTTACCTGCAATTATGAAATCCAAAAAGCTATGAAAAGAGGAAGTATTTTAGAAATTCAAAACCTGACCTGACCTGAACTCATTTAGCAATGAAAACTACTGAGCTGATGTGTGGCTTTTATAGTCTTTATCTATCCCTCTTACTGTGGATATTCACATGCTTCATTATAGAAATATTAATGTGTTTGGTAATGGGTGCTATCCAGGTCCTGCAGGAAGTGTGTCATAATATATATATATATATATATATATATATATATATATATATATATATAGCCTATTTTCTTTCTAAAATTGAAAGATACTGAATTCCAAAACTTATCAGTCCTCAAGAGTATGTTTTCTTTCTTTCTTTCTTTTTTTTACATCTTTATTGGAGTATAGTTGCTTTACAATAATGTGCCAATTTCTGCTTTATAACAAAGTGACTCAGTTATACACATACATATGTTCCCATATCCCTTTCCTCTTACGTCTCCCTCCCTCCCACCCTCCCTATCCCACCCCTCCAGGCGGTCACAAAGCACCGAGCTGATCTCCCTGTGCTATGCAGCTGCTTCCCACTAGCTATCTACCTTACGTTTGGTAGTGTATATATGTCCATGCCTCTCTCTTGCTTTTCTTTGAGCTGAAATATCTTAATGAGAATTTCTCAATGTTGAGTCCCTTTTTTATCTTTTCTGCCACTTTCCAGGTACATTCATGACTATTATGTTACGCATGCAAGTATGCAAGTATTAAAGGCAAAGTCCTGCTTTCACACTCTGCTGTCAGTACATGCTGGAGGCAGGATGGCTTGCTGGAAAGAGCCCTCACCACAGAGTTAGATCTGGAATCAAATCCTAGTTCAACTGCTCACAAACTGTGTGACCTTGGTCAAGTTATTTAATACCTCTGAGCATTACATTTGTTTACATGTGAAATTTTAATGTTGATACCTACATCCTTTTATTTTTTGTTCTCAGTCTCAAAAATGTATCCTGGTGAAGTGAATATGGTCTTTACCTTTTACTGCTGTTAGATTCCATTGCTAGTTCTTTCTTTGCAACAGGGATGCCTAAAATGCTAATTTTATACTTAGCGATTATAAAATTTATTCCTGTCTTTTCTGCCAGCGCCTCAAGATACCTGGGCTGTGAGTTTTGGTACAAGTAACTGTAAAGGTAAATAATACTAACAAAATTGGTATTGCTCTTATTAGGGAAAGTGAAATAGCAATCTAAGATGAGCTCCGGCCTCAGCAGAGTTATGGAAAAGAGGTGAAAATCATGTCAATGGATTCTTTAAAAAACTATTGGGTTGCATTAATAGAAATCCTTTTATGACATTATTTTGGACATAGTCTATGATACATATTGGATAATTTCAAATGATTCTTGATAATTTCTAATGTAGAAATCATATATATATATAATTTTATTTATTATCTATCTATATTTTTTCCAGTAATAGTCCTTGTTTTGAGCTTTTAGAGTTTATTTCCCTTTCCAAAATTGTTTCTTTTGTGCATAGTGCAATTTTTGTCAATTAAGATTATCATCAGGAGATCCATCACTCAGAGGGTTTTGCTTTACGGGATACCACACATACATACCTTTATTTTCCATTTAAAATATTTCATTGAAATTCAGTGTCCTTCAGACTGAGAATATTAGGAAATACTTGATGTAAGAAAATATGCAATTATCATGGAGGTTAGGAGCTGTTTGATTTCTTTTCTTTTTTTTTTTTTTTTTGGCAGGGGGATATGCGGGCCTCTCACTGTCGTGGCCTCTCCCGTTGCGGAGCACAGGCTCCGGACGCGCAGGCTCAGCGGCCATGGCTCCTGGGCCCAGCCGCTCCGCGGCATGTAGGATCTTCCCGGACCGGGACACGAACCCGTGTGCCCTGCATCGGCAGGCAGACTCTCTACCACTGCACCACCAGGGAAGCCCTGATTTCTTTTCTTTATTGCAAGTAATTTATTCTAATAACACAAAAAGTTGCATCTCAGGAGAGTTTATCCTTTGATAAATGTCTTTTTAATTCCTTAATACCATTGGTTTGAAAGGTAAGCTTTTCTATATATATTTTATTTTGTTGAATATTTAGCTCATAATATTGTCTGAATAATAATAATAACAGGCATCATTTGTTGTTCACTTACTATACAGCTAGCATACTATCTCATTTAATTGTCAAAAGCTTTCTTTTTGGTAGTATTATCAATCAGGATTAAGGTTGACAGAGAGAAGAATGAAATACTTTTAAACAATGGCTTAAGTCAGATGTCTTATTTCTCTTTCCTGTAGAGGCATACCTTGTTTTATAGTGCTTGTTCACTTTATGGTGCTTCGCAAATACTGTGTTCTTACAAACTGAAGATTTGTGGCAACCCTGTGTTGAGCAAGTCTGTCAGTGTCATTTTCCCAACAGCATTTGTTCACTTCATGTCTCTGTGTCATATTTTGGTAATTCTTGCAATATTTCAAACTTTTTCACCATTATTACATTTGTTATGGGGATCTGTGATCAGAGATCCGTGATGTTAGTGCTCTGACTCTCTGAAGGCTCAGATGATGGTTGGCATTTTTTTAATCAATAAAGTATGTTTTAATTAAGGTATGTATATTGTTTCTTTAGACATAAGCTATTGCACACTTAATAGACTACAGTATAGTGTAAATGTAACTTTTATAGGCATTGGGAAAGCAAAAATTCATGTGACTTGCTTTATTGTGATATTTGCTTTATTGTGGTGTTCTGGAATAGAACCTGAGATGTTTCTGAGGTATGTCTGTAGTTCAGAAGTAGTCAGTCCCGGGTTGATATGACAATGGTGGCAGGGACCCAGTCTCTTCCTGTCTCATACTTCTGGCAGCTTCCATTCCCAAGGTTACCTCATGGACAAAGGAGGCTGCTAGAGCTCTTTCCATCACGTCCATTTTCCAGCTGTAGGAAGAAGGAAGGGTGAAGGTCACAGCACCTTTCTTTAAAGACACTTCCCAGAAAGAACACATATCAGTTCCACATGTATCCCAAAACTTAGGTAGATGACCACACCTAGTTGTAAAAGAGATTATTTTTCAGTCACTTGTATGCTCAGCCTAGAATTAAGATTCTATTGCCAAGGAAGAAGGGGAGAATGGGTATTGAGATAGAGCCAGCAGACTCTGCTATGTTTGAGCTATTATTATCATCAATCTTACAAATGGAGAAGTTGAGTCATAGAGAAATTAAATTGACTTACTAAGGTCTCACAACTCTTAGAGCCAAGATTCAAATCCAGATCTATCAAATTTCAGAGCCCTTAAGTACTACTTTGAAGTGTTTCTACTTTAAAACAGTTATTTGACTTTATTCTGTCTCTTCAACTAAATTAGTATAAAGAAAACCTTTCTGACTAAGTTGCTAGGTCAATCTATTGAAACAATGGAATTCTTTATTTTACCAGGCATTCTTGGCAAAGAACATAGTACTGGTATCAACTTGTGTAATGAAGCCTTTACTTCTGCTGACCTTTTGGATAGGAGTATTCACAGAATTCAGTGCCAGGTTTAGAAAATTGCGTGGCTGACAGATTAAAGTCTTATTTTCAGTCTTCTACTTGTTTGGGGTTACAACAAGTTTAAACTTCATTAAAATATGCTTTGCTATACTCTTGACAGTTTAGATTTCAGACAAGGTAATAAATAACAAGGTTTTCAATAGGGCCAATACAAAACAATTTACTATAGGAAAAAAATTAACAGTATTATGATGAATTTTTTTCTTCAAAGATATATTTTTAAGTTAATGACAGCACATCTTAGAATACATCAGACCATACTATTTCTAAGTTATTTGAAAATTATTACATTTGGATGATTATACTGTGATTCTCTAATATCCACTTGAGTAAAAATCTAAATCATACAACATATTATGAACTAAGGCTTCTTTCCTTCCTTCCTTCCATTCTATAAAGCATCATTTGTTATTCTTTTTTTTTAAGCTTCAGTTTTATTCAGGTTCTTGTCTCTGCCTAGCTTGTGAGGGTTTTAAATCTTTCTTATGCCTGTCTAGCTCTTTGCTTTCCTAGCACCAAGGGAGAACATGTGAATGTGAATGAATAAATCAACAAACAAGTAATTGCCAAGTTTTATAAATGTCACAACTTAATGTTGCTACATGGCTTCAAACTTTCAACATCTTAAGGAACCTCTAAATTATCAGTGCTTTTCAGAAATGTTATTAAAATTGATCATATATATTAGTTACTCAACAGAAGCCCTTCACTTAACTAGACACAGCTACACTAGGGACACAGTGGCCAATGACAAGTTTTAATAATTTGCCTAGACAGAAAGAGACATTTTCACTGCAGTGAAAATTTGCAGAAAAGGCACTTTAAAATGAAGAAACACATGCTAAGATGTCAGAAGGAACAGTGTTCAGAGAACATATGATGAGTCGGAGCTCAGCAGAGATTTCTACTTATTTGTTGTTAACCTTGGTCTGGTTCTTTGCAAGTTTTAAGCAAGAATAGGGTCAGAGACCAGATGATGTGGACAGAAGAGCACACATAAAATATATTTAATACATTTTCCATTAATATTTTTATTTGCTATTAACTTGTATTTAAACAAGTAACACATTAATGCATATTCCTTACTAAAAATTGGAAAGCCCCATTTGAATTAGGACAAAATCCTCTTTTCCAATGATTCTTTACCTGCAGTATCTTAATTATGTGTCAAGGAATCTCAAGAGAGTTTGGCTCTTGGATTGGCCCAACAGTGTCAATAAGGACCCAAGTTCTTTCCATCTCTCCAGGTTCCCATTCTTGGTGTGGTGGCTTAGTCCTCATGCTTCATCCTTCATTTTGCAAGATGGCTGCTGCAGAGCCTGTCATCACACAAAAACCTGAGGAGAAGATCATTTCCTTCCAAGCACCATATTTCTTTAGTGATGAATAGCTTTCCCCTAAATTCCCAGAAGAATTAGCCCCATTGGCTACAACTGCCTTGCGTGCCAGTCATAATAACACTAACTCACTGCACAAAGTGTATGAGACTACCATGATTGGCTTGGACCAGCAAGATAGATTTTCCTGAGACTGGAGAAGGGTCTATTCTCCCTCAAATCTGAGATTTTGTTAGCAAGGAAAAAGCAGTGTAAGGCAAACAAAATTTTCATTGAATATTTTGTTTTTGGAGAAATTATGCTCAAAATAAAAATTCAATATAAAATAAATAAAATAACTTTACCACCCACAAGTTTAGGTATCTTAGTATCTGATCTAAAAATCTATTCATTTATAACACTTTCAACAAATCTTCTTTGCCCACTTACTCCATGTCAGCCACTGTTCTCAGTACTGAGGCTGCAGAGATGAACAGGACGGATGTTTATCTGCACTAGGAATGCTTTCAGCAGCAAGTAACAGAATAAGCATTTACAAATGGCTTAAAGTATAGGGACATTTAATGTTTACCCAACAGAAATTAGGACAGGCAGTTACGCTAAAATGTTTCCAAGGTTACAAATTCTGTCTTTTCTTGTCCTTCACATGCTGGATTTTGTCTTTATTCTTGTCACCTCATTGTTCCATGGCTGCCATAGCTCCAAACATCTCATCTGCTTTCAGTTCAGAAAGAAGTGACAAAAGAAACTCTTTTCTTAGTCTCCTCCTTTTCACAAACATTGAAAAACTCTCAGAAGCCTCTTAACAGATTTCCATGAAGCCTCATGGGCAGGACTGTGTCATGCTGGTATCCTCATTAGGAAAGGAATCTAGGAAGGTACTTATCTCACAAAGTATTATGGGCAGTACACATTGCTGCCCCCAATAAAATTGAGATTCTGTTTACAAGGGAATGGTTAGCCAATTACAATGTCTTCCATAGTCTCCTTCATGGAATTAATTCTCTGACCACTTCATGGAAAGGTAGAGATAAATGAGGGTTTTTTTTGTTTTACTCTAGTCTTTGAAATTATGTCTGAGGAATTTGTATAGTAAATGATCCTTAGTGTTTGTTTCTGAACATTCAGATAGAAAAGCTATTTGCTTATATAAGCCTGACATGAATTGGGGATTCAGATCTGTAGGATTCAACTGGGTTCATCTTGTGGATCTAAGATGTTGTGGAGAGGGATGGAAGTGTAGACCAGACATGTGTTAAAGATTAGCTGATAGCACTCTTGGGTAAAAAGTGCCATGAACAGAACATCCACTGATTTCCTTATAGCACCAACCACATCTTATTGCCATCAGCAGCCTATTTGTCGAGCTGCTTCACTAAATACTTAGCTTCTTTAGGGCAGAAACTATGTTTAACTTATTTCTGTATCCCAAGCCTGAGGATGGCATCTGCCACATAGTTGGTACTCAGTGAAGGTTTGAGGTTGGAGATTATCTTTCAAGGAGTAAAATGTGGGGAAGAGAGTTCCAATATTACATATTAAAGAGTTAAAACTTGAAAGTTCAGAAAACTAATTTTTAAAAAGTGATCAAACAATAGAAACAGGCTAGGTGGCAATTAGAACTAAGGGGGAGTAATTTGTCTCTTATTTTTTATTTTTTTCCTTCTCTCTGAGAGGTACAGTTGAGGTCACATGGGGTTTGTCCAAGTTGCTTGGGTCTACATGGCACAGAAGTGAGGCTAAAGTACTAATGAGTTGGAACTCAGAAACAGCCTGTCAAAACAAGCTTGATTTAAAGCAGTCGCCACATAGGTTTCGTCATTTTTAAAACATTAAAAGCAACACTGATGGACTTTATTGCAGTCACAAGCTATGTTTACTATATTAGGTGGGTGAATTCAATCAGGTCTTATAGAAGTTCAAGGTGTGTTGTTGCTGTTTCTTTTTTCCTTTAAAAAATTCAAAAATAAAATTTCTCCAATATTAATTTTTGACATTTGCTTTATTGTTATTATTGCATTACAAATTTACATTTCATTGGTGATGTTGCTTAATTCTAATTCTCACATACTCATGTTTTGAAAAGGTGGTGAAATGTTCTTTAGAGATCTCGCAAGGCTTTGTGTCCTCCCTCCGTACAGAGTAAGGGGGGACAGATCCCTCTCCTAAGTTTTTGACTAACTAATCTTGGATCCTGGCCAAGGTAGTTAACCTACCCACAGCTTGGTTTCTAAATCTGCAAAATAGAGGTGTCTGAGAAGATGGTTTCATGATTTTTTTCTAGATCTAAAATTTTATGATTATATCACGTTAAATGCCTATGTGTTTTTTTGTTTTTGTGGTATACGGGCCTCTCACTGTTGTGGCCTCTCCCGTTGCGGAGCACAGGCTCCGGATGCGCAGGCTCAGCGGCCATGGCTCACAGGCCCAGCTCCTCCGCGGCATGTGGGATCCTCCCGGACCGGGCCACGAACCCGTGTCCCCTGCATCGGCAGGCGGACTCTGAACCACCGTGCCACCAAGGAAGCCCAAATGCCTATGTTTATAAGACCTGAAGAGGATTAATGGCTAATATTTGCCCTACAAAGTAGGGTTATCACCTCATCGTTTGTAATAAAACTTTCATCTTACAAATTATTATATTGTACATTAAAGAAAATATGGCAACTACATAAAATAACAAAAAAACTAAAAAGTACAATTAACATTTGTCTATTTATCTTAATGTCTATTTCTACAAATATCCAACATGCATATCCATAATTAGAATCATACTGCATACAGAACTGTGTATCTTTCTTTTTCCCATTGAATTTTATATTGTGAGCATTTTCCCATACCATTAAAAAATCCTTAAAAAACAATATTTTTCTTTTTTTTAAATTTTATATATTAAATATAACACAAATACAGAAAACTGCAAAGTGAAATATTATAAGATAAACACTCTTGCGGCTACTACCTCTCTCAGCCACCTTAGAAACACCCATCCAACATAACCCTCTCTCTCCCTTCTAAAATGTATTGCCCTAATGACTTTATGGTAAATGTTTCCTTATTTTTCTTTGCATTTTTACCACCCAGTGTGCATCCCTGAACATTATTATTTAGAGTTGCCTAAACATATGATTTTTAATGGATGTTTATTATTCCATTCTATAAAGATACATCAGTACATGCAAGTACTTATTGGATTATTTACCCTCCTTCTTGACAGCTTATTTGTTTTATTTTATTTTTTAAATAGATGTCTGTTTACATAATGCAAAATTTTAAGGGAAAGCAGTGAAAATTCTCCCTTTCACTTCTGTCCTCCAGCCACTTGGCTATCTCTATGACCAATTTCTAGGAAGTTGTTTTTGAGGAAAAAGCAGCCTAAGAATGGTACTGATATTTTTCCACTTTTAATGTTCTAAACTAACCTAAGAAGATACAAAAAATATAATATAATCCTTATTAAGGTATGCATAAATCTCTGTAGTTTATTTTTCTTTTATATAAAATTGGCATAATTTCTGGAGTGCGATATATAATTTTCTTTTAGGTTATTTAGATGCATAACATTGAAAAGTTGTGTGAATTGGGTGTGAAATAACCACAGAAGGACGTCTAGGATCAGATTAGATGTAAACAGTGTTGTGGTGTTTTACTTTGCTTTACTGTAGAGCTGAAAGACCCAAGCTACTTTCTTTGTAACTTGGGCACAATGGAAAACCCAGTTTCTTATGTTTTTCTCTAGCAGCTCAATAAAATAATGTCGTGGTGATAACCTATGTTATTCAAAAATACATAATTCACTTTGTAGGAATGGAAGAAAAGGAATTTGTGGAAGGATTCAGGTACTCATGGGCAGAAAGGCTGAAGAACCAGGCTTTGAAATGGACAGAGCCAACACAAATTAGGAGGTCCAGGAAGTGGGGATGACAGGAATGGTCTCATATCAGAATTGTCTCTGGATATTTTATCAGATTCGAGTAGTAACTGTGTGTCTGATCATGGAACATCAGGCACCTGCACAACTAGAGCTGCCCTCCATGGTATTATCAGATACAATGAGTGATAAGTTTGGGTGGATGTATCAGTAGACTTATGATAGAAATGAAACATTGAGCCCTAGCTTGAACATGTCCAGAAGCCATGAATAAATTACATGTACATGTATGTTAAACTCTCATGTCACCTGTCACTGTTTCACCACTGCCCTTCCATCAACTCACACCTAGGGCCTCATGGGGGAGGGAGGCAGAGACTGAGTGGTCCCCTGTGACCAAGGGATGGAAAAAGAGAAAACTTAGGCCCAGTTTACACATTAATTCTCACAATATATAAATGTTAGGGAAAGTGGGTTGCCACCATATTATAGCCTCACCCAGGGATGGAAGGACAGTTTTGAACAAATTCTCCCTGTAGGCAGTGTTATCAGTAGTACAAGTGGTCACTGACTTAGTATGGAAAGGGAAAAAATGTGCCGAGGTCTGGATATTCGGGGGCTCTGGGCAGGCAGGAATGGCCTGGCTGCTTTGTCCTGGGCCTGGCAGAAGCAAAATGGGAAGAGTGTCTTGGTAAGTTATCTTTCTGCTGGCTCCCTCATCTTCCTTTCCTCATTCTTCTGTTCCCTTGATTGCAGGGATATTAATAAGGTAGTAGGATATGAACTTCTGACTCAGCTTTGAGGAGAACCAACCTCTCTGAAAAGTTCAGTGAAATATTTGTGGGCCATTCAGACTCCAAGACCAAATTATACATTGCTCTGTCCAAGCAATGATACATGTCTACTGACAGCTCTTATGACATTTTCCATTATTTGAGAACGAAAATGAAGAGAAGCTTGTCCAAATTATTTCTGATGACTTTCAAGTATACTCCTTCTCTGAAAGTATCTCTAACTTAACCATCTGTACAATAACTGGGCTAGCAATCAGGGATGGAAACCTGTCTATGAACAGACAGGATAAGAAAATTGTCTCAGCAAGGGAACAAGAAGCTACCTCATTCCCCTTACCCTGAGAAAAACCAATATGTAATCAAAATTTTAATCTTTTTCTGAAAACTACCCAACAGGCTGTATTTGACTATTTCTCAATACTACTGTTAACTCTGTCAAAACCTAAGTGAAGAATATAAGTGCTTCTTAAAGTATTTCTCCCACTTTGCTCCTTGATGAGTCTGAGTTGTTAAACAGCTGGTAACTGTCCTCCTTAGTTTAGCACTTGACACCTCTCCTATCTAAGGACTTCTGAGACACCCTGTGCCCAGTAAAAATAAAGAACAGGAGGATTTCCTTGCTAAAGAGAAGGGAAAAAGTATAGTAACATCATTCCTTGACCTCACTTTTTAATGCTTCGTGGTGGGGTGTGCGGGGGGTCAGATATTCACAAGGTAAAAAAAGCAAGTCACCAACAGGAACAAGGAAGCAACAGGGAGAGTCAACATGTGGGATGAACTGGGCATTCTGGGGAATACAGGACAGAGGAAGAGAAGGAAGCCGTGTCTGCGGAGGGGACCTTCCAGCTGGTGTCGAAAGGAAGTGAAGCACAGCTGATCTCATCATTTTAGGTGATGCCATCCATACCATCCCCTATGACTCAACGTAATGTGTGACAAGCCACTTTCTCATCAAATCAGCAGATTGTATCACCACTCAGAAATGGGGAGAAAACCCTGAACTCCACCACTCTGAACACCACCTTGAATAAAATCCACTTAGCCCTCCCTGTGGTTCAGTGACTGAAGTTATCAAGCAGATGACAAGGAGCTTCCTGCGTTTTCAGAATGGCTGTAAAGAATTATTTTCATTGAACCATGGATTGAAAATAGGTAAGGTAATTAACAAAAAATGGTTAGGGACGGTGTATTGGGCATCAGCAATTTGTGACTGCCCAGAATTCATTACCCCTTCTTGACAACACATTTCTTGTAGAGGAATAATAATTGTATTATTAATTGTTTTTTGATTCAGCCTGGTGGGCTTGTACTCCAGGGTCCCTTACACTTTCTTAACTGAAGTTTGAGTGTGTGCTTGAAACTAAGTCTTGGGTCAAAGGTTAAAGACAGAAGAAATGGTAAGAATTCATCTAATCCAGGGGTGGCGTTTGGATCTTTGCCACCATGACACTATACCCGTCTCACCAGGTCTGGGACCACCAGGGATACCTTGTCTTTGCACATTTCCAAGTCTGGTTCTCTAGACTTACTGCCAGATAATGAGGTCCGATATCTTTCAGTAAGTTTCCTTTGTATAAATTAACCACAGCCTATTTCTGTTGTTTGCACTTATAGAGCTCTGACTCATTCAGAAGTTGTACCTTACCAATTAGGCAGGTTAAAAGAAGTTGACTTTATTGCTATAAGACAAGTGGTATGACCATACCAGAAGTAATGCCTTACTTAATTATTTAAAAAACTATTTTTTAAAAGCCTGCAGAAAACATTTATTAATGATAAATTCAACAATTTTATTGGGGAAAAAAAGACTGGAAAAAATGTAATATTGAACCAAAAAACACAAAATATATTTTTCATAATTATTTCATGACAAAAATATGAAATAGATGACAGTTGATTTTTGAAAATATCTGACATAGATTGATTAATTCATTGATTGCCATTGGCAGTTTGGAGCATAGGTCTTATTCTAGCTGGTATGATTTCCTCATTACTACTTGTTCCTCACTATTTAAATCCTATGGAAATTTTCTGGCTAGGTCTGTATTAAGTAGAGAGGCATAAAATTTCAGGGCTGTGGAACTTGATTTGACTCAAATCCTCCCAGAAGTGAGCATTCTGTAGTGAGTTTAGTCAGATGGGATTTAATTGGATCCAAAATTCAGGATTTATTTATTTTTCCGTTTGAAGTTTCAGCAACATTGATGACTTTTGTGTGGGAAGGTCTTGATATATTTTAAAAAATGTGAAGCCCTGAATGTTTGTCACATTCCATCTGTATCATTATCCTAAAGGACCTCATCCTCTTTATCAAGAGACAATATTATTACCTTTCTTTTTTTTCAAGCAATTTTTTTTTGGCCATGGAAATGAAGGCTTATTTGTATCCCATATCTGAGTTGCATTCTCACAGAAATTATGTAAAACAGCAAAGAATGAGTCATAGAATATGAAATATCATAAACTTTACTACAGAAGGACTTTGAGAATTATTTCCCTAACAGTAACCAGCTGGCATAAAGAAAAGACGGAATGAAGTCTGATGTGACAATTACACTGACTTAACTCTGCTTTTTCTCAGTAGGGCTAGCACTTATCCAACAGATAATCTCCATCTAAGGCGAGAGGTTTCTGAAATCTTTCCTCTCATTCTACGGTGATGTCTCCCTTTGCATCTGATAAGTCTGTGTGATTACAAATTTGTGACCTAGATTGTACTCACCACAGAAAATTTACAGTAATGTTTAGTTAGTGATCCAATTTTCCATATAGCACTGGAATCTTCTTAAAAGATCCCAGAACAGAGGACTCCCCTTAAGAATGATCTTCTTAAAAATATGATTATGCCACTATTTTGCTGTAATAGGAATGTTTTCAGATGCAAATAATGGAAAAAAAATCTAACAGTTACTAAAACAAATAACATCTTATTTATCTCACATTAGGTGAAGTCTGGCAGCAGATTTCAAGGCTGTCCAATGACACAATAAGTTCATCAAGGATGCATCCTTTTGTATTTTTCTATTCAGCCATACGTAGCCATACGTTGCATGCTTATTGCATCACAGTCTCCAAATCTGCTTATGTTCTTCCCTGCCAGAATATAGCCTCACACCTACCTCAAAACCAATCACTGGTGAAGGGGACCAGCATTGCCATGATTGGTTAACATCAACTGTTACTCATCTCTCGGGTTGCTGGAGAGAGGTTCCAGAGGAACTGACATTCCCTGCATAAAAGTATCTGTGCTGATCCCCAAACACAGTTAAAACAAAGAAAGGGGGAATGTTGTTCTGCATGGAGTGGTAGTCTTTCCACCCTTTGCCCAGCTGGCTGCTTCTCATTCTTGAGGTCTCTCTTTAAAGGCCACCTCTTCAAAGAGGCCTTTCCTGACCACATAAACTGATGTGGCCCACCTGATTATTTTTGATCACAGAGAACTGTCCATAGTATTCTTCTTAATTAGTAATGATGCATTTTTTGCTGCATTCATTTTGTTTATAATTTTAAATATATTTAATATAAATATACAATATATTAAATATTAATATATATCAATTAAAATTAATTTAACATATTAATTAAAACAATATTTAACATAAATATATTATATACAATTATAAACATATTTATAATTTTATAAATTATACATTTATTTTATTGTCTGTCTCCTCTTTGCCTCTATCACCTCAAGGATGATACCCCTCTGGGGAGAAAGCACTTTAATGGAACTTGTGGTTTACAGAGCAAAATAAAAACACTATTCCATCATTGGGGGGATACAATTAATAAGAAACTTAACTGAGCTACATAATAATGAAGTTGTCTTTCTTTTGGGTAGATGGCAGATGAATTTACCGAAGGGCAAGAACGATTTTTCACCAATTTCTGAATCCCAGAAAAACTGGAGATTTAGACGTGGGGGATGGACGAGTAATGAGAATGATATTGTAGGAGGTGGGTTAATCCCTGAAGTGTGATGGCCGGCTGAGCACTAAAGAGACACAGGCAGAAATGACAATGACAACAACAATAATAACAGCACACAGTTATTGGGTGCTCGCTAGGCATCGCGCAGAAGTCTAAGTAACACTTACGGAGACTCATTTATTCAGGATATGTTTGTGGGGTGGCTGCCCTCTGAAACACCAAGATTTTTTTTTATATATCTTTATTGGAGTATAATTGCTTTACAAAGGTGTGTTAGTTTCTGCTTTATAACAAAGTGAATCAGTTATACATAAACATATGTTCCCATATCTCTTCCCTCTTGCATCTCTCTCCCTCCCACCCTCCCTATCCCACCCCTCTAGGTGGTCACAAAGCACTGAGCTGATCTCCCTGTGCTATGCGGCTGCTTCCCACTAGCTATCTATTTTACATTTGGTAGTGTATATATGTCCATGCCTCTCTCTCACTTTGTCCCAGCTTACCCTTCCCCCTCCCCATATCCTCAAGGCCATTCTCTAGTAGGTCTGTGTCTTTATTCCTGTCTTACCCATAGATTCTTCATGACCTTTTTTTTTCTTAGATTCCATATATATGTGTTAGCATACGGTATTTGTTTTTCTCTTTCTGACTTACTTCACTCTGTATGACAGACTCTATGTCCATCCACCTCATTACAAATAGCTCAATTTCATTTCTTTTTATGGCTGAGTAATATTCCATTGTATATATGTGCCACATCTTCTTTATCCATTCATCCGATGATGGACACTTAGGTTGCTTCCATCTACTGGCTATTGTAAATAGAGCTGCAATGAACATTTTGGTACATGACTCTTTTTGAATTATGGTTTTCTCAGGGTATATGCCCAGTAGTGGGATTGCTGGGTCGTATGGTAGTTCTATTTGTAGTTTTTTAAGAAACCTCCATACTGTTCTCCATAGTGGCTGTACCAATTCACATTCCTACCAGCAGTGCAAGACTGTTCCCTTTTCTCCACGCCTTCTCCAGCATTTATTGTTTCTAGATGAAACACCAAGATTTTAAATAACCTGCCAAGCTCACTCTTTCACCCAGGCTGTCCATTTCTCAAGCCCATGCCCTTGACCACTGCCTCCTTTGGATCAGAGATGGTTACTATGTAGGATTACATTCTCCTTTTCTTATTCTACTTCCCTCTCCACATCACCAAGTCTTCAGTAAGTTTTGTTAAATGCTACACCTTGGTTAGCTTGGTTTTAGCTTTGCTTTCTGTGTCTAGGGAGGGATCTCTGTTAGCGCATACCAGGAAAATTTGGGTGGGCAATGCTGGCTGATTCAAGTGACCTGCAGTGACCTGGAGCAGGGGATGAGTGACAGCCAGCACAGTGGTGTGGATTGAGAAACATGCCGAGACAAGTGGAGATAAAAGCCAAGGACTTGGAGACGGGCACCCTCACAAAAGTATGGAATTATACTTATATGGAAGCTTAAATTATCTTATCTAGATTTGTAAATAAGGACCTCAGAAGGCAGAGAACTTGTCTATCTGGCTGCATGAGTCTCTGGCATCCAGTTTCCATCCCTAGGACTTAATGTAAATTGGGCATAAAAAAATCCCACCTTGTTGCTAATTCCAAATCCAGCCCTCCATCTTATCCTGTCCATTTCTTGGACACTGTGAAGAGGGGGTTAGATTGGTCAGGTTGCACAGACCCTAAAGGTGTCCTTGCAGGGGTGGCCTTTGAACAACACAAAAGCCATGACCAGATGTCTCATAAGTGGTGTACAGAGAGAAACCCATAACTGGAGTGCTGAACAGGAAAGTTCAGCAGCAATTATGAAGATTTTTGATGCACCTGAAGCAGGAGAGAAATATGTTTTGCTCA
The DNA here is from genome assembly GCF_003676395.1 of Aethalodelphis obliquidens. Taxonomy (NCBI): domain Eukaryota; kingdom Metazoa; phylum Chordata; class Mammalia; order Artiodactyla; family Delphinidae; genus Aethalodelphis; species Aethalodelphis obliquidens. The sequence goes on from NW_020837947.1 coordinate 87,999,442, forward strand.
AATGCCATGAAAAGAGAGGGTTGTTTCTCTATAACCCCTAGATCCACTGGAAGGAACAGGAGGGATTGAAAGGCCCTTAAAGCCCCATACATAAAAGCTGGACAGCTTTTCAGGAATCTAACGCTATATGATAAGATAGCTAAATATTGAGCTATTACTATTTGCCGCACATGTTTATTTAATTCTCACAACTCTGTAAATTAGGGGTTCTTCTCCCCATTTTACAGACTCCAGCACCACGTTTCTTGTCTGCGGTACTACAGCTGGTCAGTGGTGGACCTGGGAGAACTCTACTTTTTCTTGCATTCTGTTCAGCTTTTATACAAATTCTCAAGGTTCTCTTCCAACAGGAGACCACACACAAGCCCATAGATCGATGTGAAAGTTATTATGATTCAGAAGTTTAAATGAAAATTCTGTGCATCATGGGTCATATACAGGTTGCGGACAGATTGCTAACGAATCAAGTAAACTAATAGAACTGATTTACCTTTGGATGTGGCAGGAAAGATCCCAGAAACAATGTGCGGACAAAGCAATGCACTTGACTTTTTCACTTTAAAAAGAAACTTCTTAAAAGAATATGGGATGTGGGAAAGAAACTCTAAAGATGTTATATTTAATGTGATTTTTTCTTAAAGTATGTATTTTCAGTAGGGACTGACAATAAATTAATACATTTATCACTGTAAACTCAGTGTAAACTCGGGTAAGTACAAAATGACCGTTTGGTATACTGCTGTTGTACGGTTTGCTTTCTACATCTGGCTGCCCTACGATCTTACCAGTGTAGCAACCACTTTTCTCTGTCAGGAAGAGTTTCCTGTAAAGTTCCCTGATTAATTCCTGTTTTCTTTCATTTGCTGCCCCCTTAACTCTTGTAAACGAGCAGTTATCTCATAGCCAGAACAGTGGAAGTGGGGGGAACCACAAGGATACATGATCCACAGTCCTGTGCTTTTTCAACCAACATTCCACTGTTATTGATGGAATGGGGATTTGGGTTTCTCTCATTTCTGCAACAAACCTCGATTGAGTGCGTACTGCTCGCCAGGTATTGTGTGGGTAAAGATCAGAGAACAAGACTGACCCCAGACCCTGCTTTCATAGAACTTTTATTCCAGAGAGAGCAAATAGAAAATAAACAAAATGTAGAGATAAGCCACAGGGGTGGGTGCTCTGCTGACACAGACAATAGAGAATGAGATAAAGACCAAATGAGTAGGGGAGAGCTTTGGCTTGTGCTGCCAGGTCGGGAAGGCTGCTCTGACTGGGTTTCCTTTATTTTTACTTCTTTACAAAATGCATATTATTACTCCCATTTTATTTTTTTTATTTTTAATTTTTTTAAACATCTTTGTTGGAGCATAATTGCTTTACAATGGTGTGTTAATTTCTGCTTTAGAACAAAGTGAATCAGCTATACATATACATATATCCCCATGTCTCCTCCCTCTTGCGTCTCCCTCCCACCCTCCCTATCCCACCCCTCTAGGCGGTCACAAAGCACCGAGCTGATCTCCCTGTGTTATGCGGCTGCATCCCACTAGCTATCCATTTCACATTTGGTAGTGTATATACGTCCATGCCACTCTCTCACTTTGTCCCAGCTTACCCTTCCCTCTCCCCGTGTCCTCAAGTCCATTCTCCACATCTGTGCGGTGATATAACTTTCTGACGTTCCAAGCAAGAACTTTTGTTATAACCTTTGATTGTTCTCCTTTACTCTTAGCAGGCCACTTGGATGCTCAAAGCACCCTTGGACCCTCTCTGTGGTCAAGGGCAGAACAAAACTGCATGAGTTCTTGACACAGCGACTTCCTGTCTGGCTGATGTTAAATTATTTATCTCTCTATGTTTCATCTCTGAAGTGGAGATAATAATAGTACTACCTCATAGGATTGTTGTGACGAGTGGTTCACTGCCAGTAAAGCCCTTCAAATAGTAAGTACTCCATAAATGTTGCTTCCTTTATAGCCCATTTCCCTGCTCTATCCTTTATTTCTCATTTATCTTATCTACCCCTTTGCTCTCTCATGTAAGCTATTGCCATTCCCTTGAGTAGAGCCACTCCACACAGCCACATACAAAATTGTCTTAATTGCCTGTAATTCCTTCATTCATTCACTCCACAAATATTTATAAATCATTTACTATGTATGTGTCATTGCACTAGTAGCTATGGCAGATTCCTAAAATAGAAAACACAATCTGCAGTTGGTAAGGTCAGGATCCAGTTGAGGAAATGATTCATATACGTGCAAAATGCTAAACAACAGTATGGATTAAATAACCATATAAACTAATACAAGAGGAGTCACAAATTATTACCTGTGAGTTTCCCACTTAGCAAACATGCATGCAATTCTTTACTACTTTAAAATTTGACATGCATGTTTTCAGGCTTAGGCAGTATTTATTTGATTTTCCCTTTGATCCTGAATTTCATCCTCTCATTAGATTGAAGTACCTTTGAGAAGTGGGGAGCAGATCTGAGGTGGAGCTGTTAGTACCTAGGCTCTGGGGACAGAAGCATCTCTGCTCTGCTGCTTGCTAAACATGAGATGCTGGGAAAGTTGCTCGGCTTCTTTGAGGCTCATTTCCTCTCTATAAAATGGGGATAAAATAACACTTTTTTCAGTTAATGTGAAGACTGAATGATATAATCCATGTAAATGCTTAATGCAAAGCCTGGCACTTGTAAGTGATCAATAAACATAAGCTATAAGCATAATTGCTTTTTATAGAGCTTGTGTTAAGTGAAAAATCTGTATAATTCTCAAAGTGTCTAGTACAGTGCTTTGTAAATAGTAGAAAATGAATTAATTTTATTTATTTTTTTGAATTAATTTTATTATGTAAGTTATAGACAATGAAAACTCCATGCTCTCCCTCAAAAGCTTACAATGTATGATACTTTAATACTTACTAACACAAGACTTGAAAACTTACAAATAAAAGAATTATTCATATTGAAACCAGTAGCCAATGTTCTCCCAGTAAATATCTTGTTTCAGAAAATTCTTCTACTGATATTATCTAATTTAGTGGAATGTTAAATATTTATTACCAGACTCTAAATGAATAAACAAACTTATCAGACTCTATAGAATTTGTAAAGAGAGCAGAGCAAGGTAAAAGTTTTTGCCTCTAACACATTTTCTTTTGAAGGAGAGTAGAATGATTTAAACATTTTCAAATGCTATTTCTCTTTAGAAATTGGTTGATGGGTTTTTCAATGATTGGAGGCATGCCAATTCTCAAGTAACTTCAAATGTGGATCTATAATTAAAATCAGAAATTTGAACCACAGAAACATATGTTCTCGACATGTTCCACTATTTTTCTCATTTCTTTGAATCTTTTACTCCTCTATTGCATCTATCTATCATCTATCTATCTATCTATCTATCTATCATCTATCTGTCTATCTTCATGGACTGTATGCCAGACGTCTGCAGAAACGCCCACCCCTGCAGAGAGCCTGACGGCCTGGGTGGCAGCTGCGTGGCAGGCTCAGGAAGGCAGGCTGGCCTCCCTTGTCAGCTGGGATCATTCTCTTCTCTTCACAAGCTCAGGATCGTGTGTCCTGTCTGGGCGCCCATCCTCAGTGGCGTGCGCCGGCGTCTTGCCATGGACTTCCGACACTGCCGAGTGGGCTTCCCTGACCTGGTGGTGTGGAGCCCCCAGAGTCATCGCGTCAAGCTGCTGGAAGTGAAAGACCCCGGCGACAGCCTTTCGCAGAAGAAGGTGACCCGGCTGGACCAGCTGCGCCAGCAGGTCTGCCACTTGGCTGCGGTCAGAGCTGAGAGCAGGGGCCCCGACTGAAAGCTGTGGGCTTGGGAGTACACTGTTAAGATTTTCAAAAGCGTTGTGTCACTTATTTAATTTTGATTTTGTTATTGTCATAATAAACTTGCTAGTTTAAGGAAAAAAATCTATATATAATACACATATATTCTGCTTACTGTACATATTTGACACTGAGACTTAGTGAATATATAAGACTTGTAATGCTAAACTGCTATAGGCTGCTGCTTTGGGGTGAATATAGAAATCCAAGGACGGTAGAGATGATTCTTCTCTTTCCCTGCTGCAAGGGAGGCTGAGATGTAATGACTCACCTTTTCCATTGTTGGAAATTAAATCTGCCTCTGAAAGCAATTTTGGTTTTATAAAGCCAAAGTTTACAGAACTTCTGAAATCATTCCCAGGAGCCACTTGAAAACGAATCGTCACAGAGCTGATACCTGAATCAGGAGTGATCCTTCCTGGGCTCAGGCAAGTCAGGCCAGTGGCTCCTGATTTTGCTTTACAAGACACAGAGGACAGGAGGGATGGCTGAGGGGCCCTTGTCATTGTGCAGGCCAGGCCACAGCGGCCTCGGCCTCGACCTGACGTCCTCTGCACACAGGGCCTCAGGGTCGCGGGCGATGTCCTGAATGCTTCCACACCTGGATTAAATGCCAGAAACTAAGTCATTAAACTAGAAACCTGGAGAGTCCTATAGAGGTGCCAACCCCAAACCACCAGGGTTGAAATCTAAGGAACATTTCTCCCATCTAACCTGAAGAGTTGGGAGGAAAAGGGTGGGGGAAAAGGGGGCTTTATAGTCTATAAGCTGAGTCAGGCTGCTGATTTCATTTTATTAAACTTGGGTATGAAATCTGTGCTTTGTGAAATGACTGCTTTCTACACCTCTGCATTTTCTTTACTTCCCCTTCTGTGGCCTCTCTCTCCTAAGAGTTATTTCTGTTGAAGTAACTAATCAAAACAGGATATTCAGGGAAAAATAATGGTATATTTGGTATATTTTCTCATCAAAACTGGAGGGGCTAACGAAGGGTTTTGGGGAGGAAAGAGGAGACCATTAATTAGACAATGGAGGAATGTTAATTAAAAGCACCAAGGCGTTCACTGCTGTAAACATAACCCAGAGCAGAATATTCTGTAAAACGTGATGTTCAAAGCCAAGTCAGCACTTCGGGCAAAAACGACTCTTCTTTCTTGTCTTTAAGAGATAGAATCCTGAAAGCCACATACCTTCCAACATCTTGAAAAGTGTACTCATTTCTCAGAAGTACTCAGGCTGAAGTGTGATTTTAAAGTTCTGTTTAGACATAAGACTCAAGCCATTACACCTGTGTGTTTACTGAACTTTTTATAGATGTGTATGTACTGGGCAAACGCTGATATGTTCTTCCTTGAGTACATGGTGTCCTGTGCCCCGAAAAGGTTTGCTGCCTCTGTGTGCTGGTCTTAAGTGTCAAGGCTGCTGGAGCAGCAGCCCTCCTACCCCAGCGAGCTGTGTGCAAACCCACTAGAATTAAACAAGAAGCAAATTTCGTGGGAACAGAGTAAGGATACTAAGGTGTCCATTTATGCACAAACCCTGTCTGCCTCGATGCTGACCTCACACACAGCTTAAAACACCAAACACCAGTTAATCACATGATGGTCGAGATGCAAAGTCACTGTATAACTACTGTTGTGTTCAAAGGTATTAACATGTAGTTACTATAAACAACATGTTCTATTTTGTGGAACCTATGCAATTAACTTGTCCTAGGCTAATACATTAAATATAGCATAAGCTCATAATACAGCTGCTTGGAAGGAGGGCCTGGCTGGCAACACACTTATTGAGATCACTTTGAAATCACTAGCCTCTATACTCAATACAGAAGTAGGTGTCTCTTGCTTTGGGCAAGTTATGCACATGATCCCATTTACTAAATAGATATTTTAGGAAGTTTAAACATATTTGGTTATGGAAGGAAGCTGAGGCAGAAGGAGGAAAAAGAGTGAAACGATGCTAAATCATTAGACACTAATTTGGAGTTGAAATAGAATGGCAGTAAAACATACAAATCTATATGAATCTATAGTGAATAGTCCACACTTGCATTGACACTTGCAGAAATTCAGATTAGAGGCAATTCATTAGAAACATAACTGTCACAATTAGGAAGGCATCCCTGTGCCATGCCCAGGAAGTTCTTGATATTTTAGGATGTGTTAAAAAGAGAAGACCTAGTGCCTCACAGCTTAGGTGAAAACTGCTAGCAGCGCCAACCCTGAAGTGGATCCAGCAGGCCCATGGTCTTGGAGGACTCTTAGCTCCCAGCCAGGGGCACTTCTTTAGCAGTTCCTGTCAGAGAAGGGGACAGTCCCCTCTGTCATGTGACAGTTACTAACTCTGGTTGGGGTGTGGTTAAATGTTAGGCTTAATGACTGGAAGGAAGGATTTTCTTTCCCTGTATCTTCAGCTTGACTGATAAGTTGTCTACCTTATCTCAACATCTGCCAGCAACCTAAGAAATGGTCCATTTGCTTACAGAGGTAGGAATCATACGTTCTTATTTAGAACTGCCCATATTTCTTAACTTTCCTGTAATCGCTCACCCACTCTCAACCTTACGTAGGTTACCAGTGAAAGCAGATGGGAAGGAGGTATGATTGCTGTCTACCTGGAAGTGAGACGGAGGCAGACACTCTTCAGCCATTAGTGAACCGGTGTCCCCAGGCAGCTGTGTAAAGACTTGAAATCAAATATTTTACATTTGGTGGAATCTTTTGCACATGTGCTGGAGTATTTGCTTTTCCTATGTAACAGTACATTCAATAAGGCGTCAGTTCATGGTTTTTTGCTGAAGTAAAACCCAGTGGTTAGCCTAATAACAAAAGGAACTGTAGGACAGAGAGCATTTTCTTGATTATTTTTATATTTTAAAAGTAAAATATAGACTTAATTTAGTTTTTGAATTAAAGAGAAGTCATTGCTAGCTATTTAGACATAGCAGAAACTTAAATTGTATAAATGTCAAATAAAGCTCTTATATCTTCAACAGAATGTAATTAGTGAATACATTATATGAAAAATTTTGTAGAGCAAGAGTATTCATTTAGGTTAAAGTAGTCTATGAATTGATTTTATAACCTATTTCTATTCCCGAGTTTGTTATATTTTAAAAATGATCCAAAGATGTACATTTTTGTTTAGTAGTATATCAGTGTTACTTTAATGATTCTTAGCAAAAAGATAAATATAATTTTACCACTCTTGTATACGCTATATTTATTTGCTATCTTCTTTCAATTCAAAATTGAAAGAGAAAATTCATCTTCAAGTGATTTCGTCCAAAGTTTCTTGTCATCAACATAAAGATAAAAATTATTTTATTTATTCAAACTTTTGTCAAGATTTAACACTCTTTGAATTTCTTCTACCAATTTATTTTCTTTCTTTATTGCAGAAGAGTCTTTCTGAATACTCAAAAGGGAAATTCATACCCCAGGTTACATATATTCTCATATTTCATTAGATATTATTGAGAAAGGAAAGATGTAGGGAGCTTACTGGTCAGAGAAGATGAAAGACATGAATTTCCCTTTATGATGAAAGCTAAAAGGATGACTTGGGTACAGAGGAGCTGGCAGTGGCTTCCTGCTCTTCAAGCACAGAACAGGGCTCTGAGGAACCTGGGAACGGGAGTGGACAGGCCTGCCCGTACTTCCTGTAGCATGTTGGGCAATCACCTAGCAGCCCTGACTCTCCCTTTTCTCACTTCAAAAGTAAGACAGTACTTAACTCATTAAGTAATTATGAGAATTAAACTAAATGGTTTAATATAACTAGAACATTTAGTAGAGATCAGCGTCATTTTTGATAAAAGGTATATATTATCAATTTTAAGCTTCTAGGCCCTTCCCTAAGGAGAAATTATTCTCTGCTTAGGTTATTTGTGATTATCCTGTTAGAAAAGCAGCTGGATGTTATTTATAGGAAAAAAAGCCTTTCTGATGCACAATTTGGTTAGTTGGTCACAAAAATTTAAGAATTATGAAAATATTTAGAGTTTATAAGATTCAGTGCCTTCAAAGCAAGTAGACTTTTTTTTTTCACCTTCAGATCTGGTTTATTAGTAGAGTTGGTTACATTCAAAGGCTGTGGCTTGTTAGATATTTTTCTCTAGAGACTAAGCCCCCACCTACTGAGGAGACAAGCCATCACCAAGACCCCAAGGTGAGACAAGTCTCTGGAAGTCTCTGCCCCTGCAGTTCAATCCCCTGGGTAATCACCCCCCAGGTAGCAATGGTAATGGGGCACTGAGGGTTGGGATGTAGGCACTGGGCACCAGCAACCCAGGCACCTGTGCCCCACAGACCAGTTAGTGGGCATCATTGAGCTGCCGTGCAACATCCAAGATGTTCTTGGCTCCTTTGTTCAGCAGCAAGGTGGCCAGGCTGATGCCCAGGCTCTCAGCAGCCAGCTGGGCTTGTTGTGGAATGTTCCGGGCCGTGATGCCCACCAGCTGTGGATCACCCTCAGGGCCATCTTCATGCTGGGCAGGGACATGGATGGTGGCCTGCATGGTCTCTTGCATGTTATCTGTGCCATTCAGACTCCAGACTCCTCCAGTCAGGTAGAGTTGCCCATCCTTCATAGCTGTATGCTCTGCCACTGGCACACTGCAGCCTCTTTCCAGGTGCCTCAGGAAGGCCCGTTCAGCAGTGCAGTGAAGCAGAGTCTCAGGATCATGCAACACACCCACCAGATCCAAGATGTCCTGGTCCTTGGCTTGAACTTCCACTCCCAGAGCCCCCAACCTGCACTCCTCAGGGCGCAGGATCTGTCCCACCTGGTTCTGCCAGCCCATGCACTGCAGGCCAGCTTCAGCCAGGATGATGGCACTGAACTCCTGCAGCTCATCCAACTTCCAAAGCCGTGTGTTGAGGTTTCCCCGAATACTCTTGAACTCCAGATGTGGGAAGTTTCTCTGCAGCTGGGCCGCTCTCCGCAGGGAGCTAGTTCCCACCACGCTCTTCCCTGGCAAGGTTTCTAGGGTCTGCCCAACAAAATTTGGGTGAAAGACAACAGCATCAGAGGGGCTCTCCTGCTTGCAAATGGCTCCAATGGTGAAGCCAGGAGGAAGCACCGTGGGCAGGTCCTTCAGGGAGTGAACAACCAGGTCCACTTCATTCCTCTCCAGTGCATGTTCCAGCTCCTTGGTAACTCTCCAATCTTAGAGAGAGCCGTATCAAGAATCTTGTCCCCTGTGGTAGACACAGCAATGATTTCAAACTGCAGGCCTGGGTATAAGGCTTTCAGCATTGCCACCACACTGTCCATCTGTATGCGGGCCAGCTGGCTCTTGCGGGTACCCATGCGAATCACTCTCATATTTGGACTGTTTTCTTCCTGCAGATAAAGTCCCGAGGTCACAGTCCCCACTGCTCTTAGTGTTCCTCAACACCTTATCCAAGAACCAGAATCACTGGCTTGGAAGAAAGGAACTTCAGCCCCTGGCCTGTGGCCAGCTGAGCCTCAGAGTGGGAAAGCAAGTAGATTTTAAAAAGTGTCCCTCTGGGACTTCCCTGGTGGTCCATTGGTTAAGACTCTGTGCTTCCACTAAAGGTGGCACAGGTTCAATCCCTGATCTGAGAACTAAGATCCTACGTGCCTCGTTTCACAGGCAAAAATAAATAAATAAATAAATAAAATAAAATAAAATAAAGTGTCCCTCAAGGCTTTCCATCTTCTCCAACACAAGGAATTGCTGCACATATTCTGATGACTGTCTCAGGCAGAAAGAGTCAACTAGCAGAAGATGTCATAGAAACACATCATACCCTTGTACGGCACATGTATGTAATGTTGTCATTGTAAAAATTTAGTTTTTACTGATGTAATACTTGCTTCTATTTATCCCTCCTTTTAGTGACATCATGTCTTATTCACTTTTGTACACTAACACTATGTCTGGTATTTAGTAGGTTATCAATATCGATATGATATTCTTGCTGAAAAAAATAAATGCACGAATAAGTAAGTAAAAGGGTATAGAGATGACCACTATCCTTTACGGACACACTTGGACATGTTTCCTGTAACAGAAACTAAACTATTTTCCTCCATGACTTAGTGACTAAAACCACCAGCTTTCCCCTCCACTGCTGCCAGGAAGAACTGTTAGTTACTTACTCATACCCTAACCCCTTTTCTCACTGCACGATAACCCACCAACCTGCTGAGGAGGGCTAGCAATTATAAAACAGCAATCACTCTTTTAGTACAGTGATGGTTTTCAACTGTATTTTGAGGGATATGAGCTTTTGAGGTTGCTCAGAGGCCAAGTTGATCCAGAATACAACGCAGGGAGACAAAGGGAAAGGGGCTGAGGAGAAGTCCCAGCTCAGGACAGCTTCACCTCATCTCCTCTGCTTTCATCTTTTTTTTATACATTGAGGCTACATGCAAGATTCTGCTTGAGGTACAGGATGCACTACTTAAAAAGTTTGAAGCCTGAGTTCATGATTATACAAAGTATTAAATAAAAGATTTACCTTCTGGAGTCAATGCAAGAAGACAAGCTTGAGTTGTCCTAACACCCAGGCTAACTTCTGAGTCATCAAAGCAAAACATACTAAAAGGTAGTGCTGAGAGATAATCCAGGCATAATCATATCTGGCATATCTGGATGTCTTCTGAGCAAAAAGCATTGACAGTTTTGTTCAAGGAGATTTGCAGATCTTCTCCAGGCAGGGAGAAGGGTTTGTTTATTCTCCAGGATAATGAAGCTAGTTTCCTTCTATCCTTGGAGATAGTCCAGGATGATAAAAATGATACCTCTCTCTGAGTCAGAAGATAGATTTGTTTCCTGATCAGAATAATAAAGATATTGTCTCTCTCTCTGTAGTGGTGGATGGACAGGTTTACTAACAGCTCCTTTAATAGATTGGGTTTTTTTTCTAAGTGTGAGCCTCCTTGCTATGACACAACTGTCATAACTGTGCATGCAGTGTCTACCTGGCCTGGACACTGGGCATGAAACTTGGGGGGAAAGAGGAACGAATGTGAAGATGAAGCTCATGCCATCTGCTCTGCCAAGTGTTACAAACTGTACAAATTCAGGTGGGCTCATCGTCTCCTTGCTGGCTGCATTCACAGGAGTCCAGCAAGCTGACCCAGCAGGACATACTTGGTTGCTCGACAGGTGGGACCTTCACTGACCAGGATTACCTTACCTGCAAGGTCCATTCCCACTCTTACCTATGCTGGGAGAGCCCTTAGTCATGTGATAGACTTTAGTAAGGATTCATTTACGCCTTTGAGTTAACTATGTACAACTATGTTCAAAACAAAATTATTATTGTTGTTAATATTTCTCTTCCTACTATCTTAAGGAGCAGTTTTTTTTTAAAAATCTATCCACCAAAGTAAATATTTTGTATATGAGACCCTCATCAGCTTTTAAAAACAATGTTCAACTTTTATTGAATATAAGAATCACCTAGAAAGCCTGTTACCAAAGCAGATGACTGGGTCCCATCCCCAGGGAATCACATTTAGTGGGTCTAGGGGAGCAATGCTGCCTGCTAATAAGACCCCAGGTGATTCTGATTTTGCTGGGAAGGGTCACAGTTTAAGAAACAAGATTTTTAAAGACAAGAATGTCTTTTTAGGTAAAAAAGAAAAAGTGGATGAAATTCACAATTTCCTTCAAATCCTGAAGGTTTGATTGGGGATGCTGTTAGGGGAAAACAGGGTGTCTACGTTCTGATACATTAACTCAGCAATTTACCCCTACTTCAGTTCTAAAATACTGAAACCACCTCAGGACTTCCTTTGTAAGGACATATATATATACATATACATATACATATACATATATATATATATATATATATATATATATATATATATATATATATACTTTAACAATAATAGCAAGATATTGTTACCGAGTCCAAGCTCATACTGCCTGCCACACAACAGGCCAATAAATTGAGAGATGAGGTCTTGGGACAGGGAATAGTGACTTTATTTGGAAAGCCAGCAGACCGAGAAGAGGGTGGACTAGTGTCCTAAAGAACCATTTCCCTGAGTTAGAATTCAGGCTTCTTTTATATTAAAAGGGGAGGAGGTGGGCTGGTTGTCACAAACTTGGTGTTGGAATCCTTTGCTCTTGCATCTGTCCGCATAGGTCTGGTCACAATGTTCCTGTAAACCTCCAACAGGACAAATACTATTCTCTGTTCTGCAACTTTTAATCTCTATATGAATGGAAAAGTGTTATACTTTTAAAGGTCAGAGCCTTGAGAATAGGCTATCCTGTATATTTTACACTATAGACAACATTCTTTTACAAAAGATCCAGAGCCAGCATGACTAAGCACAGGCAACAGAGCACAAAGGTTAGAGCTAAAGGAATAGATCCAGTATGGAGTCATGTTTCATCTTTATTACAGTATTACTGACACAACTGGTCCAGAAGTTATTCACCTTGGGGCCAAGTCATTCTTCAATACAATGTCTTGGAGAGTAAATCGTCTTTTAGTATGTGCCTTGGTATAGAATGCAGGTTTGCAGTGCCAATGTGAAGCTAGACCAAGCCTGTCCACTTGCCAAAAGATTGAAAGCACTCCTGTAAGCCTCTCTATTTACATGCCTTCAATTACTTTCACATCTGGGCAACCTTCTGGAATTTTCTGTGTGAGCTGATGCTTATTATTTTAGGGTGATCTTATGGTACATAAATTAATTTTAACATCCTTTTGGCTAACCTTGAAACCTAGTCTGTTGTGTGTTACGGGCTGAATTTTGTGCCAATCCCCCTGCCAAATTCATATTTTGAATTTTGAAGCCCTACCTCTAGTACCTCAGAATGTGACTGCATTTGGAGATAAAGTCTTTAAAGAGGTAATTAAGTTAAAATGAGGTCATTAGGGTGGACCCTCATCCAGTATGACTGGTGTCCTTATAAGAAGAGGAAATTTAGACACAGATAGATCAGAAGAGCATGTGAGGACAGGGAGAAGATGAGCATATACACCCCCAGGAGAGAGGCCTCAGGAGAAACCAACCCTGCTGACACCCTGATCTCAGTGTCTAGGGGCTAGGAATGGGAGTAGTTTAAAGGACGGTCAGAAGGGCGTCTCTGAGGAGGTAACCTTTATGAAGAGTCTGCATGAAGTGAGGGATGCAGACATGTGCCACCCAGGTCCCCCGTCAAGGAAGGACTTTCTGCCCCAGGTGCTGGGGAGCTGTCAAAAGACAACCTTCAGCCTCGGAATGTTCAGGGGGACCTCTGGTGCCAGGAGCCTCTCTCAAGGTCGTGTCCTTCCTGAAGGTGGCCCATGTCCAATGACTCATCAAGGTGGGGATAGAAAAGCCCAAACAGGACCTATCTGGTGGGAGATTTATGTTTTGGAGTCTCCCTCCTAGGGCTAGCTGAGGCTGCTAACCCTACCTCCCTTCCTTTCCCTTCTTTTCACAGCTGATTCTAAGAATACCCCCAATAAATATTCATATCTAATGGTCAGAAGCCTGTTTCAGAGTGGGTTTCCTAGGGAACCCAACCTGTGACAGGGAGGGAGCCCTGTGCACATCAAGGATGAGCATTTCCTTGCAGAAGAAACAGTAAGTACAAAGGCCATCAAACCTCTACCCATATGGTAATGACATGACTATACAAAGAAGGGACAGAGCAAAGTTGCTTGGCTTTGTATGGCCATCCTAAGGGGACCAGCTAAGGATGGTACAGAGCTGGCTAAGGAAGGTATTAGATAGGGACTTCCTAATGGGGGTAGTCAGAAACTCCCTAGAGAGGAAGACGTCAAAAAAGGAGACACACATGGAGGTGGTTTTGAATTTGAATAAAAGTGTAAATCCAACAGGCTTCTTTGATACTTCTAAGACTCTGAGGCCTATACATTCTCCCACTGATGTATTGTTAGAGTGCTCCCCAATCTCAAGGATATGCTTGACCAGTTTTCAAGTCTAGATCCCATATCTCCTCTCCAACTCTCTACAAGCTGCCACCTCCTCCTCCTCCTCTTCTCCTCCTCCTCCTCCTTTCTTTGACTGCAATCTTCTCACATATTTTCATTTTCACATTCAAGGCTCCCAGAAGGGAAGGAAATAGCTTTGTCCAGCCTAGGACACTAATTGATCTATTAGGACTTCAAAAATGCTGTTAGTTATAAAGAAATTATGGAAGTTAATCATGGAAAACAAGCAATATCCCCTCAACCTCATCTCCCTAAATAACAAAATAAAGCGCAATGCCTTGAAACAAGCTCAAAGAGAAGATGGTTCTAGAACCCAATTTTCTTCACAAAGGGAAATAATTTCAAAATTAAGTCTTCACTTTATTTACATAGGAAATAGGGGAGAAGGTGTGCATGAAAATTAGACACGGCTTGAATTTTATGACTAAACACAATCCCATAGTGCATGTTTTGATTTTCAAACCATTATTACTATTCTTTCTACTTATGTCTGTATTAGGGTGTCTGGTTCATAAATTAATAAACACCTTAATTGTTTACTCAAGATTGTGTTGGATTTTTGCAATTCCCTTTGAGGGAATAAGTTTAAATTCTTGAATCTTTACAGATTCAGGATGAACTATGATCATCTGTGTGACTAGAATGAACCATACATGGGGGTGGTGAGGCAGCCATTTCAGCTCAGGATTATTTTTGGCTCTTTGTTCCTCAGAACAATTCTTTCCTGCTTACCTCTCACAACCCCACAAGGATGGTGTAACATAACCTATTTAGGATTGATGATGGAAGTTTAGGATTTCTTCAGAATAAGAACAGGTTCTAGGGCCCTAGGAGTATTAGGAAAAACAAGAGTTGAACTTTATTATCAGAACATTTTCATCACCTCCAAAAGAAATCTGTACCCATTAAGGCATTCCCCATTGCCCCTCCCCTAGTCCCTGACAACCACTAATCTACTTTCTATCACTATGGATTTGCCTATTACCTAATACATATTTTAAATCCCTTTTAGCTTAATACTTTACTAACCTTTTAAAATCCTCCCTCTTTGCTATAAATAGTCTTTTTAGTTTAATTTAAATGGCTGTCTACTAAGTTGAAAGACTTCTAATTTAGGGGGGTTCAGTGAAGAACCATGCATTTGATTACATAAATTCTTACACTGGAATATATACAAAGATTCATGCTTAGTTTTTCCTCTTTTATTTTGATTTTTCCCTCAATATAAATCCAATTCAAGGATACAGAATACTAAAGAAAGGGAAAAGGAATATAAGAAGAATGTAGAGCAGAAGGAGGAAGAGAAGCAGTAGGAGAAGAAGGAGGAGGGGGAGGGGGAGGGGGAGGGGAGGGGAGGAGGAGGTGGGAGGGGGAGGGGGAGGTGGGAGGGGGAGGAGGACTATGACAGTATCATAGAGGAAAGAAACTTATATTGAAGAAACTAAAGAAGAAACAACTACTGATTGATTCTTAAAAAAAAAAAAAAAAAATCATGCCATGCCCCTATTCTGCAAACAAAAAGGGATGAAAAACCAGAACCAGATCTTACATGATGAAACATTTTTTAAGTTTCACAGTCTAGGACAAGACCTCCAAGTCATATTTCAAAGAAACCCTGTATTTCCCTTTTAAGCTCTAATTCCTTTTAATAAGGCATCTGATTTGGGGTGTGAACTTTAAATGCTTATTTAGCCATGAAGAAAGAAGATACAGCAATTTCATCATTTGGGGGAAAATAAGAATATCCTTTTACTCTTTATAAAGCTTTCAGAGATCAGAAACATCTTTTTACAGAAGAACAAAAGAAAAACATTTGATTAAAAGTAAGATTATGAGTTTTTAATTGTATAAAGGTAATTTGAGATTAACTAGGAACAGACTACATAACACCAAGTATACTAGAACAGCATGTAACAAAGAGAAGTCTATTGACTGTCTTTCCTGATTTCCAAGCTTAAGAAACTTTGTTTTGAATTATTTCTTCAAGGAAGATTAACTGAAATTCTATATATTAAATTTTAACTCAAAAATTATCACAAATTATGAATGAGAAATGTTGCTTCTAAAAGTTTTGGTAGGGGCTTCCCTGGTCTTACAGTGGTTAAGAATCTGCCTGCCAATGCAGGGGACAAGGGTTCGAGCCCTTGTCCGGGAAGATTCCACATGCCACGGAGCAACTCAGTCTGAGCGCCACAGCTACTGAGCCTGAGCTCTAGAGCTCACAAGGCACAACTACTGAAGCCCGCGCGCCTAGAGCCCGTGCTCTGCAAAAAAAGAAGCCACCGCAATGAGAAGCCCTCGCACCTCAACGAAGAGTAGCCCCTGCTCGCCGCAACTAGAGAAAGCCCCCACGCAGCAACGAAGACCCAACACAGCCAAAAATAAATAAATAAAATAAAAAAAATAAAACTTTTGGTATTGCAAAACAGTAGATTGAATGTTAGAAACAAACAAACAAACATAGAGAAGTTATTTTCCATACCTCTAGGCTTGACTACCAGGAAGGGTTTCAATTAAAACCTATAACTTCAGAGTAAAGGATGTCAATTTCCAAATTTAGATGATACCCCTTTCATAGAACAATTGGATCCATTGATTCTGTGTTGGTCTTAGTGATTTCATTGACCAATAAAGTTCAGCGCCAGTGTCACTGAGTGACTTCCAACATTAGGTCAAGAGAAGTCTTGCAACTTCTTCCTTGGTCTCTTGGAACCTTTGTTCTCTGTGCTCTTGAGACTCTCCCTCTGAAGATAATGGCTCTTGGAATCCAGTGGCTCTGTAGAGAGAAGACCCAGCTGCACTGAGAGACAGGATGCAGATGCGGGGCTAACAGCCCCAGCTGAGCTCTCAGCCGACATCCCGTCCAGCTGAGCCTTCAAATAATTACAGTCCAGCCAATCTCTGGACTGCAACTGTGTGAGAGGCTCCAAGAACTGCCCAGGTGAGACCTTCCTGAATTACTGACACTTCACATTGTAAACAAATAAAATGGTTGTTTTATGCTGTTAAATTTCGGGGTAATTTGTTATGTCATAGAGTTAATCGGAACAGTCTGGTTTTGTCAGACTGCTCTAGCAACTTCTGCTACATCAAGGCTTTCTCTGATGAGGCTGTTGGATTTGCAAGGATAGGATAACCCAGTTTGGAAAACTTGCAACAAAAAATAATATAATTATGAGGTAATTCTATAACACTGGAGTGAACTTTAAGTGATTTTGTTGCTTGATGAAGAATCTCCTTAAGTCTCTATCTCTTATGTTTTTATTACATCTAATGGTCAAAAAAAAAAAAAGAAAAAATTCTACATAGTAAGGTCCTTTACCTTCACTATGCTCTTGATCTGAGTGATGTTAGACTGAAGGGATCAGTATGCTACATGCTTCAACTTTGCTCCAGACCCCCTGCCCTTCTCCTCCTCCTGGGAATGGCTGCCTTGATTATAGCACTCCCGGGTCTTGTCAGGACTTGGGCAGCCCCTGCTCAGAGTTCATTTCTGGGAAGGCTGTCCTGAGGCTGTCTTGCTGACATCACAACCCGCGTGTGACTAAATGCTGATCTGCTCAAAATATTTTCGGACTTTAGCCTAGGCCACCTACGCTGCCTCTTCTCCCTCCTTCTTGCGTAATCAGAGCGTGGGGGATTTATCTGACTACCATTAGCCCAAATGTTAGAAGTGTGTTCCTGCCATATCAGTCAGCCCCTGTTTGCTGTCTGGAACACTCTATATCCAGTTGAAGTACACTTTGGCTATTATTTCGGTGTAGCTCTGCACTAGTCTAGGACAGGAGAAAAAATTCAGCACCAACTTGTTTGGAATACCCAGTTGTATAAATGCCTCATTTTCTGTTTCACCATTAAGCCACTGAGTTTTATCTCTTACCTGAAAGTATACATATATCACATCTCCATGATTTGTAGTCACTGTTAACCAGAAATATAGCATGTTGTTACGGTATTTTTGGATGACAGGTATGTTGGGTCCATGTGGGTAGTGTGATAGGAGGAATTGGGCGTCATTTCTTTTTGTAGACTTACTCTTTTAGAGCAAAAGTTGCAAACTCAAAAGCCAGTGGGGTGGGATGGGGATAAATGTGGAAGGTTCTGGTGTAGGGGGCTGTGATGAGGTACATGTGTGAAGACAGCCAGCTTTGTAAATGCATTTCACAGCAGCATTACCACATCCCCAAACAGACCTTGACACCTCAATTTTTTAATTATTATTTATTTCATCACACTTGTTTTTCCCTTGTAGAGGTTGTAGTTCTTATATCAGTTCATTTTGTTTTGTAATTATGTCTTAAGTTGAATCCTTTCAACTTAAAACACACATTGCATATTAAACTTGTAAGAAAAATTTGTTATTGCCACCAAAAAATATGGTCCTATCTAGTTTTTCACAAAATCTGTGAGGAAGTCTAGCTTTCCTTTTCCCACTTTTGATATAGGCATCGGTGCAAATAAATACTTCTGTAGTCTAAGAAAATCAGCAGTTCACACTTGGTTTGTGTGTACGAGAGAAAACAGAAAGTGGTGATCATTGGGTTAAAATGGAGAGAGCAGGCAGCTTCTGAAGGAGGTCCTGCTGCTTAGCCCCAGAGGTGTCAAATAGGAGTGTCAGAATAAGGGCCAAGCTTTGCCAGTTCTTCTGATTTTCCATGCAAAGTCAAACATTCGGATTAAAATCTTCCAATTTCCAAATATTGGTGACCAAGTCAAATTATAAACAAATGTGTGGGTCTAAGAAAGCACACTTCAGGCGACACATGGCTTGAGGGCTGCTTATTTGGGAACCTTGCCTTTAGAGGATGTATCTGTTTCTGAATCTGGGGGGTTATGAGATAGAATTCTAGGCCCTGGCTTTTCCACATAATTGCAGTGCATATTGTTATTTGCAGCTAACACTGAGCAAGTATAACCAAGGACAATTTTCTAGAGACAGAATGAGTCTCATACAGGGAAGTGACATCCCAAGGACTTGCATGAAACGAATCCCATGTGGCAGGTACAGATGGAAATATTGGGTGGGCCAAAAAATTTCATTTGGTTTTAAGTAAAAGTAAAAGACACACTTTTCATTTTCACCAAGAACTTTACTGAAAAAAAGTATTCATTAACCGAACGAACTTTGTGGCCAACCCAATGAATGAGGATGAGCTGGACTCCAGCCTGGAAGACAGCAGAGACTCTTCCTGACCACACTGGCCAAGGGTTATTTTACCTGTTTCATAGTAATGAGGAAATAAAGAATGATGTAAAATCTGTTGTGATCTATTTCTCCCAGACACTTTTTGTGTATGGGGTATGTGGTAGGGTCAGGAAATCAGGGCTGGTTACATCTGAGAAGTTGGTCTAGCTGAACATAAGCATGGGCTGGAGTGGGAGTGGATCAGTAAGATACCTTCTATGGAGACAACCTAGCGTGGCCTTCCTTGAATTGAGTTCAGGACAGTGTGTCACACTTCTTTTCCTAGAGCACAGCTAATTGGTGGACTTACCCCTTGCTGAAGTGAGAGATACCATTGTTTACTATATCCTGATTGGTAGAAGTACCAAAACTTATAAAGGATAGCCTGGAATTGAGCACAATTTTCAGGGAAGGAGTTGCCTTTTTTGCCCTCACTTGTTGGTGGAATAAGAGGTTTCTCCAAAAACAGTGTTTTATATATATATATAAAATCTTGCACTAGTATCAGAAAACCCAGGTATTCCATGGATTGATACTTGAATCTCTCCGGGGAGCTCACAGAGGTAGGATATTCTGCTGATACATGAGGGTGGCACTTCTGAGGGCCTCTATTAGGCACCAAATGTTGAAGTACTTCAAGCATCACTAAAATCCAATCCATTTTGTATTGAGAAATTTTAGAATCTTTTTTTTTTTTGGCTGTGTCACACAGCTTATAGGATCTTAGTTCCCTGACCAGGGATTGAACCTGGGCCAGGCAGAGAAAATGCCAAGTCTTAACCTGCAGTGCCAGGGAATTCCCGAATTTTGGAATCTTGATAACATTTTCCTACCCGCTCCCCACTCCCCATTTCTATTTTTGAATAAACTCTCAACCAAGATGGGGCCAAGCCAGATTGAGTCAAGTGTGGAATAAAGGGCTGTAAATTGGGACGGGGTTTCTTTTGACAGGGAACTAGAATAAGAGTTGTCATTGGACACAAAAATTGATAAGATTGTGCACCATCAAAAACCATAAAGGGGGACTTCCCTGGTGGCACAGTGGTTAAGAATCCACCTGCCAATGCAGGGAACACAAGTTTGTGCCCTGGTCTGGGAAGATCCCACATGCCACTGAGCAACTAAGCCCGTGCACCACAACTAGTGAGCCTGCGCTCTAGAGCCCATAAGACACAGCTACTGAGCCTGCGTGCTGCAACTACGGAAGCCCATGCGCCTAAAGTCCGTGCTCTGCAACAAGAGAAGCCACCGCAATGAGAAGCCCGTGCACCACAACAAAGAGTAGCCCCTGCTCGCCACAACTAGAGAAAGCCCGCGAGCAGCAACAAAGACCCAATGTAGCCAGAAATAAATAAATTAATTTTAAAACCATAAAGGAATACAAAGGTCAAAAATACAAGGAGGTGAATCAGAAGGATTGTTAAATCTGTGGCTGCAGGGGCAAGAAATAGGGTTAGAATTTGAGGATTAGAGAGATGGAGAAACAGAAACAATCCTGGATCAAACTGGGGTGGAATTAGGTGAAAGAATAAGAGTCATTCCTCAGAACAGTGTGACAAAATCTCTTAGTGGCACAGCAGGAAAATCTGCAGAAAAAAAACCCTCCCTGGAGCACTTTCCTGGAATGTCAGGTGTGTTTGATGATAGTTTACATTACATTACTTTCTACATTACAGAGTCAAATGCAAATTTTGCATGAATTTTTAAGGTAAAACCTAAGACTTCAAAGACAATTTACCCTTGCCAGTGGTTGCTTTGGGCTATGCTACAGCCATCCAGGTTTGCATACATATTCTCTCTCCTTTGCTATTATAAAGATTATAAAGGATATTTTGGTAGGAAAATCTAAAAAGCAATGGGAGGAACATCAGAGAGTGCTCTGGGCTTGCTTTAATGGACAGTAGGTACATGGTCGCATGGGAGGATCAGCTGACTTAAAGGGCAGGGTATGGAACTCCTTGTACTTCCTTTCTAGTCATTACATCGTTGGCTCCCTCTATGCATCATCATCAAAAGTGTTGTTTCTTAAACTGTGAGTTAAAATGGTTTAACAGGTCAAATCAATTTAGTGGGGTTGTTACTTATGTTAAAAAAAGGAAAGAATTGGAAAAAAGTTACATTTTTGGTGTGATTTTGTGAAGATTTTGTTATATTGGGGTGAGTGTAATGGGTTATAATATAAAATTGGTTGTGCTAAAAAATTGTCACTATTCTAAAATTTTTTAGTTCATCAAGATATTAATAGGTATCATTAAAAAAAGTGTTTCTTGGTCAAGTAAATTTGACATTTTAAACAAGGTTAAAGGCCTTTTAAAATTTGAACTAAAGTATATTTCAGAACAATAAATATGCTAATGGAAGTTGTGAAGTTATAGCAGATACGAAGTCTGTAGGGTTTTCCCTATTTCTTTGATGTGAAAACTTTTTCTGCACAGAGCATTTCGTGAAACTAGTGTTATCTGGACCATTAAGTAGTTAGTAAAATGAATGTAAATCCTCATTTCATCATTGTGGTTTAGTGATACTCAATTAACTGTTGTGTTATCTTCAACAAGTTCCTAGGTAAAGATGCCCGCCTGTTACTCATGTTGCTGTCTTTATGGAAAGGGATGACTCAACTACATTCGATGTTTCAGTATTCAGAGTCAATAACACCAGGTACCACCTTTCTCATAGAATTCTCTCTTCATGTACTTATTTCTACCTGGGCATGCTACCATCTACTTCATCCCTCAGGAATGTTCTTTGGCATTCTTCTTCTTGTGCTCCTACTAAGCATGACCTCAAAGTAGGCATAGTCTACAGCAATATTTCTATTCCTCCCCCTCCCCCCAAAATAAACAAGTCCTTTTCCATGTTAAAGGTTTACAGCTTATCAGAGCAAGCTAACAGGTGAAGATTAAAATGCCCTAGTAAACCATGAGAAGTCACAAGTCTCTAGAATCTTTATATATTTATTTTTTTAGGTTAAAGTAAAAATAAGTACTTACACATCTCCCAGGACTATAAAGAAGTCATGTTTTCAATAAGTAATTTTCTTAAGTTTTGTGACTCCCCATCATATCTTGAATATTGGTGGGCCTGGTCCACAGAATTTTTTCAGTGTTTGATTTTTATCTTTATTTCTAATAGTGATGCATACAGCATTGCCTTCCAACATCTGACTTGGATTTTAGTAAGAATTATGTAGAATTTTTCCTGCCTGATTACCTACTCCTCTTCTTTTCTTTTTATGGAGTATTTTTTTAACATCTTTATTGGAGTATAATTGCTTTACAATGGTGTGTCAGTTTCTGCTTTATAATAAAGTGAATCAGTTATACATATACATATGTTCCCATATCTCTTCCCTCTTGTGTCTCCCTCCCTCCCACCCTCCCTATCCCACCCCTCTAGGTGGTCACGGCTGCTTCCCACTAGCTATCTATTTTACGTTTGGTATACTCCTCTTCTCAACATCAAAACCTAAAGATGCAATCAAAGCAGAATAAGAGCAGCACTTATTTCTTAGAGAGACATTTGTATTTCTGAAGCTGGATCCCTGGGGCATGCTCAGTACCCAGCCTCCTCTACTCAGCTCGGGGACATTCTCTTTGGACACTTTCTCACATGTACCTTTAATAAAATCATTAAAAGTAATATTTGAGCAAACCAAGTATCCTATAATAGTATTGACTTAAAGAGAACTAACATAACAATTATAGCATACAGTCTACTTGAGTATATCTCTTAGAATTTTGTTAGTAAAGATAGTGTCATTGATTGTTGTAGACTAAACTGTGTCTCCCCCAAAACTGAATTCCTAACCTCCAATGTGAATATATTTGTAGATAGGGCCTTTAAAGAGTTATTAAGGCTAAATGAGGTCATAAGTATGGGATCCTAATCTAATAGGAATGCTGTCCTTTTAAAAAGAGGAAGAGACCTCAGGGGTGCACAGAGGAAAGGCCATGTGAAGACACAGGGAGAAGGTGGCCGTCTGCAAGCCAAGAGGAGAGGCCTCAGGAGAAACCAAACCTGCTGACACTTTCATCTTGGACTTCCAAGCCTCTAGAACTATGAGAAAATACATTTCTGTTGTTTAGGCCACTCAGTTTGTGGTATTTTCTTATGGCAGCCCTAGCAAACTAATACACTGATTGTGTTTCCTTTTTGCTTCAAGTTCTAGGAAACTCAGAACCAAACGTGAAGTTCACAGTAACTATACTGTTGTTTCTCACAGTTCACATATTTTTAGTATTTCTGTTGACACAGACTTTTTTCTATTTCTATTTTATTAGCTTATTATTTGTTTTCATTGTTTGTTGTCTCAAAGGCTTTGTAGGAAAGAACCAGGGTACAAAGAAATAAATAACAACGGTTTTACAGGTTCACCTTCTCAGCCTTCTGTGCTGGTTCCTTTTCATTTCTTAGACCCTTTGATGTTGGAGCACCACATGGCTCAACACTGAGACCTTAATCCTTAACCTCTTACCTTTTTAAAGTGTCTCCCTGCATGATCTCAATCAGCCTCATGGCTTTAAACACCAGCTAAATATGCATTTAGCCTAAACTTTTCCCCTGAACTCCTCACAGAAATATACAACTGCCTATGTAATATCTTCATCTGGATGTCTAATAGGCATCCATTTAACGTGTCCAAAGCCAAGCCAAACTCCCACTTCTTCCCTCCCCTTCCTATAGTCTTGATAAACACCATCCTTGTCTTCTCCATCCTGGTGAACACCAACTCACCCTCCAGTTGCCTAGGCCCAAACCGTAAGTCATTCTGGACTTTCTTTTCTCTCATCTCCAATTTCCAATCTTTCAGCAAGTCCTGTTGACTCTCCCATTAAAATAAATCTAAAAGGTGACCATTTTATTTTTATTTTTTTGAATTTTATTTTTATTTTTTTATACAGCAGGTTCTTATTAGTTATACATATTAGTGTATAGATGTCAATCCCAATCTCCCAATTCATCACACCACCACCACCTCCCCCCCCCAACACTTTCCCCCCTTGGTGTCCATACATTTGTTCTCTACATCTGTGTCTCTATTTCTGCCCTGGAAATCAGCTCATCTGTACCATTTTTCTAGGTTCCACACATATGCATTAATACATGACATTTGTTTCTCTCTTTCTGACTTACTGTACTCTGTATGACAGTCTCTAGGTCCATCCATGTCTGTACAAATGATCCAATTTCATTCTAAAAGGTGACCATTTTAAACATCTCCCTACCACCAAGGTGAAAGCCAACATCACCTCTTCCTTGGACTATCGCATCCTACTAGATCTTTCTGCTTCTGTGTTTCCCTCTGGCGGTTTACTCTCCACAGCAGCTGCAGCAGCCTATTAAAATGTAAGTCAGATCAGGTTACGTCTCTGCTCAGAACTCTCTAGGGTTTTTCTGTCTCTCCCAGATTAAAAGGTGGTCTTTATAACAATCCATAATGTGCCACAAGCGCTGGCTTTTTTACTGCTCTGATCTCAAGCATTTCTCCTTGGCTCCCTTGCTTATAGCCACACTGGCCTGAACTTGCTGCTTCCTCTGCCGGGAACACTCTTCCCCAGGACATCTGCAAGGCTCACTCTCATCTCCAAGTCTCCTTGTCACTTTAATAGAGAGGTTTACCTGGGATGTGCTGGTAAATGTTTAAGAACTGGCTCTCTGAAGAAAAATGTGTGATATTTATATTATAACACAATTTTAAGTTTCATCTGTATTGTTGACAATTTTATTCATCACTTGCTGAAGTTTAGGGTGACCATCACCAAACAATAAACCAAGCCCTGATTTGTTGCATTCGCCACATTTCCCAGTGTAACTACTTCCACGCTGGGCAATTTCAAGCTTCTATAATGGGGTCAGTGTAGGTGGAGTTGGGAACAGATGGGTGGCAGTGGGCACTGTCACACAGCAATTCTCCCACACAGACACGGACGCAGACACGGACAACCCATGGCAAGAATGACAGTGAAATGCAGGAAAGCAGTTAGGAAGTGATGAGTTTTAAATATTTATTACCTTTGTTTTTATAAAATTTATTTAATTTTAAATTGATATAATTTAATTTTTAGTGATGATTGCATTTTACAACTGGCCTACAAAATTTCTGAAACTTAGTTGGTTCTCCTGAGCTGGTGAGAGCAGAGTCTGACACAATACCACCCATCTCCTGAGCATCCCAGCTCAAATAGCTGTCCCCTTCCCATCACTCTTTATCCCCCTTATCCTGCTATATTTTCTCCATTAGCATTTAACACATTCTATGCATATGCCTTTTTTTCTTTTTTCTTCCTACTAGAATTCAAGCTAAGGAAGGCAAGTAATCTGCTTATTCTATTCACCTCTGTATCCCCAGTGTTGAGAACATTCCTTGCACATCATTTAGGTGTTTGTTTATTGAAAGAATGAATGAGTTTATTAATATTTTGTTCAAAGTGAATGTTAGCTTGTTATGAAAAAAAGCAAACAACAAGGAATCAGAATAACAGTGTATGAAGAGCTGCCTGCAGCTCATCTAATTCTCACAGCTTCCCTATGAGGGGAGCACTGCTATTATCATCATTTTACAGGTGAGGAAACTGGGCACAGACTCACCCAATGGCAGCTGGCAGATCAAGAGCACAGCCAGGAGTTATACTGATATTTTGGAAAATCAGAAACACATTTTTTCCTTTTTTTTTTTTTCTTTTTCGGTACACGGTCCTCTCACTGTTGTGGCCTCTCCCATTGCAGGGCACAGGCTCCAGACGCGCAGGCTCAGCAACCATGGCTCACGGGCCCAGCCGCTCTACAGCATGTGGGATCTTCCCGGACCGGGGCACGAACCCGTGTCCCCTGCATCGGCAGGTGGACTCTCAACCACTGCGCCACCAGGGAAGCCCCACATTTTTTAACTTAAACAATGTTTTTCAAATTATGGAAAAATTATAAAAAGGAACAAAAGTAGATGGAATAGGATAATGAGCCCCAAATATCTGTCATCCGACTCCAACATTTGTCAACTCCGGGCCAATTTCTTTTCATCTATACTCCCTTCCCCAGTTGGATTATTTTGAAGAAAATCCAAATAATCATTTTATTAATATTTCAATGTTTATCCCTAAAGATAACTATTAAGCCACATTCTGGTTGGATATTTGGTACTGTCCATTTTTGGCCTTGTGTTTTTGGTCTGTTACATATATTTTCTGAAACAAAGTTTCATCATCTGCAAAATGGATTTACTAATTTTTCTCAGATTGTTTTGAGTATTGAATGAGACAATATATTCAAAACACTTTGTTAAACTACAAACCACTATATAAAGGTTGGATTTTCAACTCATATGTTATTATCCAAGTTGCACTAGGGACATAGTTAAAGGCTCTACATCAAAGCCTAGTTTGGTCGGGTACACACATGTATGACCTGCTTTCCCTCGGTAACAAGGCCTCCCGATAACATCATGCCTAGTCAATAAGCCAGAGTTCCTACAGAGTCAGCAGTCATAGGGCACGTGTAAGCCCTTACAGGATTGGAAATCCTTATGAGAAAACTAATAAAGTACTACTTTTATGTTATAGTAAAGAGGAGCTTTTGAACATCATAAGTATTTACAAGAATCTGTCACAACTTGCTTCTCAAAAAGAAGTATGAGCATTTCTAGATGTTGTGACATGTAAAGGTGAGGGAGGTGGAACAAGGTGAGGTGACAGATCCTTGCCGTATCTTAGTGGAGCCTCAGTTTTACTCTACCATACATAATGTGAAACATTTAAAACATAATGATATCAATATGTGTCAGGCACTGTTCTAAATGCTTAACATATATTAACTCATTTAATCCTCACAACAACTCTATGAGGTAAGTACAAATATTACCTCCATCTGGAAGGTGGAAAAAAGAGGCACAAAGATGGTAGGAAGTTTGTCAATATCACACAACTAGTAGTGGGGAAGCCATGATTTAAACTCAGGGGTCTGGCTTTAGAGTCTGTGCTTCTACTACCATGATATCTCTCTTATCAAAAGAAAAAGGAATGTTTTCCAAACATCCAGCTATTCAAGTCCTCCTTTTATAATTCTTATTTGTGAAACAACATCCATGAAACAACAGTTTGATCAGCTGATCATATTTTCTCCTAAGTTGCACCTGAAAATAAATTCATATTTAAGAAAATAGAAAAGAAATATATTTATCTGTATTTCATTCCAGATGATCTCATCTGTTACAATCTTGGGCACATTGGATTATGGAGTAGCCTGCAGCAAGATGGAAACAAATGATAATCAAGATGTTAGAATTTGAATTCACGGCAAGTACATTGTGTAGAGTTAGGCCTCTTGACGTTCTGGACACATCCTTCTGCTGTCAGAGACATGTAGGTGAGAAGAGTGAAATAAATTGCTTAGGGAATAAGGTTTAGAAAACATAAAACAAAATCTAGTTTATATATCTGTAAAGAGAGAGTATTAGTTATGGAGTTTTCCAGGAGTTCCTGTTAACTTCTGGACATTAGGGCTACACCCTAAGACACAATCCTTGTTCTCAACTACCTCAGAGCCTACTGAGCAAGACAGACCTACAGATATTCTGAAGCAATGTGATGTGGAGGCTGAGAGAAGTCTGTAGAAGGTGATAAGTTTACAGGGTAAGGAGAGATCATGCTCTGCCTCAGAGAATTCGAGAAAGCTTATATGTGACTCTTAGAAAAGACCTAGAAGTGAGAGAGAGGACTTTGAAGCTTACAGAAGAGAAGAGAGAAGCCTGATAGCACCAGGCCCTTTTCAACCCTGGAAAATGTTCCTAGCCAATTGCATAAAGGAGAAAATCTCAGAGTCCGGGGTCTATACAAATACTTGCAAAGCATGTATCCACGTCCAGGTCTTCACATCTGTGGAGTGCAAGCTCCCTTGACCGCATGCTAACACTTTTACACATAAGAACTGGAGTAGGGACGAGAATCATGTTAGCTTTAGGATTCTAGCATGTCCGGGCACGTCTTGTGAAGAAGTGTCACGCAGCTTCCAGGATTCCCTGACATTAAGGCTGTATATTATGAGGTTTAGGAAGCAGCATATCTGAAACACAAATCACTAGAAAGTGGAAAAATCTATGTGTTATACTTCAGGGTTTGGGGCTGGAGACCAGAGTTAATTCTGGGTTCTGTCTCTTGTCAGCTGTGTTATATAGGGTAATTAATTTAATTTCTTGATGCCTTGTTTTTTCATCTGTAAAATTGGTGGCACCACCTTTTCCGGGGGTGATCATAGGATGAAATTAGATCAGGTATATGTAGAACACACTGTGGCAACAAAGAACCTATGGGAAACAACTTGTCATGTGGGAAGAGAGAGTTCAGTGTTGATAGCCTAGGTTGGGCTTGAGAATGGTCAGCCAGTGTTTGGGGGATGAACTCTCCTCTAGTTTAGGCTCATTGGATTCGGGACTAAATCCCAAGATAAGGGAGTATAAATGGAGAACAAGTGAAAATCAAAAGAGCAGAGGTCTTTAGGGTTTGTGATGGCAATGACAGTGGTGCCAGGAACTACAGAAGATAGACAGTCCCCTGGGGCCCAACACCAGGCGTCCAGCACAGACCTCAGTGGG
This sequence comes from Aethalodelphis obliquidens, assembly GCF_003676395.1. Lineage (NCBI taxonomy): Eukaryota > Metazoa > Chordata > Mammalia > Artiodactyla > Delphinidae > Aethalodelphis > Aethalodelphis obliquidens. The sequence continues at coordinate 88,028,004 of NW_020837947.1, forward strand.
CTGCAGCCACGGGCACGCTCTGGTATGGGGCCGTGGTCACTGTCTTCCTGGCTACTGCTTTGGATATCAAGGGCAACAGGAGGTATCACTTCAGTGCTCTTAAAAAGAAGACAGCAGCCAATAGAATATTCAGAGGAACACATTCTTTAATTTTTTGGAGGCTCAGTTTTCCCCAGAGCATGCTGGGGCGTAACCAGAAAAATCCTGGTGCCTGATTGCCATTGTGATTATTCTTTTTCTCTTAGGCTGGTGTGTTCTGGGAAACGCATTTTCCACTTAAATAATAATGGAAGGAAAGGAACTAAGAAAACTTCTCCTAATAATAGAAATGAACAAGAAAGTGTCAAGTGATATTCAGCCTGGGCAAACATCATGGTTGACATCCTATAATGAACAACAGAAAACATGATTTCAAGGTAAAAGATGTCAATTTGAATGTAAGGGTAGAAATTTTCATTTAATTACTCAATGTGTTGTTTTAATACACGATAAATGAAATACTGGATATTATTAAGAAACATTATAATGATGAAAGAAAGCATAGTTTTCTTTTACTTAAAAGCCATGATGTGTTTTTGGACAACACACTCAAGGAAGAAAATAGAGCTAAAAATAAATAAATAAAGGTCAGTAAAAGAAGGGTAATAAAAATTAAGGAATGGAAAACTCTCATCTGGAAGGAGATTCGAAAGACTAGGATTCTGATGTGGAAAAGGCCCAGAAGGCGATAAGATCAAAGTCTCTTGCACAATGAAGGGTGTGGATGGGAGGAATGTGGACTTGGTTATCAAATCCTAGATTCCAGTATGATTAGGTAATCACTGAAGCCTCAGAAAGTTTGCTTCAGGACAAATAAAGGGAAAAAAAAAATTTTTTTAAATAGGTAATATACATGTGGACTTCATGCTGAAAGAATGAACAGGTTGAAAATTTAAATGGAAAATTGAAAACTTTAGAAAAGCATGAAAATAAATTTGTAATAAACTTAGTAAACATTTAGGCATTATTTTGTTATTTTAGAAAATTAATTTAGGAAAGTTTAGAAAGTTAACTTAGAAAACATAGTGGGTGTTTTTCAAAGCTTTCTATATTAATGCCTGGAGAACAACTAACATGGTCTCTACCTGTCCACAGTGATTGGGGTAATTGATTGAATGGCATTTTTTCCATCTTTTAAGAGAATTGAAATGGCTTGACATTTTATTGTCTCAAAAGTTAGTAGCTGAGTTAAAAATGTAAAGCCTGACTGCTGACTTACATTTTAGGACAAGGAATAGTGCCTATATTTAATGAGAAAATCATTGATATTTTGAATTATAATTGTTAATATTAACAACAACAATAGATTTGGTCTTTCAGTACTTTTAGAAAAGTATTGTTAGGCAAATCACAAACCTCTTAGTCTGAGAGCAATTTGCTAAATAATTCTTAATGTGGTATTTTAGTCTATGAATAAACAGAGCAGTTCACATATCATTATTGCTTTAGTGGGAACTTTACATAGTAGAAACAAAAAACTCAGCCTACTTAGTCTCTTCCAGTAAAAATACCTGAGAAATGTTCCATTGCCTAATACCTTCCCAAAATGGAAAATACACTGCATGGGAGGTATTTGTAAATACTTGATTCGTGTTTAACTGATTTCAGTGTCACAACCTATCAATCATTAACACTTCAAAAAACATATACCTGGTTAGTTGTTTCCAAAGTACATTCTTTCTCTGAAGGATTTTTAGATGCTTAGAATTAAAGAGGTCCCTATTGAGCACCTAGTCTAATTTTTTAATGTCTTAGGTGGTAAAACTGAGACCAAGAATGTTTGAATGACTTTCCAAAGTCTTCCATCCAAACTTAGCTGGCTCTTAGGACAAAGATCTTCAAAGCTTCCAATTCAGTGCTCTTCTTAAGATATTATAAGATACAATACTAAGGAGAATTACTGTTCACACTTTGTTTTGAAGGAAGGTATATAGAAATAAAGTAACATTGTCATAGTTGTAGAAATAAAAGTGAAGAAATTTAGAAAATTGTAGGCACAGACATCTGTTTCCAATGTTATTATAAATGGTCACTTCATAAAATTAAATGGAAGCCTCTATAGAAAGAATTGTGAGTATATTAGCTTGAGGTTCTACTACTTATGACACAGAATAAATAAAGATTCCCAACCTAGTGCCTGGCATATGATCAGCATGTAAAGGTGTTAGTTCATCTGATTGGGATTAGTAAAATATCTAGATTATTCAGTTGCCAGCATATATCTATTTAGAAAGAAAAAGTAGAGACTTCCCTGGTGGCCCAGTGGTTAAGAATCTGCCTGCCAATGCAGGGGACACAGATTCGAGCCATGGTCCAGGAAGGCCCCACATACTGTGGAGCAACTAAGCCCGTGTTCCACAGCTACTGAGCCTGCACTCTAGAGCCCATGAGCCACAATGAATGAGCCCATGTGCCACAACTACTGAAGCCTGCTCACCTAGAGTCTGTGCTCCGAAGAGAAGCCACCGCGATGAGAAGCCTGTGCACCACAACAAAGAGTAGCCCCAACTCACCGCAACTAGAGAAAGCCCACATACAGCAACGAAGACCCAACGCAGCCAAAAATTAATAAATAAATTTTAAAAAAAGAAAGTAAAAGTGCATCTGTAAGATGACAAACAAATAAACTTAGTATAAAAAAAAATATTCAAGCCAGGAATTTGGTGTAGTGTGGACTAAGCCACCACCTTCCCGGCATTTATGGTGTCAGTGGTCTCTGGTGGGTGGAGGTGAGAGTGAAGGGAGGGCCAAGGTCTGAGCAAGGTCTGATTGAGTTAGGCATTTTGACTCTTGAATAAAAACACTAAGGTTGTTTTCCCCACATTTAACTGGAGAAGCAGTATGATTGTCTGGGTAGAGGTTAAGGGACTCTAAACTCTTCTGTTGGAAATTTATGTTCAGAGTGAAGCCTACAGAACTTGTCAACTCAGTCAGAGAAGCCAGCAACAAAGAGCTGGAGGCCTGGCCTAGTGGCAAAATAACCATTTCTTCCCTTCTCTGCTTTGATGAAAGGGATTCTATAGAACAGTTTCTAAACCCCTGTTCTTTGGCTAGTGCCAAAGCCGACAGCTTGTCATGGTGTTTTCAGGCTCTTGGGAGTGGAGACAACGTGGGGTGATGGACTAGAGCCCAAGCTCCAAGGAGCTGCTGCAGGATGAGGGGGTTCAACTGAATTTGGGGTGCTGTGTGGTATTTCCAGGAAGCACTACTCAAAGCCTTACTCTCTTCTGAGACATAAACTAATTACTGAGATCCAGAAGGTGCTATTAGTGGGGTTGCTGTCACCTATTTTCTTAAATAAAATGTAAAAACTTTTAGTATAGATTTTGACCCTAAACCTGGTATCTGTTAATAAGATAAATTATTGTTAACTTAAACAGAAATAAGTTGACAGACAACAGAAAGAAAAGTGGAGTTCAATACAGGTATTCACAGACAAGTGGTAAAGAATCTTACCACTCTTTTCTTTTGGCCCCAGAATCAATTCAGGGAAATAAAAAATACTTTAATCCACATTTTAATTTTCCTCATGCAAAATGCTAATAACCTTACTACATCCCATGGAGGTAATGGGAAAAATACATTATTTGAATATTTTATTTATATTGAAATGTAAATGGAAAAAAATTGGCACTGAAAATATTATGATCTGGACATATTTGAGAAGTAGCATCAGGAGAAGACTAAGAGCTCTGGAATCAGGCTGGGTGAAGAGGAAGGACAGGGCGGTGTCAAGTACTCTATTTCAGTTTTCTCATGTGTAAATTAGAGGATGATAATAGTGCCTAGTTCATAGGGTTGTTTTAGAGATTAAATATAATGACATATTGGTTAAAAGTAAAAGGACAGAAAACAATATACTATGCAAACACTAACAGTACAAAGTAAAAAGGCTGGGGTGATTATATTAATTTCAGATAGAATAGATGTTATGATAGGAATATTGCCAGGGACAAAAAAAGGTGTTACATAATGATAAAGGGGTCAATTCATTAAGAAGCCCTAAGAATCCTAAATGTATATGCACCTAAAAACAGAGTTTCAAAAAACCTGAGGCAAAACACTCATAGAACTAAAAGGAAAATATATGAATCTGCAATTCTAGTTGGAGATTTCAACCCTCCTCTCTTAGTAATTAGTAGAACAAATAGACAGAAAATCAGTAAGGATATAGAAGACTTGAGAAACACAGAAAACCAACTTGGCTTATTTAGTCTAATATTTAGGGAAATTTTCATACAAGAGCAACAGAATATATATTCTTTTCTAGTGCATATGTAACGTTCATATTCACCAAGACAAACTGTTCTAAGCTACAACACAAATCTCATTAAATTCAACTGGATTGAAATAAAATAATACAAAGTACGTTCTCTGGCCACAATGAAATTAAAATAGAAACCAATAAGAGAAAGATATGGAAACTCTACGTGTGTTTGAAAATCAAAAAAATACACCCTAAATAAAACATGGGTCAAAGAAGATATGACATTTAAGATTATAAAATATTTTGGACTGAATGAAGTGAAATGAAAACATAACACTTCAAGATTTGTGGGTATAACCCAAACTGTAATTTATGGAAAAATTATAGCAGTAGATGTCTGTATTAGAAAAGAAAAAAAATCTCAAATCAAAGATCCAAGCTTCAGTGTTAAGAAACTAGATAAAAGGAACAAATTAAGCCCAAAGTAAGCATAAGGAAGGAAAAATAAGAGAGGGAATTAGTGAAATAGAAAAGAGAAAAAAATAAAGAAAAATCAGTAGAATGTCAATAAAACTGATAAATCTGTAGCCAGACTAACAAGAAAAACAAACAAAAACAAGAAAGAGAAAAGATTACTTACCAACATTAGGAATGAAATAAGAGACATTGCTATAGTTCCTGCAGAACTATAAAATAATAAAAGAATATCATGAATAATTGTGTACCAATAAATTTGAAAAGTTAGATGAATTAGGCAAATTCTCTTGAAGTTACAAACAACCAAAGTTCACACAAGAGGAAATAGAAGATCTGAATAGTTCTATGACTATTAAAAACCATAGAACTTGCAGTGAAAAACTGTTCTACACGAGACCCTAGGCCCAGATGGCTCCACTGGTGAATCCTATCAACTATTTGATTTAAGGATGAAATAATACTAATTCTACATGAGCTCTTCCAGAAAATAGAGGAGAGAATGTCTCAAATCATTTATTCTGATAAAGACATTAAAGAAAGCTAAACTCTAATAGCCCTCATGGACATAGGTGTAATGCAAAAATCCTTAACAAAGTATTAGAAAACTGAATTTAGCAATATTGAAAACATCATACATCATGACCAAATGAGTTTATTCTGGTATGGTACAGGCATAAAAACAGAAATATATAGACCAAAGGAACAGGATAGGAAGCCCAGAAATAAACCCATGCACCTATGGTCAATTAATCTACAACAAAGGAGACAAGAATATACAATGGAGAAAAGACAGTCTCTCCAATAAATCGTGCTAGTAAACTGGACAGCAACATGTAAAAGAATGAAATTAGAACATTCTCTAACACCATACACAAAAATACACCCAAAACGGATTAAAGTCCTAAATGTAAGACTGGATACTATAAAACTCCTAGAAGAAAGCATAGGCAGAACACTCTTTGACATAAATTGCAGCAGCATCTTTTTGGATCCACCTCCTAGAGTAATGGAAATAAAAACAAAAATAAACAAATGGGACCTAATTAAATTTAAAAGCTTTTGCACAGTAAAGGAAACCATAGACAAAATGAAAAGACAACCCATAGAATAGGAGAAAATATTTGCAAATGAAGCGACCAACAAGGGATTAATCTCCAAAATATACAAACAGCTCATGCAACTCTATATCAAAAAACCAAAAAACCCAATCAAAAAATGGGCAGAAGATCTAAATAAACATCTCCAAAGTAGACATACAGATGGCCAAAATGCACATGAAAAGATGCTCAACATTGCTAATTATTAGAGAAATGCAAATCAAAACTACAATGGGTCACACTGGTCAGAATGGCCATCATCAAAAAGTCTACAAACAATAAGTGCTGGAGAGGGTGTGGAGAAAAGGGAACCTTCTTGCACTGTTGGTGGGAATGTAAATTGGTACAACCACTATGGGAGACATTATGAAGGTTCCTTAAAAAACTAAAAATAGAGTTACCATATGATCCTGCAATCCCATTCCTGGGCATATATCTGGAGAAAACCATAATTCAAAAAGATACATGCACCCCAATGTTCATAGCAGCACTATTTACAATAGCCAAGACATCGAAGCAACCTAAATGTCCATTGACAGAGGAATGGATAAAGAAGATGTGGTACATATATACAATGGCATATTACTCAGTCATAAAAAAGAATAAAATAATGCCATTTGCAGCAACATGGTTGGACCTAGAGATTATCATACTAAATGAAGTAAGTCAGACAGAGAAAGAGAAATATCGTATGATATCGTTTATATGCGGAAACTAAAAAGATGACACAAATGAACTTATTTACAAAACAGGAACAGACTCACAGACTCTAAGACAAACTTATGGTTACCAAAGTTGGGGTGTGGGGAGGGATAAATTAGGAGTTTGGGATTAAGATATACACACTACTGTATATAAAATAATCAACAACAACTCATATTGTTGTATAGCACAGGGAACTATATTCAATGTTCTGTAATAACCTATATGGGAAAATAATCTGAAAAAGAATGGATATATGTATATGTATAACTAAATTACTTTGCTGTACACCTGAAACTAGCACAACATTGTAAATCAACTCTACACCAATATAAAATAAAAATTAAATTAAAAACAACAAAAAGAAAATCAATCAATATAATACACCATATCAAAGATTTAAAATCATATGATCATCTCAATAGATGCATAAAAATTATGCATATGTAATTCTCTGCATGTTGCTTTTTTCACTTAGCTTTTTAATTAATTTTAAATTTATGTTTTTTGTTTGTTTGTTTTTGGCTGCGTTGGGTCTTCCTTGCTGTGTGCAGGCTTTTTCTCTAGTTGCGGTGAGTGGGAACTACTCTTCATTGCAGTGTGTGGGCTTCTTATTGTGGTGGCTTCTCTTGTTGCAGAGCACAGGCTCTAGGTGTGCAGGCTTCAGTAGTCGCAGCACATGGGCTCAGTAGTCGTAGCACATGGGCTTAGTTGCTCTGAGGCATGTGGGATCTTCCTGGACCAGGGCTTGAACCTTTGTCCCCTGCATTGGCAGCCGGATTCTTAACCACTGCACCACCAGGGAAGTCCCAATTTTAAATTTATCTTAATTAATAAATACATTTCTAATGGTATTACAGATTTATATAAAAAGGTAGACCCCTGCCCCTCTTGATATTTTTTCACTTTGATTATCGAGACGATAAAACAACCACTGAAACAACCACTTTCAATTCTTTTAGCTGTTTCTTTTGTTATTTACTTTAGTATTTGTAGGTAACATGCTTCTTAAGGTTTTTATTTTTTAGTTTTAGACATAACCTATTGCTTTTCTACTAAGGAAGATGATTTTGCTCTCTTCCTCTCTCTCTCTCTGTCTCTGTCTCTGTCTCTGTCTCTGTCTCTGTCTCTCTCTCTTACACACACACACACACACACACACACACACACACACACGTATTCAGATAAATACTTCTCCATGTCTCACACCTCCAAAAAAGTTTATTATTACTTTTGTGAGTTCAATTAATGATCTGTGTTTATATTATTATGTAACTATTATTTACAGTTAATCTGTATAGTATACTATGTTTACACTTCTTGTATTTCCTGAGTTGGTATTGTTTAGAGTTAGTGTTTTGTTTCTGTTTTTTTCCATTATTCAATCACCAATCAATCCCTAAATTTTACCTATAAACTGAAAAGAAAATCTGAATAGTTCACACAACAGATATTTACTTTTATCCCCCCAGGTGATACCTTCTGTTTTCTTTTCTTTTCTTCCTCTAATTGAATAAAATTGTCATGTAATATCACCTTTTGTTTTCTTGATCCAACTTGAATTGGTTGCTTCTTAGAAATTTTGAACTGCCATTTTGGGATGTTTATTCACCATTATCCTAGATATTTGTCTCAGTTCTCTCTTTCTCTTTTTATTTTCTTTTGATATTTTCCCCCTTCTCTCTTATGTTGCATCTTCTGTTCTCTGCTGTCCCTATGGGTTTAACTATTTAAAATTTATAGGTGTTTGGGGTAGAAGTAAACATAAAAATCTAGGTTCAATATATCATGTGACTGGACCAAATTTGTCAACTTTCCATAGATTTGGTTTTAAATACCCTAGAAAGTTGTTCCTTTGACTCATGCTTAAAGATACATATGGTCCCCGATTTACAATGTTTCATAGTAAGGTTTTTCAGCTTTACAATAGTGCCAAAGCAATATGCAGTTGGTAGAAACTATAGTTCAAAGTTTGAATTTTGCTCTTTCCCCAGGCTAGTGATGTTCAGTACAATATCTTTCATGATCCTGTGCAGCGAGCCACAGCTCCCAGTCAGCTAAGTGATCAGAGGGTAAACAACTGATACACTTATTCTGTACCCAGACATTCTGTACCTAGACAACCGTTTTTCACTTTCAGTACAGTAGTCAATAAATTACATGAGATATTTAACACCTTATTATAAAATAGGCTTTGTGTTAGATGATTATGCCCAACTAAAGGTTAATGTAAATGTTTTGAGCATGTTTAAGCTATGCTAGGCTAAGCTATGATATTTGCTAAGAGGTATATTAAATGTATTTTTGACTTATGATATTTTAAATTTACAATAGGCTTATTGGGATGTAACCCCATTGTAAACTGAGCAAGATCTATACTTAATCCTCCCTAGAACATTCAATAAATGAGGATGAAGTCATTGAAATTTAGGTATAAGCTAATTTTCAGTTTTTCAAGCAAATTTGAATTGCTAATTCCTGGTATAGGAATTAAAGATGTACAGTTCTCCTCCTTGTACTTGATGAGTATGCTAAGTTCTGTATTTCTTCCTAGTACAACAAAAAAGTATTATATTTAGAACATTGTGAAATAACATAATGATCGTAATGTCCAATGTTTGCACAGTGTCTTTTATTCTGAAGGTTTGCTAAGTACTTTATACCTTGAAGGAGAAATTATTATTTTTTTCATAATTTAGAAGTTCCTCATTCTGAGATGAAATATTATGAGATACAGTTATACAAAGTAATATTTTAATGAATCAGAGGACTATTCCTGACCAGAATTTTCAATGATCAGAACTCACTAGGCTCTTTCAGTTTCTTGTAGGATGACATCTAAATTCTACTAGGCAACTTATTTGGATTTCTTACCTTGAGTTGGGATAAGTGCCATCATTTAATTATCAATAATACGCCTTATAGCATTCTTATACCTGAAATCAGCATCTACAAACTAACTCAAATAGGGAGTTTCATGAAGACTACCCAAAGGTTAGAGGCAGAAATAAATATGAGATTTTGCCATGAAAAAATTTATAATATTTATAGTTTCCAAACTTATAGAAACCCTTAGATTGTAACAAAAATATTCATATACTCTCAAATTCTTTTAATCCCAAATGAATCCTAAAAACATAGAGTCAAGTAAGGTAGCAAAAACAGATATTCTATTTTTGTAAACTACCATTTACATTCTAAATATAGTGACACTGCTTATTCAATAGTCAGCCTTCTGGCAATCCCAACCCAAATCTGTAGCTGTGAACCTGAACCTAAACAAAAAAGCCTCAGTGATCACAGTAGATATCAAAAAAGCTAGCACTTTATTTGTGGTAGAGACATGCCAGCCCTCACATTTTGCAGATATTCCATTCCATCAAAATAGAAAATGCTGCTATTGGTAGGCACACTGACAGCAGATTCTACACTATTTTAGAAAGATTTCCAAACATGAACAAACAAGTTATCTTTGTTAGCTACTATTAGATAGAAAAGTGTACTTCTAGAAGAATAGAAGTTGAATAGATAGAGAAGTTGAACTTCACTTTCTCCAACTCTACTGAATTTTTCTTGGGTCAAATAAAATCCCCAACCCACATGGATTTAAAGTTCAGCACTCACCGAAAAGCTCAAGATCATAATGGAAATGTATCAAAGCTCTTAGGTATAGAAAATAGGATGGATTACACCTTACATAAATCGTGGCAATTTCATTAATTCATTCAACAAACATTTTGTTGGGTTCATATTCAACAAAAGTGCTAGGTACTGTTTTAGTGAAGAAGATATTTTAGTAAACAAAGAAAATAATATTTCTGACCTTGTGGAACTTACATGCTACCAGAAAAAGGCAAATAATAAATATAATAAATTAAAGTGTGTCAGAAACCATTAAGTATTACGGGGAAAAAATAGAACAGGGTAAAGGGAGTTGGGAGGCTGGAGACGTGGGGGATGATTGCAGTTTTACATAAAGTGGCCAAGGTAGGCCCTACCGAAATGGTGTGATTTGCACAAAGACAGGAAGAGTGAGGACTACTTGGAATATTATTGCATTCCAGGCAGAATAAACCAGGGCAAAGCCTCTGGGGTGGGAGTGTGCTCGGTATGTGTGAGAAACAGTTTGCTGGACAGAATGAAGCGGGGGATCTGCAGGCAGTGAAATGAGAAGGAGAATGTTGACTACCCAATGGTCATTTTTAGGCCATCATCTGGTCTCTTGTCTTTACTTGAAGAGAGGTGAGGAGGCCATGCCAGGTTTTGAGATAATCTGATACACTTTAGAGAGATCACCATGGCTTCTGTGTGGAGAATAGATAATGTGGAGTTTAGGGTGGGGAGAAGAACATGGTGGGCAGGCAACTGCAATAATTCAGGTGAGAATTCATAAAGCTTCCACATATAGTATTTTATTAAACATATAATTCTATACATCTCTCTTTATATTAGAGATAATCCCCACATGTTCTTGATTCTTATATCAAGCACGGCAGTGAGTGTCTGCCACACACAAAGCACTATTTTAGGGAAGCTACCTGAGCCTAGGCCTTGCTTTAGCATAAGTGTTTTGAATGAAGTGACCCTGTCCTCTCCCTCCTTCTGGCCTGCCCTTGGTTGACTGAGAGGGAACTGGGCTCAGGGGTAGATCCACAGCAGGCGGGTCCTCCAGGACTGGCCAGGGACAAAAGGAGAGCTCTACATCATTTTAAGCTGATGCAACCAGATTCTTCTCAGGAATTTAACTGAGGAGAATGAAAAGCATACTAGTTGATAACAGAAAGAGAAGGGGACACACAGGAGCAGACAGGTTAATAGTGGAACACTAGAGTAAAGAACATTTACGAAGTTCTTGTTCTCAGGTTCATAGGGAAGCTTAGGGATCAGAATGACCTTCTAGTTTCTGGTCCTATGAGTCTGATTCCAAACGCTTCCTGCCTTTCCAGGGTTTCCGTGTGTTGACTGAAAAAAATGCACAACCTAAAAGTTGAGAGTTATGTTTTATTTGGTGATTTTTCTGAGGACTTCAAGCCCAGGAGGCAGCCTCTCAGATCACTGTGAGGGACTGCTCCCAAAAGGTAAGGGGAGAGCCAGGATATATAGGAATTTTGCAAAAAAAACAGGTAGTTAGAATATCAAAAGGTTACTGATAATTTAAGAAGACCAGACATCTCAAGTTAATGAATTTAGCACTTTTCTGTGAATGGGAAAATGCAAAAGTCTGGGCTTATTGAAATCATTCCTTTGACATACACCTCAGCTATCTGGGGCCAGTATCCTGTGTTTTCTCATCCTGAGTCCCCTCAGGGTGCACCGTTGGGGGTGGCTGCAGCAGCTGACTTCTTGATGCCGGGCATCCTGTTTCCATCCTGAGTTCCATCAGGGCTCACCACTGGGGAGGCTGCAATGTGATGGCTGCAACATCCTTTGTTTACTGATATGGCAGCAACATTTTTCATTCACACATGTATGTGTGAACTTGTATTACCATCCCGCCTCATCTTATATTCTTTCGGGTAAATTGGATATATATCTATTTCTTACAAATAAAAGAGCTTAAGAGAAGTGAAAACCACTAGTGTTAACAGTCTTCTTGCATTCATAATCATCTGTAAGTCATTTTAGTCTATTGAATTTGGAAAAGAATTTTATTTTCTATGCCCTTAAGATGTAGTGGATAAGAGCACAGGCTTAGGAGCCAGGCTGCCTGAGTTCAAATGCCAGCTCCGTCTTTTACCAGCTATGTGATTTGGGGCAAGTGATTTTTCTCAGATTCCACATCTATAAAAAAAAAGAGATGACAATACTTCTAGAGTTGTTGATACAATTAAATGGATGAATACAGAAAGCCCTCCAATGATACCTGGTAAATAGTAAAGACTCCATAGGCATCACCATTTCATGATGAAACAAACCATTATTTCTAGTGATTAAAAAAAAAATACCCCAGGTGACTGCTATCATGGGTGGGTTAATTGCTATTTGTTAGGGCAGCAGTATTTTCTATTGAATAATTTAGATTCCTTCATAATAGTTAGACAATCTCTACAATCTATCGGCATGTTTCAGTTAACAAAACTTTTCATTAACTGGAGAGAAACAGTTATTCATGGGAAAGGGAGAACAGGCAGGTGTAGCTTTTGAATACCTACTCCATGCAGGAAGGACCTGGTGTTTGGTGCTGGGGAAAATGATAGTGACACTCAAGGAACTCAAAACTTAACTCATGACTTGAATCTAAGCTTCAGGAGGACTTAGAAGATTTTATTTTTTTCTAATTACCTAGCACCTAGACTATAGTAGGCACTGAATAGATATTTTTGAATGAATCAATAAATGTTGAATAAATGAAAAGTAGCCACAATGAACAAAAAGGCAATCAGAGAATTTCAAAGCTAGAGGAGAAATCCCTTTTTTATAAAAAAAAGGGCTATGGAAACACAGAGGGAGGTGTGATAAATTCTGACCAGGGTGTTGAACCAGGTGTATGGGGATGAAAGCTTCCACATCTGAACTGGACCTTGAAGACAAGAGTTTTGATAAGTGGTCCAATGGGTGGGGCTCAAAGGAAGAACCTTTCTAGCAGAGAAAATTCCAAAGGATTAGGGATGTAGAAGTGCATAATTAATCTGGAGAATAGAGCCTGGATTGATTAGAATTGAGAGAACCTGGTGGAAGACAAGAGGGGTCCAACTGGTATGACAAGAGATGAGACTGAAAACATTTGGAATCAGAATGTGAAATGATCTCCTGTACTACGCTTTGGATTTTACCTTATAGACATGAAATTAAAACAAAAATAGTTTCTACTGAATTATATACACATATGCTCATTATATTTAAACAATATCAAATATTTGTTAGCATGACAGACTTAATGATCTCTGAGATTTTAAAAGGTAATTCTCATGGTAGAGTGGGCAGAGATTAGAGTAGAGAGAGACTAGATCTGGGGGACCAGTCGGACAAACACCTTTAGGATTTCTGGAATTCCAACAAGTAATATTAATTCCATCAATCATCTTCAAACTCTTCCATGAGCTCCTTTTCTTCATTAGAGAGTCAATTAAAGAACTACTTGTTGAGGTCCTGTTATGCACTTTGTACTCTGGAGTGGGCGGGGGCAGAGCAAAGCGGAACAAGAGGCTCCCCATCTAGGGAGACTAAGGAAGTGTGAGGTATCAAATGTTTATATCTTTGACAATTTTATTGGTTTTAAAAAATAGGATTTCAGTGCAGGTTTTTGTTTTTTGTTTTTTGTTTGGTACGCGGGCCTCTCACTGTTCTGGCCTCTCCCGTTGCGGAGCACAGGCTCCCGACGCGCAGGCTCAGCGGCCATGGCTCACGGGCCCAGCCGCTCCGCGGCGTGTGGGATCTTCCCGGACCCGGGCACGAACCCGCATCTCCTGCATCGCCAGGTGGACTCTCAACCACTGCGCCACCAGGGAAGCCCTTCAGTGCAGTTTTAACTTCTTTTCTCTTTTTAAGAAGGTAGGTGTCATTTCCTACTTCTAAGGGCTGTTTTATGAATCTCTGTTCTAGGCTTTTTACATTTTTCTGTTGGATTATTTATCATTTCTTATTTGTTATATATTAATGGAAGTAGTTGATCATGTTATAAATTACAATATTTTTCCCAGTTTGTCATTTGTCTTTGTTTGCAGTTTTCTTACTCAGTATTTCTAAATATCATCAAAGGTATCCATTTTTTTCTTTTATGACTTCTGAGTTCAGTGTCACATTTGGAAAGGTGTTCAATACTTCAAACATAAAAAAATCCTTCTAAGTTTTGGTATTTATATGATTTAATTAATGCATTTAGAGTTTATATTGACTTTACTTTTATTTTTTTCCCAATGGTTAACCAGTTGTCTCACTGTTAATCAAATAATCCATCCTCCTTGTACTGATCTGAAATTTCACCTTTGTTTTAATTCTATTACCATATAATTCTAATATTTATTTATCTATTTAAATGTTATACTATTTGTAATATAAGTTTTAGTGAAAGTTATACTTCATTTTGAACTAATTAATAAATCAATATATTATGTAGTTTTGTTCTGTTTAATGCCTTATAATCATTATTAATATTTCTTTATAATTTAAAATTATGCCTGCTGATTATTAATAACAGTTGATTTTTTTTATGTTAATTGGTTTTTTTAAAAACTTTTAATTTTATATTGGAGTATAGCTGATTAACAATGTTGTGATAGTATCAGGTGCACAGCAAAGCGATTCAACCATACATATACATGTATCCATTCTCCCCCAAACTCCCCTCCCATCCAGGCTGCCACATAATATTGAGCAGAGTTCCCTGTGCTCTACAGTAGGTCCTTGTTGGTTATCCATTTTAAATATAGCATTGTGTGCATGTCGATCCCATGTGCCCTAACTATCCCTTCCTCCCATCTTTCCTCCCCTTGTAACCATAAGTTCGTTCTCTAAGTAATTACTGTTGATTTTTGACCCACTTGTCATTTACTGTGATCACAGATGTTTGGTCTTATTTCTGTCAGCTTCTTTTTTTTTTTTTTTTTTTTTGCGGTACGCAGGCCTCCCACTGTTGTGGCCTCTCCCGTTGCGGAGCACAGGCTCCGGACGCGCAGGCTCAGCGGCCACGGCTCACGGGCCCAGCCGCTCCGCGGCACGTGGGATCTTCCCGGACCGGGGCACGAACCCGTGTCCCCTGCATCAGCAGGCGGGTTCTCAACCACTGCGCCACCAGGGAAGCCCTCTGTCAGCTTCTTTTGAGCTCTCTGTCTTTTCTCTTTCTAGATGAATAGAGATTTATTTTGGCATTATTTTTTCTTATCTGTAAATGTTCAGAAATCAGTTACTTTTCTTTCTTCCTCAAAATCAAGAATAACATCACATATGCTGACATTTCCTTATATAGGATGAACAATTTCCTTCTTACTTCCTATATAATCTTCTGTTCTTTCCCAGTTTTTTTATGAGTATCCATTGGCATTTTTACCTTGATGGTTATTAATTTTTTTACATTGTAGAGCCTCTCTTTTAAGAATGATTTCGGCATTTACACTGTTTCACAACGACATTAACCACACATATTTATGTGTGTATATTTGATCTGGGGCCTGCTGTCCCTCTGACCTTGTTTCCTTCAACTCCCCGCCTTGCTCACCAGGCTGTAGCTATCTTGGTCTTTTTCTCTAACACTTAAGATTGTTCCTACTTCAGAGCCTTTGCATTTGGTGTTCCTGTTGCCAGGACCTTTGCATGGTGGCCACTTGTCATCACTCACCAGAGCTGTCACTACTCAGAGGCCTTCCATGGTCCCCTCCACTAAAGCACCTCCCACCTCACCCAACCCAAGCCCAGGTGCTCATTCACTCTCTCCCTCCTTACTTCAGGTTACTTCCTGCACCGGTTATCACTCTCTAACAGGATTCTATTTGGTTATGGGCTTACCTACTTTTTGGTTTCCTATTTATTTTCCTTTCTCTCCCACTAGAACATAAGCTCCATGAAGGTAGACACCTGGTCTACCTTGCTCATCATTTTACCCCAGTGCTTAGAACTGTAACTGGTATGTGTTAGACTGCTGATATTTGGCAAATAAATATTTGTTGAATGAATGAATAAGTCCTTGCTTTTTTAAAAATTGTGAATAATATTTTATTTAGTCATTTTTGTTTATGACTGAAACTCTGGGAATTCAAAATTAACATCCTTACCCGTGAGCTTCTTATAGATGCCAGAAAAGGTTTCAACCTTGTGTTCCACATTGTTCTGCTGTGCTTTATCCAATTGAATCTTTATGAGTCGGCTGCCATCCAGCTTCACGCAGATTCTCTTGGCCACAATCTCACTTGGGAAAACCAGGTCCTCCAGGATGGTGTCATGCATGGCTGTCAGAGTGTGGCTCCTGGGATGCTTTTGCTTATTTTTTGTACGGCTTTTTCGAGTTGGCTTAGGCAGAATTCTCCTCTGAGTGATAAAGACAACTTGCTTCCCGCTGAACTTCTTCTCCAACTCACGCACTAGCTGGACCTGGATTTTCTGGAAAGATTTCAGTTGAGGAACGGGAACAAAGATTATGATAGCTTTCTGACCACCACCACCTTCAATTTTCTTGGTGGCCGTGATGTTCAGCTCCCGCAGCTGGGCCTTGAGGTCCCAGTTCATCTCCAGCTCTAGGAGGGCCTGGGAGAAGCCCGACTCAAACTTGTCAGGCTTCTCGTCATTGGGCTTCACGATCTCCACGATGACACTGCACATGGCCTGGACCTTGCCAATGAGGCCAACATTTGCTGCCGCCGCCACCACTAGTAGGCTTAGGAAGAGAAGGCCTTGATATTTCTAAGGGTGCCTCTTATTCTTCAAAACTCTGTGGAGTTGCTGGGCCTCCGATCAGTGTGCTCTGGGCCAATGCTCCATCTGCCTTTCTGTATTAATCCTCAGCCTTGCTATCTGGAGAATGGTGGTCATTGCCTCCTTCCTTTTAAGGACAGGCAGGATCCCCAGGAGACCAATCTGTGGTGAAGGGGCAGCAAAAGCTGGGGGTAGAGTGTCCTTGGTCACAAGGGCCAGCGCTCTTGCAAATGGAGTGGACTCATTCATTTATTTTGAAAACAACTGATTTTGATGTGATGTCTTGTTAATAAGCAATGCTATATGGTTGCTTTAAGAAATAAACCTGTTTTTTTCTCTTTTAAGACTTAAAAATATTGCATATTCTATGAAATTAATTGTTTTCTGGTTGCTGAATTATTAAAACTGCCACATATTTAATCAGAGTAATGGGATTTCTGAAGGAAAAATGTTTGGAATAAAGGTTGGATTTGTGGATAAGGCAGGCTGAAATGAGAGTCTGATAAAATTTAAGAGATGAGCGTTGGTGCTAAGGATCTGAGCTAGCTGGGGACTCTTGCTGACCACAGTGAAGCCTTTAGCTGGTGTAGCCTTCAAAGCCAGATTCTAGGGTCTGTAGACAATCCTGCTTCTCGGCATCCCTTTAAAGCCTTCAATCTAGGCAGGGCAAAGCAGATAATCACACAAATACTCACTCCACACTCTTCTCCCCACTGCCACCTGGCTGAAGCCTTGCCTCTCCTGATGTTGCTAACAGTAGGCAGAGTCCTGCAGGTGGCAGTGAGGGAGGTGTGTGTCTATATGTGTGTTTGGGGTGTACAGCAGGGGGACGTGACAGGCAAGTTGGTTTTTCCAGAAGGAAACTGGGTCATCTGTTAGCTCCAGAGTCCTCTTAGCATATTATTTCCTCAAGGCCATCCTATCACATCATCCCTCTCCCCATCCATCCATTCATCATCAACAAATTTTTGAACCCCCATTGTTCTAGGCATGGGGATACAGTAGTGAATACGGTAAAGTCCGTGTTCTCATGAAGCTTACATTTCAGTAAAGCAAGGGATGAAACAAACAAATAAATACATGATATCTCATTTGATAATAAAAGCCTTGGAGAAAAGTAAAATAGGGTAAGAAAAAAGAGAGTGAAAATGTTGATGGGCCTACTTTCTATGGGGTGGTCAGAAAAGTTCTCTCTGGGTATATGACTTTTGCATTTGAAGAAAATAAGGAGAGACCTCACCTGTGGGTTTCTGGGGAACCTTATTTCATGATCCATAAATGAGCATGATGCATGGTTTGGAAAATTCTAGTAGAGCTTTGTTGACTTGGTAAGGTCTGGATTATATTGCAAATAAAATGGGGAAACACTAGAGACTTTTAAGCAGAAAAGTAACACGATCTGACTTATACGGCAAAAGAATCACTTGTGCTGTTGTACGGATAATAAATAGACTTTGTGTGTGTGTGGCGGGTGGAGGTGATGGGGGAATGCGGAAGCTGGGAAACCATTTAGTCCTTGCTGTAAGCTTATTTCCTTATCACCATTAGTATTCACCAAACTTTCTTTATCAGACATGCTATAAAAATAGGCAAACCACAGCCAGCTTTTACCCAGAAGTTTCATAGTTCGTTTCTTCAAATGAAATAACACATAACAGAATTTGTGCTTAGTAAACTTTAATTTTCTATATCTTTCAGCCTTAATCTTAATCTTCACCTTGGCTGAATAAGGTTTACCTGGGACAGAGTTTAGTTTCTCCATAAATCTCATTTTGTTGCTCCATCTTGGTGGCCTCGGGCTGTGCTCCTGTGATCCTACTTATCTTCCGGGATCTCCACCTGCACAGCGTGTCCTCTGATGCAGCCTGCACCTCCAGGGCTTCCTGTCCTTGGCACAAGGCTCAAGGCACATGGTAGCTTTGTTGTGACTGCTGATTGCAGAGAAGGATGTAATTGTGTACATCTTGCCCTTTAACACATATAACTAATGAATGAGAAACTGCTTTTTTAAGGAGAAATTTCCTTTGCAAAGAACAGATAGGGAAGAGTTCACATGAGTCTCTTTTATCCCAGAATGTGCTTGATATTTCCTGTTTCTCATGATTGGCTTTCCCTCCTTCTTCACTGTGCTTTTTGTCCTAGGAGGCTGACTTTTATGAACTATACCAAAGGCTCCCTCCCCATCTGGTTTCAGCTTGGGTCTGGCTAACAGGAGGCCCCAGTGGAGCTACGGTAATGAGAGGAGAATGGGTTTGGGGTATTTATCCCTCCAGCTTCCTTTTTGCTGGGTTGCCATTTATTGGTTTTGTTCCTCTCCTATAGGTCACAACTCCAAGGGCAACCCTATGTGACAACCACAGCCTCTCCCTCGGGGTTCTGGTAACCCTCTCTTGCCCTTCAGTCCAAGGGGTGGCAATAACTCCTAATTCTTCCTGGCACTAGGTTACTGCACCAGCCTTTGTGAGTTTTTTCCAATACTACGTACTCCTTTGTAAATAAATGCTTTATTAAACTCTCTTCAATTATCCTGTTTCCTGCTAGTCCCATGACAAGATACGTAGAGGCTTCTCCAGGAGGAGCTGAGGAAGAAAGTATGAAACTTTTGTTCAGAAAATACTGAAAGCTGTTCAGATATGAGACAATTTTATCTTAATCAATGTGGTAGAAATGGGGACTATCAAATGAACTCATAAGTTTAGCCTGTGGCCATCAACACATGAATACTGATGGCCTATATGTAGCCCATTCAAAATTGGCAGAATTATCTTGATGAGAGAGTGTTTTATTTTAAGCATTAAACAGCTACATGTATACTTTCAGGACCCACAAAGACTAGGTAGAAAGACAATTTCTTTATACAGAACTTACTCAACTTACAAAGGGACCATGTCCTGATAAACCCATTGTAAGGTGAAAATACTGTAAGTTGAAAGTGCATTTAATACATCTCACCTACTGTACATCTTAGTTTAGCCCAGCCTACTTTAAACGTGCTCAGAATACTTATATTACCCAATAGTTGGGCAAAATCATCTAACACAAATCCTTTTATAATGAAGTGTTGAATACCTCATGTAATTTATTGAATACTGTACTGAAACTGAAAAACAGAATGGTTGTCTGGGTACAGAATGGTTGTGAGTTGTCACCCTGGTGATCACATGGCTGCCTGGGAGCTGTGGCTCGCTGCCACGGCCCAGCATCACAAGAGAGGAGTGTACTGCATGTCGCCAGCCCAGGAAAAGATCAAAATTCAAAATGCGAACTATAGTTTCTACTGAATGCATATTACTTTCACACCATCGTAAAGTTGAAAAATCTTAATGTGAACTATCATAAGCTGGAGACCATCTGTAAAATTATTTTCAACTGTGAAAGGAAGTTGTTGGATATGACTGAATAAGAGATCTCTAGACACAGTGAATACTGTGGTTTAGTGTGAATCATAAATAGTCAATTTGAAAGATTATTGGTTAGAGGAAGTGTGGCATGGTAGTTAGAGCACAGCTTCTAGAGCTAGACTCTTCGGGTTCAAATCCTGCCTCTGCTATTTACTAGTTAGGAGCCTTTGGGCAACTTACTTGTTATCTCTGTGTCTCAGTGTTCCATCTTAACATAGGAAAAATAGGAGTACCTAACTCATAGTATTGTAATGAGGAATGAAAGAGTTAATTCACGTAAAGCGCTTAAGATAGTGACTGGTGATACATGTTTAATATCTCTATTTATTGTATTATACTGAAAGTAGTTACTGGGACAGGGACAGATTATTGTTACTTACAGAAATTACCTTATTTGTTCTTTCCCCCCCAAATTTTCCCTGTTCAGGGATGATGCAAAAAGCGGCAGTGGACAGGCCTACACATAGTAGGGGGGTGGTTGTTCTGTAGGAAAGGAACCCACAAAATATGAATCTGGAGCTTATATAGGAGATGAATGGCTGTCCCCTCATCTTTCAAGGAAACAAGAGTTACCTTCGCTCCCTACAATAAACAAATTCTCCTTGGAAAAAGAAGGGGAAGAACCCTGGGTTTTTACCCTTTAAGATGTAAATAAATATCTCCTGGGAAAGATAAAACAAGTGTTTCTAGCTTTATGAATCCTGGAATATATCTATGGCTTTGGGTCTCATCTGCCCCTAGAAGTGTAAACACACATCTGGGGAGTTAAATCTTCAATAATCTTTTAGATTTCAAGGCTACTATGTCAAATATAAGTGGTGAGAGTGGGCATCCTTTTCTTGTTCCTGAATTTAGAGGAAAGACTTTCACCGTTGAGTATGATGTTAGCTGTGGGTTTGTCATACATGGTCTTTATTATGTTGAGATATGTTCCCTTGATAACAACATTGATGACAGTTTTTGTCACATGTTTTTTCTGCATCTATTGAGATGATCATGTGATTTTTATCCTTCCCTTTTTTAATGTGGTGTATCACACTGATTGATTTGCAAATGTTGAACCATCCTTGTGACTCTGGAATAAATCCATGGTGTATGATCCTTTTTATATATTGCTGGATTTGGTTTGCTAATACTTTCTTGAGGATTTTTGCATCTATATTCATCAAGATATTGGCTTGTAATTTTCTTTTTGTAGTGTTTTTGTCTGGATTTTGTATCAGTGTAATGGTGGCCTTGTAGGATGAATTTGGGAGTATTCTATCTTCTTCAATTTTTTGAAATAGTTTCAGAAGAATAGGTGTTTTAGTTCCTCTAACACCTATATTTTGTAGAATTATATTTTGTAGAATTCCTCTGTGAAGCCATTTGATCCTGGACTTTTGTTTGCTGGGAGATTTTTTTATTACAAATTCAATTTCACTATTAGTTTTTGGTCTGTTCAGACTGTTTATTTCTTCCTGATTCAAGCTTGGCAGGTTGTATGTTTCTAGAAATGTGTCCATTTCTTGTAGGTTTTTCAATTTGTTGGCATATAACTGTTTGTAGTATTCTCTTATGATTTTTTTGTATCTCTATGGTACCAGTTGTTAATTCTCCTCTTTCATTTCTTACTTTGCTTATTTGGGTCCTCTCTTTTCTTCTTGGTAAGCCTGGATAAAGGTTTATCAATTTTGTTTATCTTTAAAAAAAACCCAGCTCTTGTTTTTTTAAAAAATCTTTTCTATTGTTTTATGATCTCTATTTCCTCTCTGATCTTTATTCTTCATTTCTTTCCTTCTGCTGACTTTGGGTTTTCTTTTTCTAATTCCTTTAGCTGTTAGGTTAGATTGTTTATTTGGGAATTTTTTTGTTTCTGAGGAAAGCCTGTATTGCTATAAACTTCCCTCTTAGAACTGCTTTTGCTGTATCCCATAGATTTTGGAGTGTTGTTTTTCCATTTTCATTTGTCTTGAGGTATTTTTTAATTTTCTCTTTGACCCCTTGGATTTTTAATAGCATGTTTTTTAGTCTCCATGTGTTTGTGCTTTTACCATTTTTCTTCCTGTAATTGATTTCTAGTTTCATACTGTTGTGGTTGGAAAAAAATGCTTGATATAATTTCTATCTTCTTAAATTTGTTAGACTAGTTTCATGACTTAGTATGTGATCTATCCTGGAGAATGTTGTATGTACACTTGAAAAGAATATGTATTCTGCTGTTTTGAGATGTAATGTGCTGTAGATATCTATTAAGTCCAACTAGCCTGATGTGTCATTTGAGACCACTGTTGCCTTATTGATTTTCTGTCTGAATGATCTGTCCACTGATGTCAGTGTGGTGCTAAAGTCCCCTGCTATTTTGTATTCTCCATTTCTCCCTTCATGTCTTTCAGCATTTGCTTTATATATTTAGGTGCTCCTATATTGGGTACATATGTATTAACAAGTATAATCGTCTTCTTGTGTTGATCCCTTTGTCATTATATAAAGCTCTTCTTTGTCTTTTGTTATAGCTTTTATTTTAAAGTCATTATATAAAGCTTTGTCATTATATAAAGCTCTTTGTCATTATATAAAGCTCTTTGTCATTATATAAAGCTCTTCTTTGTCTTTTGTTATAGCTTTTATTTTAAAGTCTATTTTATCTGCTATAAGTATTTCTAACCTTACTTTCTTCTTATTTGCATGAAATATCTTTTTCCACACCCTTACTTTCAACCTATGTGTGTCTTAAGCTCTGAAGTGAATCTCTTGTAGGAAGCATATAGAAGAGTCTTACTTTTTTTTCTTTTTTGTCCAATTAGCCACCCTATGTCTTTTGATTGGAGCATTTAGTCCATTGACATTTAAAGTAATTATTGATAGGTATGTACTTATTGCCATTTTAATACTTGTTTTCCAATTGTTTTTGTAGTTCTTCTTGATTCATTTCTTCTTCTGTTTGTTTCTCCCATTGTGGTTTCATGATTTCCTTTAGTAGTATGCTTGTGTTCCTTTCTTTTTAGTTTTTGTGTATCTACAGTAAGTCCCCTACATATGAACAAGTTCTGTTCCAAGAGCATGTAAGTCCAATTTGTTCGTAAGTCCAACAGAGTTAGCCTAGGTACCCAACTAACACAATCGGCTTTATAGTACTGTACTGAAAATAGGTTTATAATACTTTTCACACAAATAATATATAAAAAACCAATCACAAAAAGTAAAGAAAACATTTTTAATCTTCAGTACAGTACCTTGAAAAGTACAGTAGTACAGTACAACAGCTGGCATACAGGGGCTGGCGTCTAGTGAACAGGCAAGAAGAGGTACTGACTGGAGGAGGGAGAGGAGGTGGGAGATGGTAGAGCTGCAGGATTGTCGGCAATAGGAGATGGAGGACAAGCTGCAATTTCACTCACCCCTGACACTGATGGCACAGGTTCTGGTTCCTTGCTGGATTCAATTCTATCTACCCTCCTGAAAAAACAATCCAGTGATGTCTGGGTAGTAGCTCCTTTTTTTTCTTATCAGAGATGACATGGTAATGCTGCATTGCATTCCAAAAGGCTGCTGCAACCTTGTTGTACAGTTTTACATTTGGGTCCTGTGCCTCATAAACTAACAGTGTCTCCTTAGATAAAGAAAATCCCCTTGCCCTTTCCTGTGTCATGACTCTCTTCAGTTCTTCAGTTACTACTTCTTCTTCTTGTCTCTATTTGTCCTTTATCTGAGCCTCCAATTCCATCAGGTCTTCATTAATAAGCTTCTCATGTTGCACAGCAAGTAGTTCAATGAAGTCATCCTCTTGCAGATCTAGCCTGAAAAAAAGATACTGTACTACTGTACTCTATAGAGTACTGTACAGTAAAGTACACAAAAGCACAACCACTTGTAGAGGATGCACGCACGTGACAATGTAAACAGGCAGGTGAACTAACATGTGATTGGACATGTGAATGCACCTTTGCATCTTTGAAAGTTCCCAGCTTGAAGGTTTGTATGTTGGGAACTTACTGTATTGTGAGTTTTTATTTGTGGTTGCCATGGGGTTCATATATGTTGATATACTATATCTACTTGTTTAAAACTGGTAGTCATTTAAGTTCAAACACATTCTAAAAATGTACATTTTTTTACTCCCCTCTTCCACATTTTGTGTTTTTGCTGTCATATTTTACATTTTCATATTTATCTTTTAACTGTACTTTTGTGATTATAGCTGCTTTTTGCAGTTTTTTGATTTTACAATTTTTTGTCTTTAATCTTTGTACTGGCTTATTTAAGTGATTGATTTTCAGTCCTTACTATATATTTTCTTTTCCTATTGGGATTTTCCCTTTCCTATAGATTCTTATTCCTTTTCCAATTACAGAAGACCCTTTAACATTTCTTTTAGGATAGGTTTAGTATTGATGAACGCTTTTAGATTTTGCTTATCTGAGAAGTTCTTTATCTCTCCTTCTATTCTAAATGATAATCTTGCTGTGTAGAGTATTCTAGGTTGCGGTACTTTGAATATATCATGCCACTCCCTCTGGTCTGCAAAATTTCTGCAAAGAAATCAGCTGATGGCCTTATGGGGGTTCCCTTGTATATAACTTTTTGTTTTTCTCTTGCTGCCTTTAGAATCTTCTCTTTAACTTTTGTCATTTTAATTATGATGTCTTGTGTGGGTCTGTTTGGGTTCATCTTGTTTGGGACACTTTGTGCTTCCTGTACCTGGATATCTGTTTCTTTCTTCAAGTTTGGGGAGTTTTAAGTCATAATTTCCTCAAATACATTCTTGATCACCTTCTCTCTCTCTTCTTCTGGGACTCCTATAATGTGAATGTTGGAACACAATGTTATCTTGGAGATCTTTTATATTGCTTACATTTTTTTAAAAATTCATTTTTCTTTTTGCTGTTCTGAGAGTGTGATTTCCATTATTTTATGTTCCAGATCACTTATGCACTCTGATCTATTTTTCTGCCATTCATTCCTTCTAATGTGTGTGTGTGTGTTTTAATTTCAGCTATTGAATTCTTCATTTCTGATCGGATCTTTTCAATATTTTCTAGTTCCTTGTCAAAATGTTCCATGTTTATATCAATTCTTTTCCCTGATTCAGTTAACATTTTTACTATCAATGCTTTGAATTCTTTATCTTTTAAATTGTTTATTCTGTTTCATTATTTGTCCTTTCAGGGGTTTTCTGTTGCTCTTTCAATTGGGAGCAGTTTCTCTGTCTTCTCATTTTACTTAACTTTCTCTGCCTCTATGAATTTAGGTGAAACATTTATCTACTGCAGTCTTGAAGGGGTGTTCTTATGTGGGAGCATCCCTATGCAGACTATGTGGGTCATTGGACCCATGTCTTTGGTGGGAGAGCTGGATTTGCAAGTCATGTCTTCCCTCGGGGTGTGTTGGCAGCTATCACTTTGGTAGGGGGTGTGGCTGGAGATGAAGGAGGTAGAGCTGGAGCCAGGACTCCAGCTGGGGCAGGACTTCCCCTCTGCTCAGCAGCCATTATCACCCTGTCAGGGTCAGGGTCAGGGTCTGATCCCAAGTTGCTGGAGCAGAAGCCCTGAAGGTCAGTTCTAGCAGGTTCTGTTCTCTTTAAGTGTGTGTTTCCCCCTCTCCCTGCACCAGGACACTTGCCTCAGAGGAGGCGAGTGCTGGAGCAAGATGGGTTTGGTGTGCAGACCGAGGTGTGACGTGCTGCCTGTGCAGGTGTCCACGGTTCCACTTAGATGCAGACTCAGGTGCAGATTACTGCCCCCAGCCTCTGCTCCCCACACCTTTTTGTGGAACTGCTCCACAGGGCAGGTGGGGCCATGTGGACTCTTGGTGTGTGTGGGGAAATGAGCTGTGGCCAGTGGTTATTTTGGCTGCTTCTGGAGTACCTCTTGAGCAAGCACCAACCATGGCTGCTACGACCCCACCCAGCCTCCACCCTGGAACTGGGTCCCCTCTGCTTCCCACAGTCTAGTCTTTTTCCCTGGTTGTGGCTGCTCCAGATCCAGTGCTCTGCTGTGGTGCAGACTGAGCAGGGCCAGAGCGTCTGCCCTGCTCAGGCTTGGGTGCACAGTGAGGTGGTCAGGGGAAATCCTGCAGCAGCCAGAGCAGACCTGTCTCCATCCTGCCTTGGGTGCTAACCAGCATAAGCGCCTCATGAGCAGAATCCCGGCTTCCCACAGCCCTATGTTTATCCCAGTGTCCTCCACCATGCCAAGGGGGCTTCTGTTCTCCGCCGCCCCCCATACTTAGGACCCCTCTCAGGGGCACAGGTCCAGACCTGATCACTTTTCTTCCCTTCCTATCGGATTGCATGTGTGTCTTTTTGCAGCCTTGGCTGTACAAGAGTGCTTCCCCCAGTCTCCGGTTAGTCTTCAGTGAGAATTGTTCCACATGTAGATGTATTTTTGATGTGTTTGTGGGAGAAGGTGAGCTCCATGTCCTCTTACTCCATCTTGATCCCCTTGAGACACTAAATTGTGAAGGTAGGTGAGGAATAGCCTATTTTTCACCCTACAATTTGCTTCTGCTTATATTTTTAGTTTTCCACACTTGGGGTAAGAAAATAATGTAAATTTGCAGCAGAACAATGGCCATGGTATTTAGTTTCTTGGAAAAGAAAGGAAAAGAAGTAACTATGGAGAAAAAAAATGTCCATAAATTCCCAATTGTCAGTCTTTAGGTAACTGCTTCTTAGCTTTGAGTTCCTCATCTGAATAGAATACAAAAGGACAATGTCCAAAAGTATGAAAAATGGAAAAACAGGGAATGTTGGTTTCATGAGCTATTTTATGCTAGAATTATTCAGAAAGTCAAGGTAATAGTTTGTTAATTAAGGAGAATTTAAAATCAATAACTTTATGCAGCCTTTGATTACCTGGGAGCACATGCCTAAAAGACAAACACTTTGTGTGTGTGTGTAGGAAGGAGCTAGAGGGATGGGAGGAGGTTGTGCGTTGAATAGTTCTAATACCAATTTTACAGCATCTCTTTATGACCATGATTGTTTTAATCAGGTTTAGCAACTCCCAGTTGGATCAGCTTAAATGTAATTTGTACCAGAATTGCAGAATTCAGAAGAGGGAATCAAATCCCTGTGGATCATAAAAATTGAATGCTAGGGAGTTAATATATTTTATGAAGTACAATTTATAATAAATCCTCTTTGTATTTTGAGAAAAACTGTGGTATCATTTTCAATGACCTGAAGGCATTGCCACGTTCTTTCTAAGTATTTCCTTGTCATGTTAACTGGCTGCAAACTGTGGTCTTTTCCCTCATATTAAAAGAAATTAAAATATTTTTAAATTAAAATTTTAATTTTGAATAATTGTAGATTCACATGCAATTGTAAGGAATAATAGAGAGAGATCTTACATAACATTTAGCTGGTTTCCTCCAGTGGTAACATCGTGCAAAACTATAGTGCACATCACAACCAAGATACTGACAGAGATACAATCAGGATTTAGATCTTCCTGTATTTCTATCACCACCAGATATCTCATGTTGTCTTTTATATCCACATCCACTTCCCTCCTACCCCTACCTTCTTTTAAACCTCTGATAACTACTAATCTCCTCTCCATGTCTATAATTTCATCATTTCAAGAATGTTATATAAGTGGAATCAGTTTGTAATCTTCTGGATTGGCTTTTTTCCCCCACTGAGTATTATTATCTGGATTTTGGCCTGTATCAAGGTCCGTTTGTTTTTATTACAGAGAAGTATTACACGATATAGATATACCACAGTTTGTTTACTCATTTACCCAGTGATGGATATCTGGGTTGTTTCCAGTTTTTGGCTGTTATGAATAAAGCTGCTATAAACTTTCATGTATAGGTTTTTTTTGTGAACATAAGCCTTTGCTTCTCTGGGGTAAATGCCTGGGGATGCAATTGCTGAGTTGTGTAGTAATTGTATGTTTAGCTTTTTAAGAAACTGCCAATCTGCTATCCAGAGTGGCTGTACCATTTTACATGCCCACTAGCTATCAGTGAGTGATCCAGTGTCTCCACATCCTTCCTAACATTCAGTGTCACTATTTTTTATTGTAGCCATTCTGATATGTGTGTAGTGATGTCTCACTGTGGCTTTGATTTGCAACTCACTGATTGCTGATTATGTTGAACAACTTTTCATGTGCTTATAGCCATGAGTAAAATGTCTCTTCATAACTTTTGTCAGTTTTCTAATTGGATTATTGTTTTTACTGGTGAATTTTAAGAGTTGTTTCTATATTTTAGATACTAGTCCTCTGTGGATATGTGGTCTTCAAATGTTGATTTATAGCTTTCTGTTTTTGTGCTGTGTGTGTCTGGTTTTGGTATCAGGGTAATACTAGCTTTATAAAATGAATTGGGATGTTTTCTTCACTCTTCTACTTTCTGGAAGACATTGCATAGAATTAGTGTTAATTCTTCTTTAAAAGTTTGTTGGAGCTCTCCTGTGAACCCATCTGGCTTGGAGATTTCCTTTTTGAGAGCTTTAAAATTATGAATTAAATTTCCTTAATAGTTATAAGAATATTCAAATAGTCTATTTCATATTGGGTGAGTTATGGTAGTTAGCGTTTTCTTTTTAAGGAACTAGTCCATTTCATCTAAGTTTTCAAATTTATGTGTGTAGGGCTGTTTGTAATAATGTCTGTGATCTTTTTGATGCCTGCAGGGTCTATAATGATATTTCTGATATTAGTAATTTGTGTCTTCTTCCTTTTTTTTTTCAGTCTTGCTAGAGGTTAGTCAATTTTATTCAGTTTTTCAAAGAACCATCTCTTTGTTTCATTGATTTTCTTTATTGTTTTTATCTTTTCTATTTCACTAATATCTGCTTTTATTTCTATTATTTACTTCCTTCTGCTTACTGTGGATTTATCTTGCTTTATTTTTCCTAGGTTCTTAAGGTGGGGATTTAGATTATTGATTTGATACTTTTTTTCTTTTCTAATATATGCATTTTATACACTTACAAGCTATACACTTCCTGCTCAGCACAGCTTTAACTGTGAACCATGAATTTTTGATATGTTGTAAATTCATTTTCATTCTCTTCAAAAGTATTTTTAAAATTTCCTTGACACTTCCTCTTTGACCCAGTTTGAGATCTTCCTGGTTCCTGATATGATGAATGATTTTTTATGGAAACTTGGACATTTTGAATGTTAAAAGACTCTAGATCTTATTCAAACTTCTGTTTTAGCTGGTTTTCTCTGATACCACTCCAGCAGGGAATGAATGACACCACCTTGCTATTGCCAAGTGGGTGTGAAGTTCTGACTCCTGATTATGCCTCCAAGGACACCTGCCTCACTGGGAGGGGTACTAGCTGAGCTGGAGGGAGCTGAGCCAGAATGAAAGCAAGAGTCAAGCCTTTAGTGTGAGCCAGAGGCTAAACCAGAAAGTTGGCTTCCCACCGGAGTCAGGTGGGTCAACACAGGGGCTCTGGGTACTATCTCACTGCTGCGGGAGCCCTGAACAAAAGGCCACTGCCATTTATGAACCCAGGGGTCGGGGGGGAAAGGGAGGGGAAAGGAGTAGGAGTGGAAAAGTATCCTCAAGTTTCCCCAGTGAGGAGACTTTCAAGAATGCAGATATGCATAAGAGCAAGGCCAGCCAGTCTGGCCTGGGGCCTTGCCTCTAACTCTCTTCAGAGTCTGCAATGCTCTGGCTGTGCACCAAGTCTGGTGTGGGGAGGGCAGCTTTCCCTGCTGAGGACCACCAGATGAAGCATTTGTAATTGCCTATGATTGGGTGTAAAAAAAAAATCAGACCCACGATTTTGGTCTGGAGCCAGAATTCTCAGCATCTTATTACCGCTCTCCATGTAATTTCAACTGACACCATGGGGTAGGGGGAGGGTGGCCTCATCACCTCCTGGTGGTGTGGAAAGTCCTGACTCTGTACTAGGCTTCCTCTGTCCTCACTGCAGGGGGGAAGGGGAAGGACAGTTCTTTACTGCTGGGCTAGAGTGGAGTCCAGACACCCTATGTGCTCTTGACTGACACTCTTGAGTGTGGAAGTTTTGCCTCCTTTTTGGCATGGGTAGGGGTAGGGCACAGCTTTTTCTGTAGTGTTTGGAGTAGAACAGCTATTTTCTGTAAGCTTTCTGTCTTGCTAGATTGTCGTTTCCCTGGTTCTTTGGCTAGAAGGAGCAGGCTTTCTTGGGGCTTTTTAGTCTGTGTTCATTGGTCTTTCCCAGTTGTTGACTTTTTACTTCTATAACTGGAATATATGAGGCAAAAAGGTAACCCAGGGATCTCATAGTGTGTGCTTCCTTGAGTCCTGAGATACCTAGTCTGTCTGCCTTCTCTCCTCCTTCCAGAACTTTCTTATGCTTGTTTTATGTATAATGGTCATGGTTCTTAATTGTAATTAGTGGGAGGAGTAGGGAAAAGTAATTTTCTCCATCATCCCAAAAGTGCAAGTCTGTTTCCTTGAATTTTTAAAATTTAAACAATCAAATTAATAAAATATTAAAAATTTAATGGAAAGACTTATTCATTATGGGAAAGACAACTATCCTTTGTCCTTCTCCTACACATCGTTAGCATTATTCCTCAGAGATAAACACTTTAATCATTTGTTTCTAATTCTTTATAGTTAAATAATGTGCTTATTTTATTATTTTTAATTTATCATCTCTAAACATCATCCTGCTATGTTATAAAATAATTTAATTTGCTGACACGGTCTTCTCCTTCTCTCTTCTCTTAATTGTTGTCATATGTCATTAATCCTAGTTCTGCTATGCAATTTCAAATTATACTCACAGTCTCTGTTACTATACTTACCATAGACAATATTTCTTGTCTTCCCACTTTATAATGTTAGTCCTCCCTTCCTTTCCTCCACCATTTCCCCCCTCCATCTAACAACCTCTGACAGCTACACATTTACTTTACCTTCTTGCCTGCCCTACTTTCACATACAGTTTTATTTTAAAACAATTTCAGTGTACCCAGTTTATATAATACTACTTTATATGTGTTAAGTTGTATGTTAGTCAAGGTCCAGATAGGAGATAGAAATCACATCTGGTATTATTCAGACAGAATTTGAAGAATTGTTAACGAAATCTAAGTTTTATAACCAGGTAGCTGAAAGAGTAAAAAGTGAATTCTAGTTAACAAGGAGGTAGCAACTGTAGGAAGCAGCTACCATTTTTTGGATTGAGAGAACAAAGAGAAGGTATTGGAATTATTAAAACTTGGAAACTTAAGAGGAGAGACCCCACAGAGCTGAGTTCAGACTTCAAAGGAGGTGGTGCCGCTCAGTGTGGAGTGTGGACGTGATGCTGAAAACTTTGCAAACCTGATCCAGCTGCAGCTGTGGGAAGGGGTTGCTGCCACTGGTGGGAAAAGAGTTAATGGGGTGATGTCCATGGAAATGGGGAGCGGAAGGGAAGAAGTGAGCCTCTCCTTCGCCCTCTAGCCTTGCAGTCTTCCTCTAGGGCCCCCATCAGTCAGCTGGAAAAGCAGAAATGTGATCTGTAGAGACCTGGGGCCAGCAGAGTGTAGAGAGTGGTTTGGAGCCAAGAGAAAGTAACTTAATAACTGGCACTAGTTGTCACTTGGTAATTATTCTCATGTTGTTTGATAGATGCTTTTGACAAGGGCTGTGCATTTTATCTCCTCCATAAGTTCAATTTTCCTTTAAAGTATATATATATATATATATATATATATTATAGACTGTGGGTACAAAATATGGCAAACACTCTATGAGCAGACTTAGTTCACTTTAAACCATATTCGGCTAATGGAATAATTTAAAATTTCCTTGATTAGTGGTAACCCGAAGGGAGTAAAATGTATGAAGCTGGGTGGAGTAACTTGAGAGAGGAGAGGAGAGAGTATATCACAGATATATATTCATTACTTCTCAGTTTGGCCCTCCAGATAATTTTATAGGTTTCCTTAGGCCATTGGCTGGTCACCTGTACTGTAGGGATTGCTGAATCCTTTTTGTACAAACACGTATTGAGTGTTGGCAAAAGATTCACTATATCAGGAGCACCTGAGACAGTGGTAATGAGTCATGCTGCCTCTCAGTGACTGTTTTCAGAGGTGAGACATGGAAGCCAACCCTAGCTAAACACTACCCTGCCTTAAAAAAGAAAAGCAGCATCTTTGGAAATGGAAGGGGAAGATGAAATGTGAGACAGAGATGAAAGGATCTAGGATTGTAAGCTTTCTTCTTCCCTCAATGGTCAGGAAAATAGGAAATGAGGACAATTTGTCTTATTGTGGATGTTTTATTTTATCTACTAGATCAAATAAATGGCCTCACCCCAATAAATGTATTCTCCATGTATTTAATGAAATTAGATGAAAGAATAATAAATGCCCATGTGACTCTAAAGAGAGTTCACACAACACTACTTATCCAACATCCATGGCTGCACAGGATGAAAATATAGAAAGTAAAATCCATTGACAAATTAGAACTTCATGAAGTAACACAGAGTAATGTGTTAGGAAAGCCCTTTGACTTCTAGGAGCAGAGAGTCACTCTATTGATCTCAAGAAATGGGGGAGGGGAAACTTTTATTTTGATTCTTACATTGATTAATTGATTTAACATCTTTATTGGAGTATACTTGCTTTACATTATTGTATTAGTTTCTGCTGTATAACAAAGTGAATCTGGTATACATATACTTATATCCCCATATCCTTTCCCTCTTGCATCTCCCTCACACCCTCCCTATCCCACACCTCTAGGTGGTCACAAAGCACTGAGCTGATCTCCCTGTGCTATGCAGCTGCTTCCCCTAGCTATCTATTTTACATTTGGTAGTATATATATGTCAATGACACTCTCTATGTCCCAACTTACCCTTCCCCCTCCCTGTGTCCATAAGTCCATTCTCTAAGTCTGAGTCTTTATTCCTGTCCTGCCCCTAGGTTCTTCAGAAACTTTTTTGTTTTTTTCTTTTTTTTAGATTCCATATACATGTGTTAGCACACGGTATTTGTTTTTCTCTTTCTGACTTACTTCACTCTGTATGACAGACTCTAGGTCCATCCACCTCATGACAAATAACTCAATTTCATTTCTTTTTATGGCTAAGTAATATTCCATTGTATATATGTGCCACGTCTTCTTTATCCATTCATCTGTCAATGGACACTTAGGTTGCTTCCATGTCCTGACTATTGTAACTAGTGCTGCAATGAACGTTGTGGTACATGACTCTTTTTCAGTTATGGTTTTCTCAGGGTATATGCCCAGTAGTGGGATTGCTAGGTCGGATGCTAGTTTTATTTTTAGTTTTTTTAAGGAACCTCCATACTGCTCTTCATAGTGGCTGTATCAATTTACATTCCCACTAACGGTGCAAGAGGGTTCCCTTTTCTCCACACCCTCTCCAGCATTTATTGCTTGTAGATTTTTTGATGATGGCCATTCTGACAGGTGTGAGGTTATACCTCACTGTAGTTTTGATTTGCATTTCTCTAATGATTAGTGATGTTGAGCATCCTTTCATGTGTTTTTGGCAATCTGTATATCTTCTTCAGAGAAATGTCTATTAAGGTCTTCTGCCCATTTTTGGATTGTGTTGTTTGTTTTTTCATATTGAGCTGCTTGTATAATTTGGAGATTAGCCCATTGTCAGTTGCTTCATTTGCAAATCTTTTCTCCCATTCTAAGGGTTGTCTTTTCATCTTGTTTATGGTTCCCTTTGCTGTGCAAAAGCTTTCAAGTTTCATTAGATCCCATTTGTTTATTTTTGTTTTTATTTCCATTTCTCTAGGAGGTGGGTCAAAAACGATCTTGCTGTCATTTACATCATGAGGTGTTCTGCCTACGTTTTCCCCTAAGAATTTTATAGAGTCTGGCCTTACATTTAGGTCTTTAATCCATTTTCAGTTTATTTTTGTGTATGGTGTTAGGAGTGTTCTAATTTCATTCTTTTATGTGTAGCTGTCCAGTTTTCCCAGCACCACTTACTGAAGAGGCTGTCTTTTCTTCACTGTATATTCTTGCTTCTTTTGTCAAAGGTAAGGTGAACATATGTGTGTGGGTTTATGTCTGGGCTTTCTATCGTGTTCCATTGATCTATATTTCTGTTTTTGTGCCAGTACCATTCTGTCTTGATTACTGTAGCTTTGTAGAATAGTCTGAAGGCAGGGTACCTGATTCCTCCAGCTCTGTTTCTCTTTCTGAAGATTGATTTGGCTATTAGGGGTTTTTTGTGTTCCCATACAAATGGTGAAATTTTTTGTTCCAGTTCTGTGAAAAATGCCATTGGTAGTTTGATAGGGATTGCATTAAATCTGTAGATTGCTTTGGGTAGTATAGTCTTTTTCACAATGTTGATTCTTCCAATCCAAGAACATGGTATTCTCTTCATCTATTTGCATCATCTTTAATTTCCTTCAGTAGTGTCTTATAGTTTTCTGCATAGAGGTCTTTTGTCTCCGTAGGTAGGTTTATTCCTAGGTATTTTATTCTTTTTGTTGCAATGGTAACTGGGAGTGTTTGCCTAATTTCTCTTTCAGATTGTTCATCATTAGTGTATAGGAATGCCAGAGATTTCTGTGCATTAATTGTGTATCCTGCTACTTTACCAAATTCATTGATTAGCTCTAGTAGTTTTCTGGTAGCATCTTTAGGATTCTCTATGTATAGTATCATGTCATCTGCAAACAGTGACAGCTTTAATTCTTCTTTTCTGATTTGTATTCCTTTTATTTCTTTTTCTTTTCTGATTGTTGTGGCTAAAACTTCCAAAACTATGTTGAATAATAGTGGTGAGAGTGGGCAACCTTGTCTTGTTCCTGATCTTAGTGGAAATGCTTTCAGTTTTTCACCATTGAGGATGATGTTGGCTGTGGGTTTGTCATATATGGCCTTTATTATGTTAAGGTAAGTTCCTTCTATGCCTACTTTCTAGAAGGTTTTTATCATAAATGGGTGTTGAATTTTGTTGAAAGCTTTTTCTGCATCTATTGCAATTATCATATGGTTTTTATCCTTCCATTTGTTAATATGGTGTATCACATCGATTGAGTTGAATATATTGAAGAATCCTTGCATTCCTGGGTTAAACCCCACTTGATCATGGTGTATGATCCTTTTAATGTGCTGTTGAATTCTGTTTGTCGATATTTTGTTGAGGATTTTTGCATCTATGTTCATCAGTGATATCGGCCTGTAGTTTTCTTTTTTTGTGACATCTTTGGCTGGTTTTTGTATCTGGTGATGGTGGCCTCATAGAAAGAGATTAGGAGTATTCATCCCTCTGCTATATTTTGGAAGAGTTTGAGAAGGGCAGGTGTTAGCTCTTCTCTAAATGTTTGATAGAATTCCCCTGTGAAGCCATCTGGTTCTGGGCTTTTGTTTGTTTGAAGATTTTTAATCACAGTTTCAGTTTCAGTGCTTGTGATTGGTCTGTTTATATTTTCTGTTTCTTCCTGGTTCAGTCTCAGAAGGTTGTGCTTTTCTAAGTGTTTGTGCATTTATTCTAGGTTGTGCCTTTTTTTGACATATAGTTGTTTGTAGTAGTCTCTGATGATCCTTTGTATTTTTGCAGTGTCAGTTGTTACTTCTCCTTTTTCATTTCTACTTCTATTGATCTGAGTCTTCTCCCTTTTTTCTTGATGAGTCTGCTAATTGCTTATCAATTTTTTTTATCTTCTCAAAGAACCAGCTTTAGGTTTATTAATCTTTGCTATTGTTTCCTTCATTTCTTTTCCATTTATTTCTGATCTGATCTTTATGATTTCTTTCCATCTGCTAACTTTGGGGTTATTTGTTCTTCATTCTCTAATTGGTTTAGGTGTAAGGTTAGGTTGTGCATTTGAGATTTTTCTTTTTTGTTGAGTTAGGATTGTATTGCTATAAACTTTCCTCTTAGAACTGCTTTTACTGTATCTTATAGGTTTTGGGTCATTGTGTTTTCATTGTCGTTTGTTTCTAGGTGTTTTTTGATTTCCTCTTTGACTTCTTTAGTTATGCCTTGGTTATTTAGTAGCTTATTATTTAACCTCGATATTTTTGTATTTTTTACAATTTTTCCCTTAATTGATATCTAATCTCATAGCATTGTGGTTGGAAAAGATACTTGATATAATTTTAATTTTCCTAAATTTACCAAGGCTTGATTTGTAACCCGAGATATGATCTATCCTGGAGAATGTTCCATGATCACTTGAGAACAAAGTGTATTCTGTTGTTTTTGGATGGAATTTCCTATAAATATCAATTAAATCCATCTTGTTTAATGTATCATTTAAAGCTTGTGTTTCCTTATTTACTTTCATTTTGGTTGATTTGTCCATTGGTGAAAATAGGGTGTTAAAGTCCCCCACTATTATTGTGTTAGTGTTGATTTCCCCTTTATGGCTGTTAGCATTTGCCTTATGTATTGAGGTGCTCCTATGTTGGGTGCATAAATATTTACAATTGTTGTATCTTCATGGATTGATCCCTTGATCATTATGTAGCGTCCTTCTTTGTCTCTTGTAATAATCTTTATTTTAAAGTCATTTTGTGTGATATGAGAATTGCTATTCAAGCGTTCTTTTGATTTCTATTTGCATGGAATATCTTTTTCCATCCCCTCACTTTCAGTCTGTATGTGTCCCTAGGTCTGAAGTGGGTTTCTTGTATACAAAATATATACTGATGTTGTTTTTGTATCCATTCAGCCAGTCTATATCTTTTGGTTGGAGCATTTTATCCATTTACATTTAGGGTAATTATTGATATGTATGTTCCTGTTACCATTTTCTTAACTCTTTTGGGTTTTGTTATCGTAGGTCTTTTCTTTCTCTTCTGTGTCCTGCCTAGAGAATTTCCTTTAGCATTTGTTGTAAAGCTGGTTTGGTGGTGCTGAATTCTCTTAGCTTTTGCTTGTCTGTAAAGGTTTTAATTTCTCCGTCGAATCCAAAAGAGATCCTTGCTGGGTAGAGTAATCTTGGTTGTAGGTTTTACCTTTCATCACTTTAAATATGTCTTGCCACTCACTTCTGGCTTACAGAGTTTCTGCTGAAAGATCAGCTATTATCCATATAGGGATTCCTTGTATGTTATTTGTTGTTTTTCCCTTGCTGCTTTTAATATTTTTTCTTTGTAGTTAATTTTTGATAGTTTGATTAATATGTGTCTTGGTGTGTTTTGCTTTGGATTTTTCCTGTATGGGACTCTCTGCACTTCCTGGACTTGATTTATTATTTCCTCTCCCATATTAGGGAAGTTTTCAACTATAATCTCTTCAAATATTTTCCCAGTCCCTTTCTTTTTCTCTTCTTCTTCTGGAATCCCTATAATTCGAATGTTGGTGTGTTTAATGGTGTCCCAGAGGTTTTGAGATTGTCCTCAATTCTTTTCATTCTTTTTTTCTGCTCTGTGGTAGTTATTTCCACTATTTTATCTTTCAGGTCACTTATCTGTTCCTCTGCCTCAGTTATTCTGCTACTGATCCCTTCTAGAGAATTTTTAATTTCATTTATTGTGTTGTTCATCATTGTTCATTTGCTCTGTTGTTCTTCTAGGTCCTTATTAAATGTTTCTTGTATTTTCTCCATTCTATTTCCAAGATTTTGGATCATCTTTACTATCATTACTCTGAATTCTTTTTCAGGTAGACTACCTATTTCCTCCTCATTTGTTTGGTCTGGTGGGTTTTTACCTTGCTCCTTCATCAACTGTGTATTTCTCTGTCTTCTTATTTTTCTCCACTTACTGTGTTTGGGGTCTCCTTTTTGCAGGATGCAGGTTTGTAGTTCCCATTGTTTTTGGTCTCTGGCCCCAGTAGGTAAGGTTGGTTCACTGGTTGTGTAGGGTTCATGGTGGAGGGGACTGGTGCCTGTGTTCTGGTGGATGAGGCTGGATCTTGTCTTTCTGGTAGGCAGGATCACGTCCGGTGCTGTGTTTTGGGGTGTCTGTGAACTTATTATGATTTTAGGTGGCCTCTCTTCTAATAGGAGTGTTTGTGTTCCTGTCTTGCTAGGTGTTTGGCAAGGGGTATCCAGAAGTGGAGCTTGCTGACCATTGGGTGGAGCTTAGTGTTGAGATGGAGATCTCTGGGAGAGCTCTTGCCGATTGATATTACATGGGTCTGGGAGGTCCCTGGTGGTCCAATGTCCTGAACTCTTCTCTCCCACCTCAGAGGCTCAGGCCTGACTGCTGGCCCCAATAACCTGTCTGCCACATGGCTCAGAAGAAAAGGGAGAAAAAAAAGAAACAAATGTAAAATAAAACAAAATAATTAAAATAAAAAAATTTTAAATATTAATAAAATTTAAAAATTTATAAAGTAATAAAAAAAGAAAAAAAAATGAAGAGAGTATCCAAACCATTAAACAAGTCCACCAATGAGAACAAGTGCTAAAAACTAAACTAAGATAAACATAAAAATCAGAAACTGGTCAGTCGCATACAGCAAACCCCAAGTCTACAGTTGCTCCCAAAGTCCACTGACTGAATTTTGGGATAATTCGTTGTCTATTCAGGTATTCCGCAGATGCAGGGTACATTAAGTTGATTGTGGAGATTTAATCTGCTGCTCCTGAGGCTGCTGGGAGAAATTTCCCTTTCTCTTCTTTGTTCACACAGCTCCCGGGGTTCAGCTTTGGATTTGGCCCCGCCTCTGTGTGCAGGTTGCCGGAGGCAGTCTGTTCTTCGCTCAGACAGGACGGGGTTAAAGGAGCCGCTGATTCGGGGACTCTGGCTCACTCAGGCCCGAGGGAGGAGGGAGGGGTACGGAGTGCGGGGCGAGCCTGCGGCGGCAGAGGCCAGCGTGACGTTGCACCAACCTGAGGCGCGCCGTGTGTTCTCCCGGGGAAGTTGTCCCTGGATCACGGGACCTTGGCAGTGACGGGCTGCACAGGCTCCCGGGAGGGGAGGTGTGGAGAGTGACCTGTGCTCGCACACAGGCTTCTTGGTGGCGGCAGCAAGCAGCCTTATCGTCTCATGCCTGTCTCTGGTGTCCGTGCTGATAGCTGCAGCTCGTGCCTGTCTCTGGAGCTCGTTTAGGTGGTTCTCTGAATCCTCTCCCCTCACGCATCCCGAAACAATGGTCTCTTGTCTCTTAGGCAGGTCCAGCCTTTTTCCTGGACTCCCTCCTGGCTAGCTCTGGCTCACTAGCCCCCTTCAGGCTGTGTTCACGCAGCCAACCCTAGTCCTCTCCCTGCGATCTGACCTCCGAAGCCTGATCCTCTGCTTCCAGCTCCCACCCGCCCTGGTGGGTGAGCAGAGAAGCCTCTCGGGCTGGTGAGTGCAGGTTGGCACCTATCCTCTGTGCATGAATCTCTCCGCTTTGCTCTCTGCATCCCTATTGCTGTGCTCTCCTCCATGCTTCCAAATCTACCCCCACCCTTCCCGTCTCTGCCAGTGAAGGCGCTTCTTAGTGTGTGGAAACCTTTCCTCCTTCACAGTTCCCTTCCACTGGTGCAGGTCCCGTCCTTATTCTTTTGTCTCTGTTTATTCTTTTTTCTTTTGCCCTACCCAGGTACATGAGGAGTTTCTTGCCTTTGGGAGGTCTGAGGTCTTCTGCCAGCGTTCAGTAGGTGTTCTGTAGGAGTTGTTCCACGTGTAGATGTATTTCTGATGTATTTGTGGGGAGGAAGATGATCTCCACCTCTTAATCCTCTGCCATCTTGAAGCGGAAATTTTAAAGATATATGTGGTAACAAAAGAATCAGGGATCTCCTAGGATTTCTTGAAATCATTATAAAATGACATTTTTTTGAGCACCACACATGCCTCAGCCCTTGTGCCAGTTACCCATTAAGTCATTGAGATCTCCTAAAACAAAACAAAACACAATTGAGATAGTGTTCTCATTTCCTGAGGCTAGAGATGCTGTCACTTGACAACGATTGTGAAGCAGTACAGTGCAGAGTGCAGTGCAGGGTCTGTGATTCTAATGCCCAGTCTTCTCAACCCCTTCTGTTCACTACAGCCAGCAAAACTTGTGAATCTTCTTGCTTTTTTTTTTTTTTTTTGCGCTACACAGGCCTCTCACTATTGTGGCCTCTCCCGTTGCAGAGCACAGGTTCCAGACGCGCAGGTTCAGTGGCCTTGGCTCACGGGCCTAGCCTCTCTGTGACATGTGGGATCTTCCTGGACCAGGGCACGAATCCGTGTCCCCTGCATTGGCAGGTGGACTTTCAACAACTGCGCCACCAGGGAAGCCCTTCTTGCTTTTAATAGTCAAGATAATCATGATCATTTAGCTAAATATAAATGAATTATATATACACACATGAAAGCTACTATGTTTTTTTTTTTTTTTTCCGGTATGCGGGCCTCTCACTGTTGTGGCCTTTCCCGTTGCGGAGCACAGGCTCCGGACGCGCAGGCTCAGCGGCCATGGCTCACGGGCCTAGTCGCTCTGCGGCCTGTGGAATCTTCCCAAACCGGGGCACGAGCCCGTGTCCCCTGCATCGGCAGGCAGATTCTCAACCACTGCGCCACCAGGGAGGCCCTATGTGTTTTTATAAGAATCACTAACTCTAGAGGATAATTAAACCCATTGTTCTGTTTGAGCTTATTATCTTTTCCTATTAAAGCTAAAACATTACAGTTTATTAAATTTAATATTAATGTAGAAATAATTTTATGACATTTTACTTTTATTAGAAATAATTCATATTTTTTATACAAAGGAGGATAATCATTTAACAACTCATTCAATACAAAGTATAGATGGAAAATGACATTTTAGTTTTGATTAGGATGATCTGTGATTCCTGCTGAGACGGTTGCTTACAGTCATAGAACTAATCAGAGCTAGAAATACAGCATGGCAATCTTGATTTCTAGTCCAATGATCCACTTAGTTAAAACAGAGCTCATGCTATTTATAAAGCAATGTCATTAGTCACAAATAAATCTAGTTAGGTAAGAAAGGAGTGAAAATTAGATGTTAGGAGAAACAATTATTTATGTAATTTATGTATTTATGCCAACTAATCTTTCTTTTTGAACTATTTTTTTAATATCATCTATCTATTTCCTCGAAGAAAAGTTTTATAGATTAAGGAAAAGTATGTAACTATGCTTGATTCTCAATTGCCCTTGTTGAGATACAGAAGTTGTATTTAGAGCTCATTTTGTAAAGTGCTAAGGATGACTTGTAGGACTGATGCCAAAAAATTAAAGATTACTATTAATTATATCATCCTCATGCTAATGAGTAACCTCTGTGATATATGGTGTTGCTTTATATTTTATTAATCTGGGTTTTCACTGGCATTTTAATTTAGAAACTGTCTTTACTTTTTTAGAATTTTTATAATGGTTTATAGGGATTATAATGCCCTCTAAATATTTCTGTTTTCAATCCATTGACTTAAGCCAGAAAATGACGTTCTAATCAGTATTTCTTCCTCCTAATTTGTCCTCATTTCAAGTCTCTAAAATAAATCCTAAAAATAATCACTAATTTTAGTTTTTCTCTTTGCCTTTATTATTAGATTATAATATTCATTTTATTCTTTTTTTGTTTTGTTTGCTTAATTTACCTGTACTTCCACATAAAATATTTTGTTTTAGAGCTTTTAATTGCCAAATATTCATTAAGAACTTGCACATTTAATAATGCTTGATAAGTGTTTTAGCACAGTATTGGGCACTTCATAAAGCCTTAATAAAAAATTATTTTATTATTATTAGATCCGTTAGTAGCATGAGCAGTGCAATAGAACTTTAGATCAAAGACTGCGTCCTCAAGAACAGATCTTGAAATTCAGTAATGGGGGAGATATGACATTTAAGAAGGAGAGAATGCATAAGCCAAGGCTATGTCCTGGTGCATCTATCTTGTCTCTGATGCCCTGGCTTACTTTCCCCTCACCTGCTGTCCCCTTGCTTGATATAAAACTTGAAACTGAAAACTGAAAGCCATTGGGACAGTGCCTGTGCAAATGTTAGCTCACATCATAATTCCTGGTGCTTGGGAACATTCCAAATCATGAACCATGGAGTTTGACCAAGAAAACTTTGGAGATCTTCAGGACAATCAGTATTATTCCTTGAAGAGCTCATCACATTTTTAGTAAATTTCAGAAAGCGGTTCCTGGAGTTCCTCTGGAGCCCTGAGGCCATTCAGAGGTGGAACGTAGTGTGTCCTGAGGAACACTCAGGACAACTCTAGGCATGGTTATTCAGTAGGTGGCCCAGTCTGTGCTTCT
This sequence comes from Aethalodelphis obliquidens, assembly GCF_003676395.1. NCBI lineage: Eukaryota > Metazoa > Chordata > Mammalia > Artiodactyla > Delphinidae > Aethalodelphis > Aethalodelphis obliquidens. The sequence goes on from NW_020837947.1 coordinate 88,070,380, forward strand.
AAATAGTGTCAGGACATAAGCTGGATTGAGATTTTTGACCTAGAGTAATTACAAACCTCGTTGTCTTGGACTTAGAAAGGAACCGGTTTTACCCTGAGGAAGTGGTGTTTGGAGTATAAAGCAACAGCCATTTACTAGATTTCCTTAGATTCTTCTGTGCCAGCCAATCCCAACAATATTTACTCGATACTCACTAGGTGCCCAATACTATGCTAGCTATTCTGTTGAAATATACATCATAAGGTTTTTGCCCTTGAGTGGCTTACAATTCCAAATGAGTGGGTTTTAAACTGTGTTCTTTGCACTTTAGGGCCCTAAGGGGAATCCCATAGCCTCAATAGAGGTTGCTACAATTTTAGAATTACTCCTGGTATGTAATAAATGCTCACTTGTGAACTTAGGGTTCAACTAAGGAACTTCTCTTTTACTTGCTTTATATACTTGATATATATATATATATCTTCCAAGTAAGATTTTATTTGAAAAAATGGTCTACTCCTAAGTAAAGTTTGAAAAAGTAATGTTCTCAAGTATCCCTTGTTTCAGGGTCATTCTTAATATTCATATATTCATTCCATCAAGACTTTACTCAATGTTATAATATTATAATGTCCTACTTTTGATTAAATGAATGTCTATAAAAAATAAAGCATTTTGACAAATGTATTATTTTTTGTAAATCAACTATACTTTAATTAAAAAAATAAATAAAAACAAAAGAACATGGTAGAAGAGTACTTAATGACATGCAACATGTTCATAATATATTAAAGCTATTTTAAAGCAATTGACCAACAGTATGATCCCACTGTTCACGAAGAAAATATGTATACATAAACATATAACACTGGATAAAAGACTAGGCTATACAAAAATTAATAATAAACAGTAATAGTAATTACTTCTAGGCAGTGAGATTCAGAGATTTTTTTTCACCCTCCCTCCTATTTTCAAAGTTTTCTACAATAATTATGTACTACTTTTCATGTTAAGGGAAAGAACACAAATATTATATATATATATATATATATATATATATATATATATATAATCTTTTTAAGTTTGGGAAATAATTTAATGTTATTTATGAATTTGTATATTTCACTGTACATTTCTTTTTCCAAATCACTTTATTATTTAATTATTTATTTATTTTTTAACATCTTTATTGAAGTATAATTGCTTTACAAAGGTGTGTTAGTTTCTGCTTCATAACAAAGTGAATCAGTTATATATACATATACATATGTTCCTATATCTCTTCCCTCTTGTGTCTCCCTCCGTCCCACCCTCCCTATCCCACCCCTCTAGGTGGTCACAAAGCACCGAGCTGATCTCACTGTGCTATGCGGCTGCTTCCCACTAGCTATCTATTTTACGTTTGGTAGTGTATATATGTCCATGCCACTCTCTCACTTTGTCCCAGCTTACCCTTCTCCCGCCCTATATCCTCAACACCATTCTCTAGTAAGTCTGTGTCTTTATTCCCGTCTTGCCCCTAGGTTCTTCATGACTTTTTTTTTCTTTCTTAGATTCCATATATATGTGTTAGCATAAGAAATTTGTTTCTCTCTTTCTAACTTACTTCACTCTGTATGACAGACTCTAGGTCCATCCATCTCACTACAAATAACTCAATTTTGTTTCTTTTTATGGCTGAGTAATATTCCATTGTATATACGTGCCACATCTTCTTTATCCATTCAACTGTTGATGGACACATAGGTTGCTTCCATGTCCTTGCTATTGTAACTAGTGCTGCAATGAACATTTTGGTACATGACTCTTTTTGAATTATGGTTTTCTCAGGGTATATGCCCAGTAGTGGGATTGCTGAGTTGGATGGGAGTTTTATTTTTAGTTTTTTAAGGAACCTCCATACTGTTCTCCATAGTGGCTGTATCAATTTACATTCCCACCAACAGTGCAAGAGGGTTCCCTTTTCTCCACACCCTCTCCAGCATTTATTGTTTCTAGATTTTTTGATTATGGCCATTGTGACTGGTGTGAGATGATATCTCATTGTAGTTTTGATTTGCATTTCTCTAATGATTAATGATGTTGAGCATTCTTTCATATGTTTGTTGGCAATTTGTATATCTTCTTTGGAGAAATGTCTATTTTGGTCTTCTGCCCATTTTTGGATTGGGTTCTTTGTTTTTTTGATATTGAGCTGCATGAGCTTCTTGTAAATTTTGGAGATTAATCCTTTGTCAGTTGCTTCATTTGCAAATATTTTCTCCCATTCTGAGGGTTGTCTTTTGGTCTTGTTTATGGTTTCCTTTGCTGTGCAAAAGCTTTGAAGTTTCATTAGGTCCCATTTGTTTATTTTTGTTTTTATTTCCATTTCTCTAGGCGGTGGGTCAAAAAGGATCTTGCTCTGATTTGTCATAGAGTGTTCTGCCTATGTTTTCCTCTAAGAGTTTCACAGTGTCTGGCCTTACATTTAGGTCTTTAATCCATTTTAAGATTATTTTTGTGTATGGTGTTAGTGAGGGTTCCAATTTCATACTTTTACATGTAACTGTCCAGTTTTCCCAGCACCACTTATTGAAGTGGCCATCCTTTCTTCACTGTACATTCCTGCCTCCTTTATCAAAGATAAGGTGACCATATGTGCATGGGTTTATCTCTGGGCTTTCTATCCTTTTCCATTGATTTATACTTCTGTTTTTGTGCCAGTACCATACTGTCTTGATTACTGTAGCTTTGTAGTATAGTCTGAAGTCAGGGAGCCTGATTCCTCCAGCTCTGTTTTTTGTTCTTAAGATTGCTTTGGCTATTTGGGGTCTTTTGTGTTTCCATACAAATTGTGAAACTTTTTGCTCTAGTTTTGTGAAAAATGCCATTGGTAGTTTGATAGGGATTGCATTAAACCTGTAGATTGCTTTGGGTAGTAGAGTCATTTTCACAATGTTGATTCTTCCAATCCAAGAACATGGTATATCTCTCCATCTATTTGTATCATCTTTAATTTCTTTCATCAGTTTGTTATAATTTTCTGCATACAGGTCTTTTTTCTCCCTTAGGTAGGTTTTTTCCTAGATATATTATTCTTTTTGTTGCAATGGTAAATGGGAGTGTTTCCTTAATTTCACTTTCAGACTTTTCATCATTCGTGTATAGGAATGCAAGAGATTTCTGTGCATTAATTTTGTATCCTGCAATTTACCAAATTCATTGATTAGCTCTAGTAGTTTTCTGGTAGCATCTTTAGGATTCCCTATGTATAGTATCATGTCAACTGCAAACAGTGATAGCTTTAGTTCTTCTTTTCCAATTTGGACTCCTTTTATATCTTTTTTTTCTCTGAGTGCTGTGGCTAAAACTTCCGAACCTATGTTGAACAATAGTGGTGAGAGTGGGCAACCTTGTCTTGTTCCTGATCTTAGTGGAAATGCTTTCAGTTTTTCACCATTGAGGATGATGTTGGCTGTGGGTTTGTCATATATGGCCTTTATTATGTTGAGGAAAGTTCCCTCTATGCCGACTTTCTTCAGGGTTTTTTATCATAACTGGGTGTTGAATTTTGTTGAAACCTTTCTGTGCATCAATTGAGATGATCATATAGTTTTTCTCCTTCATTTTGTTATTATGGTGTATGATATTGATTGATTTGCATATATTGAAGAATCCTTGCATTCCTGGAATAAACCCCACTTGATCATGGTTTATGATTCTTTAATGTGCTGTTAGATTATGTTTGCTAGTATTTTGTTGAGGATATTTGCATCTATGTTCATCAGTGATATTGGCCTGTAGTTTTCTCTCTTTGTGATATCTTTGTCTGGTTTTCGTATCAGGGTGATGGTGGCCTCGTAGAAGGAGTTTGGGAGTGTTCCTCCCTCTGCTATATTTTGGAAGAGTTTAAGGATGACAGGTGTTAACTCTTCTCTAAATGTTTGATAGAATTCAGGTGTGAAGCCATCTGGTACTGGGCTTTTGTTTGTTGGAAGATTTTTAATCACAGTTTCAATTTCAGTGCTTGTGATTGGTCTGTTCATATTTTCTATTTCTTCCTGATTCAGTCTTGGCAGGTTGTGCATTTCTAAGAATTTGTCCATTTCTTCCAGGTTGTCCAATTTATTGGCATAGAGTTGCTTGTAGTAATCTCTCATGATCCTTTGTATTTCTGCAGTGTCAGTTGTTACTTCTCCTTTTTCATTTGTAATTCTATTGATTTGAGGCTTCTCCCTTTTTTTCTTGATGAGTCTGGCTAATGGTTTATTGATTTTGTTTATCCTGTCAAAGAACCAGCTTTTAGTTTTATTGATCTTTGCTATTGTTTCCTTCATTTCTTTTTCATTTATTTCTGATCTGATCTTTATGCTTTCTTTCCTTCTGCTAACTTTGGGTGTTTTTTTTTTGTTTTTCTTTCTCTAATTGCTTTAGGTGCAAGGTTAGGTTGTTTATTCAAGATGTTTCCTGTTTCTTAAGGTAGGATTGTATTGCTATAAATTTCCCTCTTAGAACTGCTTTTGTTGCATCCCATAGTTTTTGGGTTGTAATGTCTCCATTGTCATTTGTTTCTAGGAATTTTTTGATTTCCTCTTTGATATCTTCAGTGACCACTTCATTATTAAGTAGTGTATTGTTTAGCCTCCATGCATGTGTATTTTTTACAGATCTTTTCCTGTAATTGATATCTAGTCTTATAGCACTGTTGTCGGAGAAGACACTTGATACAATTTCAATTTTCTTAAATTTACCAAGACTTGATTTGTGACCCAAGATATGATCTATCCTGGAGAATGTTCCATGAGCAATTGAGAAGAATGTGTATTCTGTTTTTTTTTTTTTTTTTTTTTTTTTTTGTGGTATGTGGGCCTCTCACTCTTGTGGCCTCTCCCGCTACAGAGCACAGGCTCCGGATGCGCAGGCCCAGTGGTCGTGGCTCACGGGCCCAGCCGCTTCACAGCATGTGGGATCTTCCCGGACTGGGACACAAACCCAGGTCCCTTGCATCAGCAGGTGGGCTCTTAACCACTGCACCACCAGGGAAGCTGGTATTCTGTTGTTTTTGGATGGAATGTCCTATAAATATCAATTAAGTCCATCTTGTTTAATGTATCACTTAAAGCTTGTGTTTCCTTATTTATTTTCATTTTGGATGATCTGTCCATTGGTGAAAGTGGGGTGTTAAAGTCCTCTACTTTGAGTGTGTTACTGTTGATTTCTCCTTTTATGGCTGTTAGTATTTGCCTTATGTATTGAGGTGCTCTTATGTTGGGTGCATATATATTTACAACTGTTATATCTTCTTCTTGGATCGATCCCTTGATCATTATGTAGTGTCCTTCTTTGTCTCTTGTAATAATCTTTAAAGTCTATTTTATCTGATATGAGAATTGCTACTCCAGCTTTCTTTTGATTTCCATTTGCATGGAATAACTTTTTCCATCCCCTCACTTTCAGTCTGTATGTGTCCCTAGGTCTTAAGTGGGTCTCTTGTAGACAGCATATATACGGATATTGTTTTTGTATCCATTCAGCGAGTCTGTCATTTGGTGGGAGCATTTAATCCATTTATATTTAAGGTAATTATCGATATGTATGTTCCTATTCCCATTTTCTTAATTGTTTTTTGTTTTCTATTGTAGGTCTTTTCCTTCTCTTGTGTTTCCTGCCTAGAGAAGTTCCTTTAGCATTTGTTGTAAAGCTGGTTTGGTGGTGCTGAACTCTCTCAGCTTTTGCTTGTCTGTAAAGGTTTTAATTTCTCCATCAAATCTGAATGAGATCCTTGCTGGGTAGAGTAATCTTGGTTGTAGGTTTTTCTCCTTCATCACTTTAAATATGTCCTGCACTCCCTTCTGGCTTGCAGAGTTTCTGCTAAAAGATCAGCTGTTAACCTTATGGAGATTCCCTTGTGTGTTATTTGTTGTTTTCCCCTTGCTGCTTTTAACATGTTTTCTTTGTATTTAATTTTTGATAGTTTGCTTAATATGTGTCCTGGTGTGTTTCTTCTTGGATTTATCCTGTATGGGACACTCTGTGCCTCCTGGACTTGATTAACTATTTCCTTTCCTGTATTAGGGAAGTTTTCAAATATAATCTCTTCAAATATTTTCTTAGTCCCTTTCTTTTTCTCTTCTTCTTCTGGGACCCCTATAAATCGAATGTTGGTGTGTTTAATGTTGTCCCAGAACTCACTGAGACTGTCCTCAGTTCTTTTCATTCTTTTTTCTTTATTCTGCTCTGCAGTAGTTATTTCCACTATTTTATCTTCCAGGTCACTTATTCATTCTTCTGCCTCAGTTATTCTGCTATTGATCCCTTCTAGAGAATTTTTAATTTCATTTATTGTGTTGTTCATCCTTGTTTGTTTGCTCTTTACTTCTTGTAGGTCCTTGTTAAACGTTTCTTGCATTTTGTCTATTCTATTTCCAAGATTTTGGATCATCTTCACTATCATTATTCAGAAATCTTCGGGTAGACTGCCTATTTCCTCTTCATTTATTAGGTCTGGTGGGTTTTTATCTTGCTCCTTCATCTGCTGTGTGTTTTTCTGTCTTCTCATTTTGCTTAACTTATTGTGTTTGGGGTCACCTTTTTGCAGGCTGCAGGTTTGTAATTCCTGTTGTTTTTGGTGTCTGTCCCCAGTGGCTAAGGTTGGTTCAGTGGGTTGTGTAGGCTTCCTGGTGGAGGATACTAGTGCCTGTGCTCTGGTAGATGAGGCTGGATCTTGTCTTTCTGGTGGGAAGGTCCACGTCTGGTGGTGTGTTTTGGGGTGTCTGTGGTCTTATTATGATTTTAGGCAGCCTCTCTGCTAATGGATGGGGCTGTGTTCCTTTCTTGGTAGTTGTTTGGCATAGGGTTTCCAGCACTGTAGCTTGCTGGTCGTTGAGTGAATCTTGGACTTGGCGTTGAGATGGAGATCTCTGGGAGATTTTCACCATTTGATATCACATGGAGTTGGGAGGTCTCTTGTGGACCAGTGTCCTGAAGTTGGCTCTCCCACCTCAGAGGCACAGTACTGATTCCTGGCTGGAGCACCAAGAACCTTTCATTCACACGGCTCAGAATAAAAGGGAGAATAAATAGAAAGGAAGAAAGAAAGAGAATAAAATAAAATAAAGTAAAATAAAATAAAATAAAGTTATTAAAGTAAAAAATAATTATTAAGAAAAACTTTTAAAAAGTAAAAAAAAAAAAACAAAAACAGACAGACAAAAACCTAGGACAAATGGTGAAAGCAAAGCTATACAGACAAAATCACGTGCAGAAGCATAAGTATACACACTAACAAAAACAGATAAAGGAGAAAAAATAATATATCTTTGCTCCCAAAGTCCACCTCCTCAATTTGGGATGATTTGTTGTCTATTCAGGTATTCCACAGATTCAAAGTACATCAAGTTGATTGTGGAGTTTTAATCTGCTGCTCCTGAGGCTGCTGGCAGAGATTTCCCTTTCTCTTCTTTGTTCGCTGCCTCCTTTATCAAATATAAGGTGACCTTATGTGCGTGGGTTTATCTCTGGGCTTTCTATCCTGTTCCATTGATCTATATTTCTGTTTTTGTGCCAGTACAATAGTGTCTTGATTACTGTAGCTTTGTAGTATAGTCTGAAGTCTGGGAGCCTGATTCCTCCAGCTCCATTTTTCTTTCTCAAGATTGCTTTGGCTATTCAGAGTCTTTTGTGTTTCCATACATTGTGATATTTTTTGTTCTAGTTCTGTGAAAAATGGCTGTGGTAGTTTTATAGGGATTGCATTGAATCCCTATAAATTGCTTTGGGTTATATAGTCATTTTCACAATGTTGTTACCCTTTAAAAAAATCCTTTTAAACAACTGTGATATTCGTTAAAGAAGTCAAATTATCCTTTTTCCAATAGAGTATACTCTTTATGTATTGAGTCAGGGGACGGAACTTGTTTTGTTTTGCTAAACTTCATGGCCAGGTTTATAGTCAAGGTACCATATAGCACCAAGATCATTAAATTGAATTATTAGGTACAGAGAGTTTTCAGCAATGACATCTAGGTTATCTGGTTATGGCTAGAAATAGAGAAATCACTACCTGATAAAAAGTGGATGCAAAAAGCAAGAAAGGAGGTTGGCGATGTGTAAGGGATATTTCCAAAATGGGGTCAGGAAATCAGATGAGGAGAGTGAGCCAAACAAAAATAAACAAAAACAAAAAGCAAAATCCTCTCTGCTAGTTGCTGATATTCATTCCTAATGGCTATATTAGAGTGAATATGTTTGCCTGAAAAGCTACAAAAAGGAAAATGTTTACCTGATGACATGTCTTACTGAACTTAAGTTTGGCTTAGAGATTAAGCTTCATATGTCCAGTCTTCCCATATTCACAAAGAGTCCATCATAGAGTCTTTTTAAAAGTTTTCATCAAACTTCTAATGAGGGAGGTAGAAGTATACAATTCCAAGGTGACTTTTAATAAGTTATAAATCCTTAAGCCTCTGGCTAGCTGTAAAATTGATTAGAAGTTTTAGGTATTTTTGTAATTTGATCTTTTAATACTTTCAAAATTATTGACTGAATATTATCTGGTCCCAACATATAAATATTTATTTATTTAGTAGAATAATGGAGATAATAAAGTATTTGGTGTCAGAAGAGTTGGATTTTAGCCTCAGACTTTCTACCTGTGTAACTTTAGGTTTCAGCCATTCAGCAATTTTCCATTGTTTATAAATAGAATGTAACACAGGTGTGTGTCTGTGGATTGGACATATGCACCAAAGAGTAGGTTATTATTTTTCTGAATTTCTCTACATTTTGGAACTGTTCTTGGACTTCATTATGAGTAGATGAATTCAGGATTGTAATTCCCTCACTAAGAAAGACTAAGTAAGTGTCTATTTTCCAGCAAATGCTGGAAAAACTAACTATAAACAAGTTAAAAGGTTAGAGATAAGTTGAAGGAAAGGTTTAAGAACCAAGAGATTGTAGTTATTTGGAAATGGAATAAGACTGAGGACTGGTCAGGAATAAGAGAGGGAAGTCTGGAGTAACTGTTGAAACAACTTTGGCTTTTCAATAACTAAACTTTAGTCAAGCGATTGTATCAGTGAGGTGATTTTGGCTATAATTTATTTTAAAATCACAGCTTAAAAAATCAGGAAAATATACCCCCAAAAATAAAATCAGAAATTAAAGAAAAGAAGTTACAGCTAATACCACAGAAATACAAAGAATTATAAGAGACTGCTATGAACATTTATATGCCAAAAACTTGGACAACCTAGAAGAAATGGACAAATTCCTAGAAACATACAACCTTCCAACATTGAATCAAGGAGCAATAGAAAAACTGAACAGACTGATACCTAGTAATGAAATTGAATACATAATAAAAAAAAAAAACTCCCAACAAACAAAAGTCCAGGACCAGATGGCTTCATAGGTGAAGTCTACTAAACATTAAAGAAGAGTCAATACCTGTCTTTCTCAAACTATTAAAAAATATTGAAGAAAAAGGAACACTCCTAAACTAATTATATGAGGCCAGCAATACCTTGATATCAAAACTAGACAAAGACATTACAAAAAAAGAAAAATACAGGCCAATGTTTCTGATGAATATAGATTCAAAATCCTAAAAAAATATTATCAAATAGACTTCAATAATACATTAAAAGGATCATACATAATGATCAAGTGGCATTTCTTCCAGGGATGCAAGGATGCAAGGATGGTTCAGTACTCAATCAATATGATGCACCACATTAACAAAAAAAAGGCTAACAATTATATAATCATCTCAATAGATACAGAAAAAGATTTGACATAATTCAACACATTTTTATGATAAAAACTCTCAACGAAATGAGTGAAGAGGGAACATACCTGAACATAATATAGGACATATATGACAAATCCACAACCAACATCATACTCAATGGAGAAAAGTTTTTCTTCCAAGGTCAGGAACAAGTCAAGGATGCCTACTTTTGCTATTTTTATTCACATAGTATTGGAAGTCCCAGCCACAACTATCAGAGAAGAAAAAGAGATGAAGAACATCCAAACTGGAAAAGAAGATGTAAAATTGTCACTATTTGCAGATGATATGATACTATATATAGAAGACCCTAAAGACTCCACCAGAAAACTGTTAGAAATAATAAACAAATTCAGTAAAGTTTGCATGATACAAAATTAATTACAGAAATCTGTTGCATTTCTATACCCTAATAATGAACTGTCAGAAAGAGAAATGAAGAAAACAATCTTACTGAAAATTACATAAAAAAGAATAAAATACCTTAGAATAAATTTAACCAAGGAGGTGAAACACCTATACTCTGAAAACAGTAAGACATTGATGAAAAAATTGAAGATGACACAAATAAATGGAAAGGTATATCATGTCCATGGATTGGAAGAATTAATATTGTAAAAATGTCCATACTACCCAAAGCAATCTAAAGATTCAATGCAATCCTTATTAAAATACCCATGACATTTTTCACAGAATTCAAACAAATAATCCTAAAGTTTGCATGAAACCACAAATAACCCTGAATAACCAAAGCAATCTTGAGAAAGAACAAAGCTGAAGGTATAATCCTCTCCCTGACTTCAAACTATACCACAAATCTACAATAATCAAAACAGCATGGTAGTGGCACAAAACAGACACATAGATCAATGGAACAGAGAGAGGGCACAGAAATACACCCATACTTATATAGTAAATTAATCTATATTAAGAAGCAATAATATACAATTAGAGAAATACATCCTCTTCAATAAATGATGCTGAGAAAACTGGACAACTACCTGCAAAAGAATCAAACTGGACTACTTTATCACACCATAAACAAACATTAACTCAAAATAGATTAAAGAATTAAATGTAAGACCTGAAACTGTGAAACTCCTAGAAGAAAACTGAAGCAGTTAGCTTTTTAACATCAGTCTTAGCAACATTTTTGATTTGGATCTGTCTCTTCAGGCAAGGGCAACAAAAGCAAAAATTAAAAAATGGGATTACATTAAACTTTTTAGTTTGCACAGTGAAGGAAACTATTAACAAAATGAAAAAGCCACCTACTACTGAATGGGAGAAGATATTTGCAAATGATATATCCAGTAAGAGGCTAATATCTAAAATACACAAAGAACTCATACCACTTAACATCAAGAAAACAAACAACCTTATTAAAAATGTGGCAGAGGATCTGAATAAACAATTTCCCAAAGAAGACATACAGATGGCCAACAGGCACATTAAAAGCTGCTCAACATCACTAATCATCAGGGAAACGTAAACCAAAACCACAATTAGATATCACCTCACACCCATCAGAATGGCTATAATTAAAAAGAAAACAAATAAGTGTTTGTGAGGATGTGGAGAAGAGGAAACCCTTGTGTACACTTGGTGGGAATATAAATTGGTACAGTAACTATGAAAACCACTAGAGAGTTTCCTTAAAAAGTTAAAATAGAACTAGAATACAATCCAGCAATTCCATTTTTGGGTATTCATTCAATGAAAACTAAAATAGTAATTTAAAAAAGATATATGCACCCCAGTATTCATTGCAGTGTTATTTACAGTAGGCAAGATATGGAAGTGTTAATCGATAGATGAATGGATAAAAAAGATAGGATATGTATACACACATATGTATATATTTGTGTGTGTGTGTATACACACACACACACACACACATATATATTATATATATTTATATATATGTATATATACAATGGAATATTACTCAGCCACAAAAAGAATGAAATCTTGACATTTGCAGCATTATTGATGGAACTGGATGGTATTATGCTAAGTGAAATAAGTTAGACAGAGAAAGAGAAACACTGTATGTTTTCACTTATATGTGGAATCTAAAAAACAAAGCAGATGAACAAACATAATGAAACCGAAACAGAGTTATACATACAGGGAACAAACTGGTGGTTGCCAGTGGGATGGGGGTTGGGGACTGGGTAAAATAAGGGAAGGGGATTAAGAGGTACAAACTTCTATTTATAAAATAAATAAGTCACAGGGATGTACTGTATAGCACAGAGAATATAGTCAATACTATTGTAATAACTTTGTATGGTGACAGATAGTAACTAGACTTATTGTGATGATCATTTTATGGTGTATAAAAATATCGAATCACTAGGTTGTGCACCTGAATCTAATATAACATTGTCAGCCAATTATACTTCAGTTAAAAAATCAGGAAAATATACTTCTCATGTAAGAGGGAACTTGGAGGTAGAGTGATCCAGGTTAATTAAGTAGCTCAATGGAATCATTAAGTAAATAGGTTTTGATATTTTGTTTGTTTTCCCTTTTTTTTTTTTTTTTTTTTGCTGATCTGCTATATTCACCATGTAAACACTCAGAGGGATTCTCTGAACAGTTGTAAGATGGCTATAGTAGTTCCCAGGTTCATATCCAGGTATGAAATCATCCAGTGACAGAATGGGTTCTTTCTTCCTCATGTAATTTTTTAATGCTTGTATTAGATTACTAGGGCTGCCATAAGAAAATACTACAAATTGAGTGGCTTAAACAAAAGAAATGTATTTTCTCACAGTTATCTGGAGGCTGGAAATACAAGATCAAGGTGTTAGTAGCTTTGGTTTCTCCTGAAATCTCTCTTTGGATTGCAGATGGCCTGACAACCTTCTCATTGTGTCCTCACATGTTCTTTCCTCTGTGTGTGTGCACCCCTGGTGTTTCTTTGCATGTCCAGGTTTTCCCTTATTATAAGAACACCAGTTAGACTGGATTAAGGCACACCCATATGACCTCATTTAACCTTAATTCTCTCTTTAAATATCCTATCTCTAAATACAGTCACATTTTTAGGTACTGGGCTAGAGCTTTAACACATGAATTTTGGGAAGACACATTTCAGACCATGACCATGTTGGAAAACCTTTTTATAAGTTTCTCCCATGTACTCTGCCCTCATATCTCATTGGACAGAATTATGTTATGTGACCATGCTTAAACCAGTCTCTGACAAAACTAATGGGGTCTTAATTATTGTCATAAGCCTATTAGGATTTGCCCCAGCAACTGAGAATTAGGTAAATTTTCCCTGGTTTCCAGGAAGAAGTAGACACCAAATGAATTCAAGGTCCTTCAAGCAAGGCAGTAGCTGGGGAGGACTGTTAAAAGGGAATCCAATCTGCATTCACTGTAATCATGAACTTGTGATTTATGAGTGATTTAGGCTAGTCTAAAGCGCTAGGAGCAGAGAAAATTATGAATATTCTAATCACTAGTGAACTCTAGGAAATGAAGCCAGACATTTGGGTGCCTTTTTTAATGTCAAGTTAGAGGGCGTAGTTAAGAGAGAAACTGGTGTATCGGGGAGGATGGTGATGGATAATGAGACATAAGATGAAGTAAAGAGAGTTTGAAAGGATGGCTCAAGAATACATGTGCATAGTTCCACAAATCCTGGCTTTACAGTACACTGTACTCTAAATGAGTTATTTACCGTCTCAGAATTATATTTATTTATTTATAAAATGGGGATGTTAAATCAATTATTTTGCAGATTTGGAGGATTAAATCAGATAACTTAGGTGAAAAGAGTTATGAAACTATTAAGTACTATACAGATATCAGAATTTCTTATAATGTATAGTTATGATATCTATTCTAATAATTTTGTCTTGTTTGTGCCCAGCACAATTTGAGACAGAAACTTAGTTCAGTAGATAGTTAGCATAGTTAATATAATCTGTCATGTGTCTCATTTTTATTATTGAGAGTATAATTTGCACTGCAATAATCAGATAATGTGGACTATTTGGGTTTAAAAAAAGAGCCCTGTCCAGAATGTTTTTGCCTAAGTTTTAGTCTAGTCTCTCCTCGTATATACCTAGCCCTGCTGAATATTCAGTTGTCTTCCTGGGTACACCTGTGTGCACTGGTTAAGCAAGGTATATGTGTTCCTTTTTCTGGGTATGGAGCTATGAGCTGGTTGATTCCTTTTCTGTCTTTGGGGGAAAGGAGTTTAAAAATCCATCCTTTTTAAATACATAAAAATTTAATTCTAAAGCAAACAAAAGCAGGCAAAGTTAAGCAGTCTTTCAAATTTGAAATATATATTGCCTGTAGCTATTTCATTAATTAGAATGTGGGTCTTCACACAAATTCATGAAGATCACTGACTCAAATAATCTCTCCTATATTTTCAAGGCTAATAATGATGATAATAATGTCGATTTTATTCACCCTTGAACGGTTGAAATCTAACAGTATGTGCCTATTGTAATTCTTCTATATAACTGCACACTGTACAGTTATATCTTAACTTGGGTTCTCCAGGAAAAAGAGCTTGAAGTAAAGGTTTGCTTTTAAACACTTTATTGAGCCAAGGGAACAAAGGTGAGTGATAGATGGAACAAAGCAAGAAAGGAAAGTGATGCAAAATGAGAATATTTCCCAGAGTTGGTCAATCACTTCAGCCATATCAAATGTGTCTTAGGGATTTCCCTGGTGGTCCAGTGGTTAAGATTCTACACCACCAATGCAGGGGTTCTGGGTTCGATCCCTGCTCATGGAACTAGATCTCCTGTGCCACAACTAAAATGTGTCTTAGGATGATCCTTCTGAGATAGGACCTATTTGATATGCTGTTGGTCAAATAATTGGCCTTGTCCTTCTGGGTAACACATGCATGGATGCAAAGTATGCTTCTGTTTCATCCCATACAGTGAGGTCAATGGAGAACACCTGGCCAGAAGGTGAGAGGCTCTTGGGACTGGTCCAAGGCAAGGCACTGTCAAGGGTCACCTGAATTGATGTGTTTGAAAATATATAGATTGATTGCTTCACCTGTGAATGAAATAAAAGACAAAAGGTGAAAAGCGTCTAAAAGGCTGTATCCAATACACTGAATGTATGTGTATATGCAAACAATTTTGATAGCTAGAGTTTTACTGTTGAAATAAATATTATTACTGGTAAGTATTTATGGTATAGAGATATTTTATATGCATGTATAGAAATATGAAGCTCTCCACAATGTGGAGGGGATTCTATATATTTTAAAATGATTACCTACCCAATTAAATAGTTTTTGCAGAGGAAATACAATATTCCTGTGTACCATTTTATGCTTTCCTTCTCTTGAAAATTAAGAGAAATGGTAATGATTGGGAAAAAAAATTGGCATTTGGGGAGCTGTCTTTTTTATTGTTAGAAGACAATTTAATATATGTGCTGGTAGGTTCAGCATGTGTATGAAAATATGATATGATATTTAACAAAGGTTTGTCATATAGTGAGAAAGAATTAAAGAAGCAATATTAAACCTTAGTGACTGTTTGTTGACATTCAAATAAGAGCAGAGAAAGACCTTTCTGTTTCCCTAGATGACTCTATGCTTTCAGGGGTATAATGCCATTCACTGGGGGGAATGTCTGAGCTCCATTGTTTGCATGTCTAGGTTTGGACAATATGGACCAGTAACATCAACTAGTCACCTGCATTTTAATATGATTTCTTACTGTATTTATAGTTATAATGGCCATATGTTGATACAACTTAAAATTCTTCTGGGTGAATGGGTTACTTTTCAAACTTATGGTGATAAGGTAAGGAACAACAATTTCAAATAGCATCAAAAGTTGCATTGAAAAGGCTTTCTACTGGGTTATTTTTACTGAGAAAATGCTTGTCTGTTTGACATTACTTTTCTGAAGAAGTTATTTCCTAGAAAAGTGAGGTCTAGAAAAGAAGGCAAAGTTTGTCTCGTTACAAATGTCTTCTTTCAGTACCAAGGTCAAATAGCTAATGACGGAATTTAAGGGTGAACAGTGGAAAGTATTTCCTCAGCTTGCAAATTATAGTGTATTGTGATCATCTACTTACTAACATAAGCTCCGATCCAAACTGTTTCCCTATGACACTGGCACACAGATTACAGGTGAGTTTAAACTAATTTATATCCACCTGTTTATTTTCCATTATAAACTTTCCTCTTAAGTTGCAAATAATTTTCAGAGGTTTTACCCCCTCATACAACTACATGCATTTTTCAATTTTCCTCAGCTACTAAAGGGCTCACAATTGGATTGGGATCAAGATGGCAGAATAGGAAGATGTGGAGCTCGTCTTCCCCACAGGCACATCAAAAATACATCTACATGTGGAATAATCCTTACAGAAAAACAACTGGAAATTGGCAGAAGATCTCTTATATAACCAAAGCTTCAAGAAAGATCCCCATGTAACTGGGTTGGATGGGGGAAAAATACATCTGGACAGGACCAGCACCCCTGCAAGGGACCTGTGAAGGAGGGAAGATCTGCATGGGCAGGCCCTCACCCTGGGAAACACACCGTGCCTGCTGGGAGGTCTGCTGGGACAGGTAGAGGTGCTAGAGGATGTTGGGCTCTGCTCACAAGGAGTGCACACATGCTAGAGAGAGACTGGGGCTGATGGCAGCCATGTCACCACACGTGCCAGCCCAAAATGCACACCAGGCAGGACTGTTAGTATGCACAATGGATAGGTGCTGAAAGTCAGGCAGATGGGCCCTGGGACATGACATGGTCTAGCTGTGTGGAGACAACCTGGAGGGCTGGGGTCGTGATCTGGCTAGAACCTTGGAGCCCATTGTCAGCACTGCATGGTGGGAAAAGGTCCTGTGTCAGAGCCCACTGTCTGTCCATGCATGGTGCACATTGTGGGTGTGAGCAAAGCAGGGGGCAGTGCTGACATTGGGGCCCATTATCAGATCTTGCACAATGGGAGAATGTTGTCAAACCCGACACCCAGGGCTTCTACTCCAGCAACTGGGGAGCAGACCATGCCCCCAACAGGGCTGTGACAGCCACAGAAAAAGAGGAGGCCCCACCCAACATCTCAGTGCAGGCTCTGGATACCACCAAAACAATCATACCCACTTGCAAGGGGATAATGGCCAGCACACTGAGGAAAGACATGGCTGGCGTCCATACCAAGAACAACCCTCATACCAAAAATACTGGACTCAAACCATCTACACAGCAATGCTTCCACATAAAAACACCCCTTCAAGACCACAGTAGATAACAGTTTCTCCTAAATTTATAGAAATTGAGAAAGTTAAACAATATGAAAAAGCAGAGGAACTACTCCCAATTAAAAGAACAAGAGAAATCCTCTGAAAGAACAAATAATGAAACAGATCTCACTGCTCTACTAGACCCCAAGTTCAAAAAGGAGGTAATAAAAATGCTAAAGAAATTAAGGAAGATTATTGATAGAAATGCAGATCACTATAACAAGGAACTAGAAACTATAAAGATGAACCAATAAAAATTAGACAACTCAATTGCTGAGATAAAAACCAATGTAGAAGCAATGAATAGCAGACTAAATAACCCAGAAAAACAAATAAGAGATCTGGAAGATAGAATAATGGAAATCACCCAATCAGAACAACAGAAAGAGAAAAAAAAAAAAAGATCTATAACATACTATAAAGCATGCCAACCTATGCATAATAGGGGTTCCAGAAGGAAAAGAAAGAGAAAAGGGGATTAAAAATGTATTTGAAGGGCTTCCCTGATGGTGCAGTGGTTGAGAGTCCACCTGACAATGCAGGGGACATAAGTTCGTGCCCCGGTCCAGGAAGATCCCACATGCCATGGAGCGGCTGGGCCTGTGAGCCATGGCTGCTGAGCCTGCATGTCCGGAGCCTGTGCTCCACAACAGGAGAGGCCACAACAGTGAGAGGCCCACGTACCACAAAAAAAAAAAAAAAAAGTATTTGAAGAAATTATGGCTAGAAAGCTCTCAAACCTAAAAAAGGAATCAGCTATCAAGGTACAGGAAACACAGAGGGTCCCAAACAAGATGAACCCAAACAGATCTGTACCAAGACATATCATAATTAAAATGGCAAAACTTAAAGAGAGGTTTCTAAAGGCAGCAAAAGAAAGACAGAGTCAGTTATAAGGGAAGCACTTCATAAAGCTATCAGCTGATTTCTCTGTGGAAACTTTGCAGGCCAGAAGGGAGTGACATGATATATTCAAAGTCCTGAAAGGGCAAAACGTTCAACCTAAGATATTCTACACAGCAAGATTATCACTTAGAATAGAAGGAGAGATAAAGAATTTCCCAGACAAGCAAAAGCTAAAAGAATTCAGCAATACTAAATCTACCCTAAAAGAAATGTTGATGATTCTTCTCTAAAGAGAAAAGAAGCATGAATCTATAGAAAAAGGAAAATCACAATAGGAAAGGTAAATATGTAAAAGAACTTAAGATCACTTAAATAAGCCAGTACATAGATTAAAAAAAAACAATTAAAAAGTTGTTTAAGAAAAACAATTAAAACAATTAAAAATTGTTAAAGCAATTATACCTACATTAAACAGTAAAAAGATAAGCATGAAGATGTAAAATAGGACATCAAAATCATAAAATATGGGGGAGGGGAATATAAAAATGTAGATCTTTTAGAATGTGTTTGAACTTGACTGACTATCAATTTAAAGCAAGTACATATAGTTATGGGTCAGCATACTTGAACTCCATGGTAAACACAGATCAAAAATACACAATAGATTCACAAAAACAAAAAAGAAAGGAACTCAAGCATGTTACAAAAGAAAATCATCAAACTTCAAAAGGAAAGAAGAAGAAAAAAGAAGAAGAAATGAACGAAGAAGAATTACAAAACCAACTGGAAAACAAGGTTTAAAATGGCAATAATTACATGCTATCAATAATCACTTTAAATGTCAATGGACTACATGATCTGATCAAAAGACATAGAGAGGCAAATTGGATTAAAAAAAAAAAGAAAGAAAGAACCTGCAATACGCTGCCTGCAAGAGACTCGCTTCAGGGTGAAAGACACACCCAAACTGAAAGTAAGTGGATGGAAAAAGATATTTTATGCAAACTGACACAAGAAAGTGGGGTAGAAATACTCATATCAGACAAAATAGACTTTAAAACAGAGGCCATAAAGAAAGACAATGAAGGGCATTATATAATGATAAAGGGATCAATATAAGAAGATGATATTACATTCACTAACATATATGTACCCAATATATTGATAGAAGAACCTAAAATATATATAAAACAAATACTAACAGACATTAATGAAGAAATTGACAGTAACACAACAATAGTAGGGGGCTTTAACATCCCACCGACCTCAATGGACAGATCATCCAGACAGAAAATCAATAAGGCAACAGAAGTCCTAAAGACCAGTTGGACTCAATTGATATCTACAGGACACTAGATCAAAAAAAAAAAAACAAAAAACCTTCCTTTTCAACTGCACATAGAATGTTCTCTAGGATAGACCAAATACTAGATGACAAAACAAGCCTCAACAAATTTAGGAGGATAGAAATTATTTCAAACATCCTTTCTGCCCACAAGGATATGAAACTAGAAATCAACTAGTGAAAAAGAAAAGGGAAAAGAACAAACACATGGAGACTAAAAAATCATGCTACTGAAAAACCAGTAGGTCAACAATGGACTCAAAGGAGAAATCAGAAAATACCTTGAGACAAACGAAAATCAAAACACAATCTTAAAAAACCTATTGGATGCAGCAAAAGCAGTTGTAAGAGGGAAGTTCATAGAGACACAGGCCTTCCTCAAGAAACAAGAAAAATCTCAAAGAAACAACCTAAGCTACCACCTAGAAGAATTAGAAAAATAAGGACAAACAAAACAAAGTCAGCAGAAGGATGGAAATAATAAAGATCAGAGAGGAAATAAATAAAATGAGATAAAAAAAACAAAAGAAAAAAACAATAAAACCAAGAGCTGGATTTTTTTGAAAAGATAAACAAAATTGACCAACCTCTAGCTAGGCTAAAAGACACACAATAAAGAAGGCTAACTTACTTGCTTTGTTATAAGTATTACATGCACTTCAAATTATAAAAATGATATTAAAGAACCATTAGGAAATAGAAGAAAAGACTTAAGATCATCTATAAACCTGCAACATTGATAAAATCACTGTTACTTTTTCAGGTATTTCCTTACAGTTATTTTATCCATATGTAGTTTATATTTGAATGATTGAACCATATTGTACATATAGCTCTTTAGCCTTATCTTTTCCAGCTAAGGGAATTTGTACCTGTTCATCTAGTGTGAGTAAAACTTCTTAATTTTTAAAGGAAACATTGGTAATATATAACAGAAGACTTAACATGCTTGTACACTTTTGTTTAGCACTACCATGCCTAGAAAAATTTCGAAGAAAATAAAAGGTGTTATTATCTTTTTTTTAAACAAAATTCACATTTTACTTAGGTTAAAATAAACTATACAAAAATGATTTTCTTCACCAAAAATAACGGGAATATTTTCTGTATTATTCCTAGATAAACCACGAAACACTTATTTTTGTAGCTTTTCTAGGTTTTGCTTGTAAATCAAGATGAGGCAGTAGATACAGCCATGGAAAAAGACAGAAGAAAACAGACAAATCAGTTGTCAGTATGCATGGCCTCTGATTCTGTCTTGACTATGAAATAGAAGTGTTCAACATATACCTGTCAAAAAGCTTATGAAGATGTAGGCTCAATAAAGGAATGTAAACAGAAACAACCAGATGTGGAACAACAATGGCAGGCTCTTCCATTCAAACTTTAATTATAACTTGTTCCTTCAGCTTCATTTGGTAAAGACAAAATCTACACTGAAATCCTTGTTTGGCGAGCTCACACGTTCCTCTTACAATCTGATAATTTTCTTAACGGTCCCTTACAGATTTTTAACAGCATACTTAAAACTACTATTCAAAGGTCAGTCATGAGCTTCATTGTAATGTTTTATAAAATGTATTCCTCCCTCCCATACCTCCTCAAAATTTATTTCTTCAAAGAACTGATAACTCAATACCTGACAATTGGATCCACAGTGATAAATGTTATGTCTAAAATGACTTAACTAATACAATTCCAAAGTGCCATTAGCAGAGATCACACAGAGTGTCACATGGTACTTTCAATGCTATCTTCTGGAAGAACAGTTAGGTCTCCAAAGCATGGGACTTCAAATGGGCCATTTAAACAGGCAGATTATCAATGACTAATGTACTCAGTGGGAGATCTACAGGTCAAGGTATTCAGTGATTAAGTGGCCTACGTACACCTTACAAATTTTCTGTAAGATATTTTCAAATTTCTTACAGATTTTTTCAAATATCAAATATAAGAGAAAGCCTATTTTAAAAGTCTCTTAGGTGTTTTCAATGGTTTCTGAATTATCTGTAGGAAGCTCTGACTTACTTGTTGGAGAAAGATGTTATCATCTTCATGAATACTAAGAATATTCATCAATGTTTTATAATACTGAAAGTTGGGCATAAACATAGTGGTCCAAAAGTATGAGATTGGTTAAATAAACTGGTTAAATAAACTGTGGTATAAGTATACAAAGTAACTACATTTAGCTATTAAAATTGTGTTGTAGAAGTGAGTATATTGATTAGGAAAAATGTTTATGGTCTATAGTTAAGGGAAGATTCAGGCTAAAAAACAGTATATTCTATACCATTCCATTAAAAAAAACTATACGTATGCACATATATACTGATATAACTATAAAGAAAGACAATGAAAAGTTAATAGTAATTGCTTCTGGTTTATGGGATTATCACTAAAACAATTTGGGTTCAATTGCAGGTAACAAAAAGATATCCTAGAAAGCAAGTTAATAAGAGAAATATGTGCTTACAAAATCACTGGAAAGGCTAAAGAACAGGCTCTTGACTGAGCTTTGAGAAATGACTTCCAGACTGCCAAGTTGGTTGATTACTCTGTCATGATTTGGAAGCTGCTGCCATAATCGTTGGCTGGAGCATCAGGTAAACTCAGCTGAGATCCACACCAGTGAAACAGTGCAGCCACTAATTCAGGGAGTAGACACCATTATCTCTGTTACTACTGTGGAGGAAAAATTAATGCCAGCAAGACTGTGCCTGACAGCAAAAATCAGAAGTACAGAACAAATGAACAAATATAATAAAACAAAAACAGACTCACAGATACAGAAAACAAACTAGTGGTTGTTAGAGGGGAGGATGAGGGGAGATAGATAAAATTGGTGAAGGGGATTGAGAGGTACAAATTACCAGTTAGAAAATGTCACAGAGATGTAATGTGCAGCACAGGGAATAGAGTCAATCATATTATATAACTTTGTATGATGTGTAATCTAAAATATTGAATCACTGTTTTGTACACCTGAAGCTAATTTAATATTGTAAGTCAACTACACTTCAATTAAAAAAAATGCAGACACAACCTCTTTACATCTTCCAAATCTGTGTGGGTCATCTGCTTGGTAGAGCTAGGACATACGGGGACATTGAGCTCAATGAGTCCCCAGCTCTCCATCCTTCAAAATGCTGAGGACATCCACAAGGAACTGAAATGGAGTTGTGAACCAATAAGCCATAGTGGACCCAGAAGTAATTTAAAGTTCGTCGTTTATAATTTGATGTTTCCTAAGTTTTTCAGCATTGAGCATATATTACCTTTGTAATTGGAAAAATAATAAAAGTTTATAATAGGAAGTTTCAATGTTATTCCACTTTTAATAGCTACTTGCTTGATTCTCAATTGAAAAAGAATTCTTCATACTTTCCTTCTGCAAAGTGAGATCCAATTCAAAAATAGGGTTTCTGTGTTGACATAAAGTTACTGAAAATATTTAAACCTGTATAAAATGCAAAACAAAAAAATACATGTAAAAGGCAAATATAACTTTTGACATCTAGAATGAGGATAAAGGGCACACATATTTAGGAATAAAAGAAAAAACAACTAATTTTCATCTTGATGCAACAACGACACACAATTTTACCCTGTTGGCCAACTTGCAACACGAAAAATAAAAATGCTCCCTCCAAAACTTCTCTGTGAGTGCTGAGAGAAATATGTCTAGAAAGTGAGTCTTCTTGAGTCAATCACATTAAGACTCTACCTGTCAAACATGGTAGGTTTAGCTTGGTGAGGCTGATAACACTGTCTACAAAAAGAGAGCAGCCTGAACATAAAAATTGTTGTGTGCCCTTAGGAGGAATGCTGCTTCTTTCCCTATGATATTCATCTGAAGACTCATCTCTACAGAATACTGATTCAATTTGATTTTACCATTCTGTTCTGTGTTTTTGAGCTGTCTGCTGAGTGCCTTCCAATGTGCAGTGTGGCACAGAAATTCAGGAGTAGGAAGATAAGGTCTCTCTCTGGTTCTCTGAAGACTTTTTTTGAGAGTGATGAGTTGAGACACCCACATTTAAATAATGAGTAGAACTGCAAATGACTAAATGACTAGCTCTTTAGATAGAAAATAATTTCATGGTGTATCGCTCCCACATTAAATAGAGCAACATGTTCCAAGCCTGGCAAATTTTTGAAAAAAAAAAAACAAAAAAACTTCACAGGTCCAACTCTAGGAGTTTGATTCAGCAAATTGAGTACAAGGCTGAGGCCCCTGTATTTTTAAAAATCTTTCTGAGGTGCTTCCAATAATCTCCTAGATACTGACCCCTGGACAAGAGGAGGCAAAGACCTGCTGTAATCTGTTTCAACTCACCCACATCATACAAATATTTCTTAATATCAGTCACTGGGAAAAACTAAAAAAGCGATTTTATTGGCTATGTAAAGAAAAATGACATTAAATGTCCATCTACTCTCCTTACTCTTTATCCCACACACAAGAATCCACCCCTGAGGGGGCTGTGACTGATTCTGGATGCTATGCTAAAAGACCTTCTTTAACTGTGACCTGATGGCGCTGAATGTCTACTGAGGCTGATGTCTAGAGAGAATGAATGACCCTGCCGATAACAGTAGTTTCGCCTCATGTTCAGAACTCAGGACTCACGATGCCCCATTCTTTTAGTTCTGTTTACCAAAGCATGTCTGTGCCCACCCCTGACAAACTCATCTTCCCCAAGGCTGATACATCCTAAATAGGAACTCAGTTTTTTATTGAGGCATTTACTCTAGGAGGGGTTCAAAGAAATACATGTTTTTTGTTTTTTTTACATCTTTATTGGAGTATAATTGCTTTACAATGGTGTGTTAGTTTCTGCTTTATAACTGAGGGGTGGGGAAGTAATCAATCATTTTCCTGTGGATTTTAACCATCTCTCATTCTGTAACTGCATCATCCCATGGCTTCTACTCTGACAGTAGAATCCAATCCAATTAAATCCCTATCCATTAGAAGTGTGAGGAGTGGACAGAAAGAACTGCAGTGCTACAAAAAGAAATAAAAGCATGGTCCTTTAATTATTTTGCTTAAAATTCTTCATTGACTCCTCATTGCCCTCAGAATAAAGCACAAGCTACCTAAACATGGCTTACAGATGCCATCTATATCATGTGTACACGAGGAGACTGCAGTACATATTAAACATTTCATCTGCTCCCCTACATTTTTGAGGTCCTTGCAGTTTTGGGGGAGGAAGAGCATGTAACTAGAGTTAGCTAATAGGTTGTGGCTATAAATGATGTATGCCACTTCTAGAAGGAAATATATAAAGGACATCCAGATGTCTCTTTTCCTGCTGTGGTGACTAAGAAAGCCAGATTTCCTGGTGTTGCAGCTACTAGATGGTGTAGACCCATCCTTTTGGATCCCTCAGTGGCTGTGTGCATTCCACCGCTACAAGCTTCCCTCCAATTTACACTGGGTATGTATTGTGTGTGAGAGGTAACAGTTATTATATCAAATCACAAATACTTTGGGCATTTTCCTTTTACTTGAGTATAACCTAGATGATCTTGACTGGGTAGAACTCGCCTGCCCGAATCACTTCATCTTTTGCTTCCATTTTTCTTACGTTTGAGGCACAGCCAAACTGAAACTGCAAGTTCCTTGAACATGCCTGTTTATGATCCTTTGCACATACTGTTCCCTTTCTAGATTGCCTTTCCATTTCTTCTTCATTTGTCTAACTCTTTTTCATCCTCCTTTTCTCTGTCTGGAGATCACTTCCTCCAGGAAACTTGTTTTGACCTGAGTCTGCATTAGATGCCCTTTTTATAGCACCTTGAATCTCCCCTGTACTTATCACACCACTAGATAATTCCCTGCTCATTTATCCTTGTGTTCCTTTGAGCTGAAGAAAATTGTGGACAGATACCATATGTATGTTGGCCACCATTATATTCTCAACATGGAAAATAGTACAACCACACGGTAAGTTCTCAATAAATATTTGTTGAATGAATGATTGAATGGACAATCCCACCAAGGCTGAATCTGGAGAGCTAGACCAAAGGGGGAGGGAGGGAGGCAGCATGGTAGCAATTGCAAGGCTGCTGGAATTTTGCCTTCAAGTCCTGCAGATGATGGCTATCCATCTCCTCTCTACTGCCTGCTTGACTGCTGGGCTCTTGCACCTTCCTGACATTGCTCTTTCCCCGCTAGCTTACCATAATTTATCAAAGGTATGTTAGCATCTATTGCCTGAATACTAAGTGGCAAATCTTTACTCCAAGCCAGATGAAGAAAGGCTGTTCCCTTAGCAATATTCTGCTTCTAAGTGAGAGAAAGATTAATCAATTTTGACTGCTATAATGTCAAGGAGAATCAGTGCTTCTTCTTGAAGTATCTTTTGCACTCCAAGTAATTTTCTTAAATGGATAAGTCTGTTCCAGATTATAAAAGCTGAAAGAAGACACCCCACATAGTGTATTTTCCTTTTGTTCTGTTTTCTTCTGGGTTTGGCAATCCAAGAACATGATTTCCCTCTGCTGAGAAATGTTAGGATAAAAATAGTGGCTATTTGTGAATGTACAACATTGTTAAAATGCACTCTGTATGTTTTAATGAAATCTATCCACCCAGAAATCTTGTTCCAGCTATCAAACTGATTCAAATGCTGAAAGCAAATGAGTTGATAGGGAAAAAAATATCAAATTTTCCTCTTTTCCCCTTCATTTTAAGCCTATTCTCTAATTCTTCCTCTTGAATATTTAAAATTCTATTGGCTCAAATAATTGGCAGTCAGATACTTAGAAAAGAAATTAAAGAGAAATACAATGGATGAATGTTTTTTAGAGGCTCAGAAAAGACTGAGTGTATCCATTGTCATTCACTTGTGTCTGTTAGGGAGTTATAGTGCAGACTATTGAATCCAAGCATTGTGATTTTCCTACATATCAGCATTAGTAGCCAGAGGGCTTGCTCTTCATCAAGACAATCTTCACCCTTCAAAAGCTTGGCCCTGAATAAATGGAAAGTACTTTTTCTTATTGAGTTTTATTGAGTTATGATTGACATACACAGCATAATGATTTGAATTACATACATCAGAAAATGATTATCACAGTAAGTTTAGTGAGCATCCATTATCTCATATAGATACAAAATTAAATAGAAAAAATAGTTTTCTTGTTAATGAGGAACCTTAGTATTTACTCTCTTAATGATTTTCATATGTAATACATAGCATTGTTAATTTTATTTATCATGTTGTACATTACATCCCTAGTACTTATTTATCTTATAACTGGAAGTTTGTGCCTTTTGACTGCCTTCATCCAATTCCCCCTTCTCCACGGCCCACTTCTGGTAACCACACATCTGATCTCTTTTTCTGTGAGTTTGTTTGTTTGTTTTTGAAGTATAATTGACCTATAACACTATGTTAGTTCCTGTTACACAGTATAATGACTTGATATTTCTATACATTTCAAAATGTTCACCAGGGTAAGTCAAGCTGCCATCTGTCACCATACAA
This sequence comes from Aethalodelphis obliquidens, assembly GCF_003676395.1. Lineage (NCBI taxonomy): Eukaryota > Metazoa > Chordata > Mammalia > Artiodactyla > Delphinidae > Aethalodelphis > Aethalodelphis obliquidens. The sequence goes on from NW_020837947.1 coordinate 88,097,079, forward strand.
AGATGTTACATTGTTATTGACTATATTTCCCACACTGTACATTCCATACCTTTGTCTCATTTATTTTGCAACTGGAAGTTTGTACCTCTTTATCTCCCTCACCTATTTCTCTCCTTCCCACAACAGCCCCTCTCTGGCAACCACATCTTTGTTCTATTTATGATTCTGTCTCTCTTTTGTTATGTTTATTCACTGGTTTTATTTTTTAGATTCCACATTTAAGTGACATTATACAGTATTGGTCTTTCGGTCTGACTTATTTCACTTAGCATAATACTATCTAAGTCCATCTGCATTGTTGCAAATGGCATGGTTTCATTCTTTTTTATGGCTGAGCAATATTCCGAGGTATATATATATATATATCACATCTTCTTTATCCATTCTTCTATCCATGGGCATTTATGTTGCTTCCAAATCTTGCCTATTGTAAATAATGCTGCAATTAACATTAGGGGTGAATATATCTTTTTAAATCAGAGCTTTTGTTTTCTTAAGATGAATATTCAGGGTGGAATTGCTAGATCATATAGTAGTTCTAGTCTTAATTTTTTGAGGAATCTCTATACTATTTTCCATAGCAGCTACTTCAACTTACTTTCACACCAACAGTGTAGGAAGTTCTCTTTTCTTCAAATTCTTGCTAATATTTATTATCATTTGTATTTTCAATAACAGCCATTCTAATGGGTGTGAGGTGACTGTGGTTTTGATTACCAGTTCCCTGATGATTAGTGATGTTGGGCATATTTTCATGTGTCTGCTGGTACATCTTCTTTGTGAAAATGTCTATTCAGATACTCTGCCAACTTTTAAATTGGATTATTTGGGTTTTTTGATGTTGAGTAGTATGAGTTTTTTGCATAATTTTGATATTAACTACTTATTGAACATATTGTCTGCAAATATCTTTTCCATTCAGTAGGAGAACTTTTTATTCTGTTGATAGTTTCCTTCATTTTGAAAAAGTTTTTTAGTTTGATGTTGTCCCATTAGTTTGCTTTTGTTTCCCTTGCCTGAGGAGAAATATCAAAAAATATTGCTAAGGCTGAGGTCTAAGAGCTAACCTATGTTTTCTTCTAGAAGTTTTATGGTTTCAGCCTTACATTTAAATTTTTAATTCACTTTGAATTCATTTTTGTGCATGATGTGAGAGAGTAGTCCAATTTAATTATTTTACATTTAGCTGTCCAGTTTTCCCAACACCATTTATTTTTTATAAATTTATTTTATTTATTTATTTATTTCTGGCTGTTTTGGGTTTTCATTGCCCTGCACAGTGTTTCTCTTCAGTGTGGTGAGTGGGGGCTACTCTTTCTTGTGGTGCATGTGCTTCTCATTGTGGTGGTTTCTCTTGTTGAGGAGCACAGGCTCTAGGCACACAGGCTTCAGTAGTTGTGGCACGAGGGCTCAGTAATTGTGGGTCATGCGTTCTAGAGTGCAGGCTCAGTAGTTGTGGCATACAGGCTTAGTTGCTCTGTGGCATGTGGGATCTTCCTGGACTAGGGATCGAACCTGTGTCCCCTGCATTGGCAGGTGGATTCTTAACCACTGTGCCACCAGGGAAGTCCCCCAACACCATTTATTGAAAAGGCTGTCTTTTCCCCATTGTATATTCTTGCCTCTTTTGTCTTAGATTAAATTGCCCATGTAAGTGTGGGTTAATTTATGGATTTCTATTTCATTGATCTATGTGTCTGTTTTTGTGCTATTACCTTCTGTTTTGATTACTGTGGCTTTGTAGTATAATTTGAAATCAGGGAACATGATACCTCCAGGTTTGTTCTTCTGTCTCAAGATTGCTTTTGCTATTCAGAGTCTTTTGCATTTCCACACAAATTTTAGAATTGTTTCTTCTAGTTCTGTGGAAAATGTCATTGGTATTTTGATAGGGATTGCATTGAATCTGTAGATTGCCTTGGGTAGTATAGTCATTTTAACAACATTGGATATTTCAGTCCATGAACACTGTATATCTTTCCATCTGTTTGTGCTGTATTAAACTTTGTTCTTCAGTGTCTTACAGTTTTCTGAGTATGGGTCTTTTACCTCCCTGGTAAGATTTACTCCTAGGTATTTAATTCTTTATGTGATTGTAAAGGGGATTGTTTTCTTAATATCTCTTCCTGATAGTTCACTGTTAGTACATGGAAATGCAATATATTTCTGTGTATTAATTTTGTAACCTGAAACTCTACCAAATGATGAGTTCTAGTATTTTTTTGGTGATATATTTAGGATTTTCTATGAATAGTATCATGTCTTTGGCAAAAAGTGACAGTTTTACTTCTTCCTTTCCAATCTGGATCCCTTTATTTCTTTTTCTTGTCTGCTTGCTGTGGCTAGGGCTTTCAATACCATGTTGAATAAAAGTAATGAGAGTGGGCATAGTTATTTTGTTCTTGATATTTTCAGCTTTTCTCCATTGAGTATGATGTTAGTTGTGGGCTTGTCATATATGGCCTTTCTTATGTTGAGGTATGTTGCCTCCATACCCACTTTGTCAATAATTTTTATCAAATGGATGTTAATTTTGCCAAAAGTTTTTCCTGCAGTTATTGTGATGACCATATGATGTTTTTCTTCAATTTGTTAATCTGGTGCATCACGTTGATTGATTTGCAGATATTGAACTATCCTTGCATCCCTGGGACAAATTCTAGTTGATTATGGTGTATGATTGCTTCAATATTTTGTTGAATTTGGTTTGCTAATATTTTGTTGAGGAGTTTTGCATCTATGTTCATTAAGGATATTGGCCTGTACTTTTCTTTTTGTGGTGTCTTTGGGTTTGGTTTCAGAGTGATGTTGTCCTCATAGAATGAGTCCAGAAGTGTTTCTTTCTCTGCAATTTTTGGAATAATTTGCAAAGGATAGGTGCTAACTTTTCTCTAAATGTTTGGTAGAATTCCGTGTGAAGCCATCTGGTCCTGGACTTTTGTTTGTGGGAGTTGTTTTATTACTGGATTAATTTAATTACTGGTAATTGGTCTGTTTGTATATTCTGTTTCTTTCAGGTCCAGTCTTGGGACATTGTACGTTATTAGGAATTTGTTCATTTCTTCTAGGTTGGTCATTTTATTGGCATATTATTGGTCATGTAATCTCTTATGATCCTTTGTATATCTTTGGTTTTGGCTATAACTTTTCCTTTTTCATTTCTGGCTTTATTGATTTGGGCCCTTGTTCTTTTTCTCTTGATGAGTATAGCTAAATATTTATCAATTTTGCTTATCTTTTCAAAAAATTAACTCAATTTCATTAATCTTTTCTATTGATTTTTCAGTTCCTGTTTCATTTTTCTCTGCTCTGATTTTGATGATTTTTTTTCCTTCTACTAACTTTGGGGTTTTTTGGTTCTTTTTCTAGTTCTTTTAGGTGTAAGGCTGTGTTGTTTGAGATTTTTCTTGTTTCCTGAGGTGGGCCTGTATCAATATAAACTTCCCTCTGAGAAGTGCTTTTGCTGTATCCCATAGATTTTGGATTGTTGTGCCTTCTTTTTCACTTGTTTCCAGATATCTTTTAGTTTCTATTTTGATTTCTTCAGTGATCCATTGGTTGTTTAGCTGCATATTGTTTAGCCTCTGAGTGTTTGTGTTTTTTGCATTTTTTTCTTGTAGCTGATTTCTAGTCTCAGTGTTGTGGTTAGGAAAGATGCTTGATATGATTTTAATTTTCTTAAATTTAATAAGACTTGTTTTGTGGCCTAACATGTGATCTATCCTGGAGAATGTTCCCTGTACTCATTGAACAAAAATGTGTAGTCTACTGCTTTGGAATGGAATGTCATGTATATTTCTACGAATTCATCTGTTCTATTGTGTCATTTAAGGGCTTTGATTTCTTACTGATTTTCTGTAGGTTGATCTGTCTATTGATGTAAGTAGGATGTTTAAGTGCCCTACTATTATTGTGTTACTATCAATTTCTCCCTTTATGTCTGTTAATATTTGCTTTATATATTTAGGTCCTCCTATGTTGGGTGCATATGTGTTTATAAATGTTATATCTTCTTGGATTGATCCCTTGATCATTATGTAATGTCCTTCTTTGTCTCTTGCTACAGTTTTTGTTAAAGTCTATTTTGTCTGATATAAGTATTGCTACCCTGGCTTTTTTTTTTTTCACTTCTATTTGTGTGGAATACATTTTTCCATCCTTGTACTTTTAGTCTGTGTGTGTCTTTACATCTGAAATGATTCTCTTGTAGGCAGCATATATATATGAGTCTTGTTTTTCTGCCCATTCAGCCATTCTGTATCTTTTGATTGGAGCATTTATTCCACTTAAAGTGATTATTGATAAGTATGTACTCATAGCCATTTTGTTAACTGTTTTGGGTTTTCTTTTTGTAGTTCCTTTTTATTCCTTTCTTTTTCTTTGGCTCTTTTCCCTTGTAATTTGATGACTCTCTTTACTGATTTTTTTTTTTGGATTCCCTTCTGTTTTTTTGTGTGTATATATCTATTATATATTTTTGGTTTGTGGTTGCCATGAGGTTGATAGATAGCAATCTATATATGTGTGTGTGTGGTTATTTTAAGTTGCTGATTTCTTAATTTCAAAAGCATTTTAGCAACCCTGTATTTTTAATGCCCCCATGTTTACTGTTTTTGACATCATCTATTACATCTTTCTGTTTTGTGCATCCCTTAACAACTTGTGAATATATATTATTTTACTACTTTTGTCTTTTTCCCTTTTACTACCTTTACTGTATATTTGCCTTTACCAATGATCTTTTGCCTTTTGTACGTAATTTTCATGTCTCTAGTTGTAACCTTTTTTTCTTCATTTAGAGAAGTCCCTTTAACATTTCTTGTAAAGCTGGTTTGGTGGTGCTGAACTCTTTTAGCTTTTGCTGTTGATAAAACTTTTATTTTATCCACAAATCTGAATTAAAACTTTGCTGGGTAGAGTATTCTTGGTTGTAGGTTTTTGACTTCACCACCTTAAATACCTCATGCCTCTCTCTTCTGGTCTGCAGTTTCTGCTGAAGAGTCAGCCACATGGGATTTCCCTTGTATGTAATTTGTTGCTTTCCCTTGCTGTTTTTAAAATTCTCTCTTTATTTTTAAATTTTTGCCATTTTAATTACAATGTGTCTTGGTGTGATCCTCTTTGGATTGATCCTGTATGGGACTCTCTGTGTTTTCTGGACTTAGATGGGTGTTACCTTTCCCAGGTTAGGGAACTTTTCAGCTATTATGTCTTCAATTATATTCTCAGCCCTTTTTCCTCTCTCTTCTTCTGGGACCCCCATAATGTGAATGTTAGTACACTTGATGGTATCTCTGAGTTCTCTTAAGCTGTCTTCATTTCTGTTTATTCTTTTTTTTTTTTTTTACCCTGTTCAGCCTCAGCAATTTCCCCTCTCTCTTCTAACTCACTGATCATTTCTCTGCATCATCTAATCTACTGTTGATTCTTTTTAGTGTATTTTTTAATTTCAGTTATTGTATTCTTCATCTCTGTTTCGTTCTTCTTAACATTTTCTAACTCTGTTAAAAACTTCTAACTTCTCACTCTGTTCATTCAATCATCTCCTGAGTTCTCTGAACATCTTTTTGACTATTACCTTTAATCTGTATCAGGAAGATTGCCTACCACCACTTCAGGTAGTTCTTCTTCTGGAGTTTAATCTTTTTCCTTTGTTTGAAACATATTCCTCTGTTGTCTCGTTTTGCCTAATTTGCTGTTTTTATTTCTATGTATTTGGTAGGTTGGTTATGTTTCCTGACTTTGGATAAGTGGGCTTTTGTAGATGTCCTCTGTGTCTCAGTAGCACACTCCCATCTGTCATCAGAGCAATATGCCATGGGGTTGCTCCCTATGTGGGCTCTGGTGTTCCATCTGTTGTGATGGGCTGACTACTGTGGGCACTATGGTCCAGCTGGTTGTCAGGCTGTGCTTTCTGCAGAGGCTGAAGGCTCATGTGGTGCCTGGCAACAGGGCCATGTGTGGGCCCTGGGGTTAGTGCTGGCTCACTGGTGGGAAGAGCCAGGTTCTAGCGCAGGTAGTTGCAGGGCTGAGGGTCCTGGACCTAGTCTTGTCCTGCTGGTGGGTCAGGCCATTTCCTCACTTGACTGGCTGCAGGTTTCATGATGTCTCAAAGCTGGTGTTGGTCCCACAGTGAATGGAGCTGGATCCTGGGATGGCTGGCTGGGGGTTCCATGGTGGCTCAGAGCTGGTGTGGGCCTGCTGGTGGGTGGGGCTAGGGTCAGTTGGATGCTGGGGCTAGTTCTGGCCCCTGATGGGTGGAACCAGGACATGAGCTCTCTGCCTGCAGTGTACTGGGTGTCCCAGAGCTGGTGTTGGCCTGATCGTGGGTGGGGCTGAATCCCAGGATGTCTGACTGAGGGTCACAGTGTGTCCCCAAGCCTGTGTTTGCCTGCTGGTGAGTATAGCTGGGGCCCAGGTTGTCCTGGGGCTTGTGCTGACCTGCTGGTGGGTGGTCTGAGCTTGACATGGCAGACTGTGGTGCTGTGGTGGTTCTGGAGCTGGTGTCCACCCATTGGTGAGCAGCACTGGGGCTCAGGAGATCCCAGGGCTGGTGCCCAGCTGCTGGATTGTGAGGGAGGGTACTGGGGCTGGTGCTGGTCCATTGGTGGGCAAAGCTGTATCTTGTGGTCTCTGGCTGCAGTGCTCAAGTGTCCTGGAGCTGTTGTGCCCACATTGATAAGCAGGGCTGGGCAGAGGGGGTTCTGGGGATGGTGACTGCCTACTGGCAGGTGAAGATGCTTTCAGGTCTCAGGCAGGCCCACTTATGGGTGGGGCTGGTTTCCAATGGCTGGCTGTGGGGGCCCAGAGTATCTGTGGGCCAGTGCTGGAGCACTGATGGGTGGGACTGGGTCCTGGACCCTTTGGTGGATAAGGTCAGGTCCTGGGTAGCTGTGGGCTCAGGGCATCTTAAGGCAGCTGGCTTGCTGGTAGGTGATGCTGTGTCCCCCACTTGGCTAGTGCTTGGTCTGAGGTGTCCTAGTACTGGTGCTAACAGGCTGGTGGGTGGGCCTGGGCTGTGTCTCAAGGTTAGTAATCTAAATGGAAGATTCCAAAGTGGTACTTGAAAGCACCAGTGTCCTCATGGTAGAACAAACTCCCCAAAATGGTTGCCATCAGTGTCTGTGTCCCCAGAGTGAGCTCTAGTCTCCTCCTGTCTCTTCAGGAGCCTCTCCAACATCAGCAAGTGGGTCTGATCCAGGCTCCTTTCAAATTACTGCTTCTGCCCTGGGTCCTGGAGTGTGTGAGATTTTGTGTTCACACTTTAAGAGTGGAGTCTCTCTTTCCCACAGCCTTCTGGCTCTCCTGAAAGTAAGCCCCATAGGCCTTCAAAGCCAAACTTTCTGAGGGCTCAACTTTCTGGTGCAGGGTCCCCCAGGCTGGGGAGCTTGTTATGGGACTCAGAAACCTCATTTTGGGGGAGAATCTCTGTATTGTAATTATCCTCCACCTTTTGTATGTAGCCCACTTTGTATACAAGTGGGTACAATATACCTTGTCTCCATACATCCTACCTATCTCACTGTGTTTCCTTCTTTATATCTTTAGTTGTAAAAGATCTTTTCTGATAGTCTTCCAGTCTTACTCATCAATAATTGCTCTGTAAATAGCTGTAATTTTGGTTTGCCCATGGGAGGAGGTGAGCTCAGGGTCTTCCTACTCCACCATTTGGCAACTCTTCCTAAATGGAAAGTATTGATTAAGAGAAGTGAGGTTGGAGAATATTTTTGTTTCTTAGGTTTCAAATAGTACTCTTGGGTGCTTGTTATTTGCATTGCTCTTTACCAAAAGCCCTAAGGGTGTCTTTTCAGAGGTGCTCTGTGGTCTTCCCTTAGTAACAAGCCCTTTGGTTAAGTAAAAAAGAAAGAGAAAGCTTCTCTTCTGTCTTTGAGGAGTGTATAAATGGTTAGAGAAGCAATACCTACAAAATTCAAACACAATTAGAAAGCAGCAAGGAAATATGGCAAGATAATCTGGCAAAGTAGCATCTATGGAATATGGAATCATACATTGTGGAGAGAGCAGAGTACACTGTTTTAGATCATGGGATGTGGACTAGCTGGGTTTGAACCTCATGGTTGCTCTTTATATTTAATGTGTGAGTTTAGGAAAGTTACTTAACTTCTAGGCAAAATCAGATTAAATAGAAAGTGATTATCATGATACCTAGAACATAGTACATGCTCAAAAATGTTAGCTATTGTTATTAATATCATAGGCAATATTGTTGATCAGGGTATTATCTCACTTAGAGGGGGTAATTTTCTACCCACTTTATTTATTTATTTATTTTTGTGGTACGCGGGCCTCTCACTGCCGTGACCTCTCCTGTTGCGGAGCACAGGCTCCAGATGCGCAGGCTCAGCAGCCATGGCTCATGGGTCCAGCTGCTCTGTGGCATGTGGGATCTTCCCAGACCCGGGCACGAACCCGTGTCCCCTGAATCGGCAGGCGGACTCTCAACCACTGTGCCACCAGGGAAGCCCTACCCACTTTAAATTGCTATCCTTCTCTCTTCTTTTTTCTTATTTTATTTCCAAACAGCATTTTCTATACCATTTAAAAATTTATCAAAGTTGAGTAATGTTAATACTCATCAAAATAATGTATCAGACAAGTAGAGTGTCTTAAATGCGTTACCTATTTAATCTTCCCAACAACTTATAAAGTAGGCACTATATACCGACTAATATATACAACCACACAAATGAGTGTTTGTATATTTTGTTTCATGTATCAATCTAAAGAACCTGAATAAAAAATCTATCCAAGATCCAGGTTTTCCTTGTAATTTCAATGGAGAGTAGTAGTAATATTTGCCAAAAAAATCACAATGATTACTATATAATAATATAAATATAAATATATAATAATAGCTAATACTTGTAGCTATTGCCAAACATTCTTCTAACATGTGTATTCATGTAGCACAATTTCAGAAAGTCTATACTGACACAAGGACCACCAACAATGTATTCTTTTAGCCACTTCACAGTGTTTTTTATTGAGTTTGGACACATTTAACCCAATTAAAAAACTTTTTTTCTAGAACTCCTTAATTACTATCATTTGTATCCCTGGGTCGCCTTAATGGTTAAAAAGAAAAACTGAATTATTATTTCTCAGTAACATGTCTTCTTATTGCCCCAGAAAATCCACAATAATATCAATAGCAATAATAGAGCCTTATAACCTTAGCAGAGCTCCCATAATAATTAAGAAATATTTATGCCAAAGCATCATATTATCTTCCTTCAGTGATTATGTTTTTCTAACATTTTATCACCAGCAACCTTTTTTTTCTCATTTCCAGTCACAAGTTCCTCTTATTACAAGATCATATGTTTGTACAGTGTTATTTCTTTAAACAAGAGATTGAGAAGTCAAGGAAGAACAGGTATAATATCCAAGGCATGTGTAGGTTTTGTAGTCAGATATACTGTCTTAGATAGAAAAATGAAAATGTGTCATGAACCCAGGAATGTAATGGCTTCCAGAAGCTAGAAAATGTGCTGAAAAGAATTTCCCCCTAGAGCCTCTAGAAAGAACACAGCCCTGTGGATTAATTTTGGACTTCTGATTTTCAGATCTATAAGATAATAAATTTGTGGTGTTTTAAGGCACTAAGTTTGTGGAATAGGAAACTGATACACATATGAAATGGGAGAACCATCATTTGCTTTAATCTGGTCTTCCAATTTGACTATTCTGACTGAAATATTCCATGATTACAAATACATCTTCTCCATTTTAACATCTTGAAAATTGTGAAGTATTTTTTTTTAATTTAGTTTTAAATTTAGTTATTTATTATTTTTGGCTGCATTGGGTCTTCGTTGCTGCTTGTGGGCTTTCTCTGGTTGGGGTGATTGGGGGCTACTCTTCCTTGTGGAGTGCAGTCTTCTCATTGCGGTGGCTTCTCTTTGTTGCAAAGCATGGGCTCTAGAGTGCAGGCTCAGTAGTTGTGACACATGGGCTTAGTTGCTCTACGGCATGTGGGATCTTCCTAGACCAGGGCTCGAACACACGTCCCCTTGCACTGGCAGGTGGATTCTTAACCACTGCACCACCAGGGAAGTCCATGAAGCATCTTAAAATCAGTCACATCTTACAATTGCTGTTAGGCAGTAAAAGTACTATAGTAGCATTACACATTCCTTTGGAAACCTAAAAGCACTGTCAGTAAAACTTGCAAAATGGGTGTCAACTCTTTGAAATAAAATGCCAGAGAAAATGCTGGAGGTCCATTAAAACAATTTTTTTTTGAAATAATTTCAGACTTTTAGAAAAATAGTATAAAGAATTCCTATATAAGCTTGATCCTGATTCCACAAAGGTTAACATTTTACCACATTTGTTTTACCATTCTATCTCTAAGTAATTATATATATATATCTTTCTTTAAGTAATTTGGTATATATGTGTGTGTGTGTGTACACATATCTCAAAGGTCATTCTCTTACATAACTACAATATAGCTATCAAAATAAGTCAATTAGCATGGATAAAATACTCTTAAAATATTTACGTTTTGTCAATAGTTCCACTGATGTCCTTTATAGCAAAATAAATCATAATTCTGGTTCAGGATACAGACCAAGATCACATACTGTGTTTAAATTTACTCGCTTTTAACCTGAAAAACTCTTCAGTCTTTCCTTGTAGTTCATGACTTGACATTTTTGAAGATTACAGGCCAGTTGTTTTGTCGAATATACCTTAATTTGAGTTAGTTCTGATGTTTTTTCATGATTAGATTTAGGCAATTCTTTTTTTTTTTTTTTGGCAGAAATATCACAGATATTCCTTTCCAGTGTATCAAGGAGTTACCTGTCTCATTACTGATGCTAACTTTGATCACTTAGTGAAGGTACTTGTCGCCGGGTTCCTACATCACGGTAACTATTTCTCCATTTGTAATAAGCACATATCATATAGGAAGAAATCTTGTGATGATGTAAATATCCTTTCTCGCATCATAATTTCTCAGTAGATCACTCTTTTAAACCATAGGAACAAAATGGTTGTGGGGAAGAGTTATGGAAAGTGGTGAGTCACATGTTTGCTACACTCTTGAAATGCGAGTCGAAGGTGTGCCAACTCTACGTAATCTCAAGGCAATACAGAGCCTTGTGCCAATGGCTTTTGTTCTTTGGTGAATTATTTCATGAAATGCTGCATCACCAATGCAGTTGGTGGAATGGAGGATGACATTATGTAGAAAAAAATAAAAGCACAAACATTGGTGAATCTGAGCCCAAAAGACTTTGAATGTAGAAAATTTGTAGGAGAAAAACATAACCAATTTGTTATGTTGTATGCATAAAAGTGATGTCTAATAAAAGTCTGCATATAATCAAGTCCAAAAGAGCTCTTTTAATAAGAATAAATAAATATAATTAGTGTTTAAAAAACTTTGTCATTGTTTAATTGAGAGGTTTTTTTGCATTCTTATTAGTATGTAATGCTGTTTTACAATTCATGGTGTCTTAGATTCCGTATACTAGAGGTTTTGAAGTTACAGGACAAGGACTTTGCTCATCTATTCCTTCTATTTTATTCTTTACTGTTATTCCCCTATAAATTGTATTCTTATATGTCCTAAAAGAAACTCAGATGAAAATAATTTACAATGTGCCATCAGCATGATAAGCCCTAGTTAAAACTGTGATGTATAACCAATTCTTTGCTATTCTCAACCCGAATTTAGAAAATGCCCTTGGTCACATCTAACCATTTCTCTTGCCTCTCTTTTAATTAGTTGCTTCCCAACATTTAAGATAAAGCTGCTCTTAGGAAAAAAAGTCTGATCAACTAATTTAAAGTGAATTGAGTTAGGAAAAACAGTGCCCTTTCTCAGCATATGTGCATTTTTATGGGAATGAAACCATTGGTTAGCTTGACAAAAAAAAAAGAAAAGAAAAAAGAAAAAGAAAAGAAAAGAAACTTGATTGAAGACTTTTTCACGTCTTGGTACTCTGTGGGGTATTGTTTTTAAAGAGCTGCAAAGATTTTTCTGATTCTGCCACATAGAGAACTACCTACTCTGTCTAGAACTGAGAGCTGACTTTCTGGGGTCCCCTGGATGTTGTAACCCCAGAGGACTGTTTTATTCACAGTATCTCTATAGTATCTCTTTTGCATGATAGACATAACAGGGCTAGTAGCATAACTAGAGACATTTAGTCACAAAATTGCCTATTCATCTTCATGAGTTACATATACATAATTTCTGAAGTCAACAGCTTTAGGAAGGTGCAGGCTGGAGAAGATTCTGCAGACATCAGTGAGCATAAGCATAGATTAAAGGACTTTATCATGAAAAATGAAAAGATTTGGGAATACTATATTCACTCTGCAAAAGAAAAGATTAAGGGAAAATGTTTTTCGTTCTGTAAAAATATGAACTAAGAATAAGCAGTTCTTTAACAAAACTACTCTTGGGTCCCTATTTTTCTCTCAACACCACCATCATCCTGGACATGAGATATTACATTGCTCAATTCAGGAACTTGAAAGGGCCAAAAGTCATTAGCATTGGATTATAGCAATACAAATCATTCCATATTTGGCTAATACAGATTTACACTAATGAAACATCTATTGTTTTGAATGCTGGTTCTCATTTACAGGTGAATGTAGAAAAAAATGTAGTGATTACTTCAGCAACTGCAGTGAACAGAGGATTATTGTTTTCTTCCCATTTTTGGCTCTTTTGAGTTCTCAGGAGGTAGAGCAGAAAAATCAACACCAGATGGCTCTAAAGGAGATTACATGGAGTTTTAATTTATGCCCTATTTCTAAAAAGAATTTGAGGGAGCTCAAAGTCTCAAATAATTTTCAGAGTAGAAACTTCTAATTGTTCTGGATCTAAGTCTCCCTAGGGGGAAGTATTACTTCCATTGGTTTACAAAGCAAATCTCTTGGTTCAGTGGTTTACAGATATTGTTTGGTCTTTGCATGACCAGGCCCTATGACTTTAATTGCTGAGGCAGGGACCCACCTTTGTCCTGCTTCAGACAACCTAGAAAATAGAAATTATTGAAAGAAAAGCATCCATATCTGGTCTAGATTATCCTCTAATTTCTTAGATAAGTCTGAATATGCCCATTAGTATTTTAACAACTTGCGTTGTTGAAAGGTATTCATTGAAAGAGATGAAGAGAATGAACTATTGGCAAATGTGTTAGCCTTTCCACTCCAACAGAACCAATTTATTGTCTCATGTTTTCTTTCTAATTTTTGCACAACAAATATGTATGATAAAAATCAGTATCTCACAAGCAGGGCTAGCCATATAATTTGCAGGACCCAATGAAAAATGAAAATGCAGACTCCTTGTTCCAAAAGAAGGAAAACTACATTTATTTCCTCCAAGATTTCTTTCTCAATATATCATATCTTCTGTATTTGCTATTTAGTAGCTTGCTCCTTTGGCAAAGAATTACTTGCAGGGAAAGTGCAGACCCTCACAGGAGCCCACGGCCCTGCCCTCTGACTTGGCAAGCAGGGCATTTGCATCTGACCCCAAACCATGCCCAGGCTCCAATGGAGGGGTTAGGGGGTGGAAAGCAACAGTGGTTACTGGTCGGTGAAGAGAGCATCCTTGAGAACCCACCCTGGGGATGTGGATAGGCAGGACCCCATGTGGCTTCCAAGCCTCCAGTGCCTACTCCATTGTTCCATAAGAAGTCACATAATTCAAAATAAAAGTAATAAGAATTTCAAGACAGTGACCACAAAGCACTAAATTGCAAACATAAAACCCATTTGAGTGTGGAACACTGTGCTTCTCTGCGGGTTGCAAGGCCCTGCTCACAAGTCCTTTTGAGGTAGGTTTTATTATTCTTACATAGGACAGGGACCAAGCCAGCACGTCTTGTTGGTTACTCTCTACTGGATCACCTCAGGGCACCTAGAACAATTCACTCTACCTTTGCAATGTGACTTCTTACTTGAGGGGAATGTCACACAGTATTAAGATTCAAATATTTTTATCATAAGCTGAAATAATTGCATTTCCACTATCACAAGTGATACTTTCTATAAATCTTTATATCATAAATACCTGGAAGAGAAATGTGATTTTTGCCTCTTTTTCTAGAGCCATTTTGAGGACTCTTTTCCTATTTCTTATATACTTTTTTTTTTTACATCTTTATTGGAGTATAATTGCTTTGCAATGTTGTGTTAGCTTCTGCTGTATAAAAAAGTGAATAAACTATACGTATACATATATCCCCATATCTCCTCCCTCTTGCACCTACCTCCCACCCTCCTTATCCCACCCCTCTAGATGGTCACAAAGCATGGAGCTGATCTCCCTGTGCTATGCGGCTTCTTCCCACTAGCTATCTATTTTACACTTGGTAGTGTATATATGTCAATGCCACTCTCTCACTTCATCCCAGCTTCCCCTTCCCCCTCCCCGTGTCCTCAAGTCCATTCTGTACGTCTGTGTCTTTATTCCTGTCCTGCTCCTACGTTCTTCAGAACATTTTTTTTTGATTCCATATATATGTGTTAGCATATGGTACTTGCTTTTCTCTGACATAAGTCACTCTGTATGACAGACTCTAGGTCCATCCAACTCACTACAAATAACTCAATTCCACTTCTTTTTATGGCTGAGTAAATATTCCATTGTACATATGTGCCACATCTTCTTTACCCATTCATTGGTCGATGGAGATTTAGGTTACTTCCATGTCCTCGCTATTGTAAATAGTGCTGTACTGAACATTGTGGTACATGATATTTTTTGAATTATGGTTTTCTCAGGGTATATGCCCAGTAGTGGGATTGCTGGGTCATATGGTAGTTCTATTTTTAGTTTTCTAAGGAAGCTCTGTATTGTTCTCCATAGTGGCTGTATCAATTTACATTCCTACCAACAGTGCAGGAGGGTTCCCTTTTCTCCACACCCTTTCCAGCATTTATTGTTTGTAGATTTTTTTATCATGGCCATTCTGACTGGTGTGAGGTGATACCTCATTTTGTTTTGATTTGCATTTCTCTAATGATTAGTGATGCTAAGCATCTTTTCATGTTTTTGTTGGCAATCTATATTTCTGTTTTTGTGCCAGTACCATACTGTCTTGATTACTGTAGCTTTGTAGTAGAGTCTGAAGTCAGGGAGCCTGATTCCTCCAGCTCCATTTTTCTTTCTCAAGATTGCTTTGGCTATTTGGTTGTTTTGTGTTTCCATAAAAATGGTGAAATTTTTCTTTCTAGTTCTGTGGAAAATGCTATTGGTAGGTTGATAAGGATTGCATTGAATCTGTAGATTGCTTTGGGTAGTATGCCATTTTCACAATGTTGATTCTTCCAATCCAAGAACATGGTATATCTCTCCATCTGTTTGTATCATCTTTAATTTCATTCATCACTGTCTTATAGTTTTCTGCATACACGTCTGTTGTCTCCTTAGGTAGGTTTATTCCTAGGTATTTTATTCTTTTTGTTGCAGTGGTAAATGGGAGTGTTTCCTTAATTTCTCTTTCACATTTTTCATCATTAGTGTATAGGAATGCCAGAGATTTCTGTGCATTAATTTTGTATCCTGCTACTTTACCAAATTCATTTATTAGCTCTAGTAGTTTTCTGGTAGCATTTTTAGGATTCTCTATGTAGAGTATCATGACATCTTCAAACAGTGAGAGTTTTATTTCTTCTTTTCTGATTTAGATTACTTTTATTTCTTTTTCTTCTCTAATTGCTGTGACTAAAACTTCCAAAGCTATTTTGAATAATAGTGGTGAGAGTGGGCAACCTTGTCTTGTTCCTGATCTTAGTGGAAATGGTTTCATGTTTTCACCATTGAGAACGATGTTGGCTGTGGGTTTGTCATATATGGCCTTTATTATGTTAAGGTAAGTTCCCTCTATGCCTTCTTTCTGGAGGGTTTTTAGCATAAAAAGCTGTTGAATTTTGTTGAAAGCTTTTTCTGCATCTACTGAGATTATCATATGGTTTTTATCTTTCAATTTGTTAATGTGGCATATCACCTTGATTGATTTGTGTATATTG
Organism: Aethalodelphis obliquidens; assembly: GCF_003676395.1. NCBI lineage: Eukaryota > Metazoa > Chordata > Mammalia > Artiodactyla > Delphinidae > Aethalodelphis > Aethalodelphis obliquidens. The sequence continues at coordinate 88,113,108 of NW_020837947.1, forward strand.
AAGAATCCTTGCATTCCTGGGATAAACCCCATTTGATGATGGTGTATGACCCTTTTAATGTGCTGGTGGATTCTGTTTACTAGTAGTTTGTTGAGGATTTTTGCATCTATGTTCATCAGTGATATTGGCCTCTAGTTTTCTTTTTTTATGACATCACTCTCAGGTTTGGTATCATGGTGATGGTGGCCTTGTAGAATTAGTTTGGTAGTGTTTCTTCCTCTACTATATGTTGGATGAGTTTGAGAAGGATAGGTGTTAGCTATTCTCTAAATGTTTGATAGGATTTGACTGTGCAGCCATCTTGTACTTGGCTTTTATTTGTTGTAAGATTTTTAATCACAGTTTCAATTTCAGTGCTTGTGATTGGTCTGTTTATATTTTCTATTTCTTCGTGGTTCAGTCTCAGAATGTTGCGCTTTTCTAAGAATTTGTCCATTTCTTCCAGGTTGTCCATTTTATTTGCATATTGTTGCTTCTAGTAATATCTAATGATTCTTTGTATTTCTGCAGGGTCAGTTGTTACTTCTCCTTTTTCATTTCTAATTCTGTTGATTTAAGTCTTTCCCCTTTTTTTCTTGATGAGTCTGGCTAATGGTTTAACAATTTTGTTTATCTTCTCAAAGAACCAGCTTTTAGTTTTGCTGAGCTTTACTATCATTGCCTTCATTTCTTTTCCTTTATTTCTGCTCTTATTTTTATGATTTTTTTCCTTCTGCAAACTTTGGGTTTTTGTTGTTGTTCTTCTTTCTCTAATTGCTTTAGGTGTAAGGTTAGGTTGTTTATTTGAGATGTTTCTTGTTTCTAGATGTAGGATTGTATTGCTATAAACTTCCCTCTTAGAACTGCCTTTGCTGCTTTCCATAGGTTTTGAGCATCATGTTTTCATTGTCATTTGTTTCTTGGTGTTTTTCGATTTCCTTTTTGATTTCTTCAATGGTCTCTTGGTTATTTATTAGTGTATTGTTTAGCCTCCATTTCTTTGTATATTTTACAGTTTTTTCCCTGTAATTGATATCTAGTCTCATAGTGTTGTTATCAGAAATGATACTTGATACAATTTCAATTTTCTTAAATTTACCAAGGCTTCATTTGTGACCCAAGGTATGATCTATCCTGGAGAGTGTTCCATGAGCACTTGAGAAGAAATTGTATTCTGTTGTTTTTGGATGGAATGTCCTATAAATATCAATTAAGTCCAGCTTGTTTAATGTATCATTTAAAACTTGTGTTTCCTTATCTATTTTCATTTTGGTTGATCTGTCCATTGGTGAAAGTCGGGTGTTAAAATCCCCTACTATTATTGTGTTACTGTTGATTTCCCCTTTTATGGCTGTTAGCATTTGCATTATGTATTGAGGTTCTTCTATGTTGGGTGCATAAATATTTACATTTGCTATATCTTCTTTGATTCATCCCTTGATCATCATGTAGTGTCCCTCTTGGTTTCTTGTAATAGTCTTTATTTTAAAGTCTATTTTGTTTGATATGAGATTTGCTATTCCATCTTTTTTGATTTCCATTTGCATGGAATACATTTTTCTATTCCCTCACTTTTAGTCTTTATATGTCTCTAGGTCTGAAGTCAGTCCATTGTAGACAGCATATATATGTGTCTTGTTTGTGTAACCATTCAGCCAGTCTATGTCTTTTGGTTGGAACATTTAATCCATTTACATTTAAGGTAGTTATTGATATGTATGCTCCTATAATCATTCTTAATTGCTTTGGGTTTTTTATTGTAGGTTTTTTCTTTCTCTTCTTTTTCCCACCTATAGAAATTCTTTTAGCATTTGTTGTAAAGCTCGTTTTGTTGCTGCTGAATTCTCTTAGGTTTTGCTTGTCTGTAAAGGTTTTAATTTCTCTGTCAAATCTGAATGAGATCCTTGCTGGGTAGAGTAATCTTGGTTGTAGGTTTTTCCCTTTCATCACTTTAAATATGTCCTGCCACTCCCTTCTGGCCTGCAGAGTTTCTGCTGAAAGATCATCTGTTAACCTTATGGGGATTCCCTTGTAGGTTATTTGTTACTTTTCCTTGCTGCTTTTAATGTTTTGTTTTGTTTTGTTTTTGTATTTAATTTTTGGTGGTTTCCTTAACATGTTTCTTGGTATGTTTCTCCTTGGATTTATTATGTATGGGACTCTCTGCGCTTCTTGGACTTGACCAACTATTTCCTTTCTCATGCAAGGGAAGTTTTCAGCTATAATGTCTTCAAATATTTTCTCAGTACCTTTCTTTTTCTCTTCTTCTTCTGGGACCCCTATAATGCTAATGTGGGTGAGTCTAATGTCATCCCTGAGGTCTCTGAGACTGTCCTCAATTCTTTTCATTCTTTATTCTGCTCTGAGGTAGTTATTTCCACTATTTTATCTTCCAGGTCACTTATCTGTTCTTCTGCCTCAGTTATTCTGCTACTGATTCCTTCTAGAGAATTTTAAATTTTATTTATTGTCTTGTTCATCATTGTGTGTTTGCTCTGTAGTTCTTCTAGGTCCTTGTTAATCATTTCTTGTATTTTCTCCATTCTGTTTCCAAGATTTTGGATCATCTTTACTATCATTACTTTGAATTCTTTTCCAGGTAGACTGCCTATTTCCTCTTCATTTGTTTGGTCTGATGAGTTTTTACCTTGCTCCTTCATCTGCTGCATATGTCTCTGTCTTCTCATTTTGTTTAACTTACTGTGTTTGGGGTCTTCTTTTTGCAGGCTGCAGGTTCATAGTTCCCATTGATTTTGTTGTCTGTCTCCAGTGGGTAAGTTTGGTTCAGTGGGTTGTGTAGGCTTCCTGGTTGGGGGGTTGGTGCCTGTGTTCTGGTGGATGAGTCTGGATCTCTCTTTCTTGCGGGCAGGATCGCATCTAGTGGTGTGTTTTGGGGTGTCTGTGAACTTATGATTTTAGGCAGCCTCTCTGCTAATGGGTGGGTTTTTTTTTTCCTGTCTTGCTCATTGTTTGGCATGGGGTGTCCAGCACTGGAGCTTGCTGGTCATTGATTGGAGCTGGGTCTTAGCGTTGAGATGGAGATCTCTGGGAGAGCTCTCATCAATTGATATTACATGGTGCCAGGAGGTCTCTGGTGGTCCAATGTCCTGAACTCGGCTCTCCTACTTCAGAGGCTCATGCCTGACACCCGGCTGGAGTGCCAAGACCCTGTCAGCCAGGTATGTGGGGAGTTTCTTGCCTTTTGGGAAGTCTGAGGTCTTCTGCCAGTGTTCAGTAGGTGTTCTGTTGCAGTTGTTCTACATGTAGATGTATTTTCGATATATTTGTGGGGAGGTAGATGATTTCCACGTCTTACTCCTCTGCCAGCTTGAAGGTCCTCCTCTTTTCCTATTAATGTTATCAAAGAGTTTCACTTACCTGACATGCAGCAAACCTAATGCTGAGATGCTGGAGGTTTGCAGCAAAGAAAGAGTTTATTCACAAGGCAACTGAGCAGGGAGATGCGAGAACAAATCTCAAGTCTATCTCTGCAAAAGTGGGAAGTGGGGATATTTATGGTTGAAGAGCATAGGGTGGCCAGAGGTGTAAGGGAAGGTGACTGGAGGGAGGGAAATGTGCAGCAACTGTCAGTCTGCACAGGACGGACAAGCTTCCTCATGGGACACATGTGCAAAGTCCAGGAGGGTTGGTATGAAACGTGCAGGGGAATTTGGGTCCGTGATGTCCAAAGGTCACCTACTGGACAAGCACGTCCATTCTGAGCAGACTCCAATCAGCCATTTTTGTTCCATCCAGTCTCAGTCAGTTTTGTTACAAGCAGAGTGGTTTTTAACAAGCTCTTCCCTTATCTGCTGTTTTGTAAGATAATCTCAAGACTTTCTGTTATTTTCCGGTTTCTGTTAACCTTGTGGGGCATGGTTTCAGGATGGTTTTTTTTTTAACTCTATGTGGCATGGTTTCATTAGGACAGTGCACTTCTGGAATAATTCTGTAAACTCAATACACGTGTTCCTTAACTTATAATGAGCTTATGTCCCAGTAAACCCATTGTAATTTGAAAAGTTAATACACCCCTTGTAAGATGAAAGGTAATGCACCTAACCTACTGAACATCATAGCTTAGCCTCACCTACCTTAAATGTGCTCAGAACACTTACATTAGCCTACAGTTGGCCATATCATGTAACACAAAGCCTGGTTTATAGTAAAGTGTTGAATATCTCAGGTAATTTATTGAATACTGTACTGAAAGTGAAAAACAGAATGGTTGTCTGCGTACAAAATTGTTTTAAGTTGTTACCCTCATGATTGTGTGGCTGACTGGGAGATGTGGCTCACTGCCATGGCCCAGCATCATGAGAGAGAGGATTGTACAGCATATCACTAGCCTGGGAAAAGATCAAAATTCAAAATTCCAAGCATGGTTTCTGCTGGTATTGCTTTTGTACCATCATAAAATGGAAAAACCATAAACCAAACCATTGAGAGTCAGGGACCATCTGTGTACAGTTTCCTTGGTCATTTCTTAGAGGATATTTAGTTCTTTTACTGCATTAGATCTTCACCTACCTCCACATTAGAATCACCTAGGAAGCTTAAGAAACTATTTGTCCCACCTTTTTTTTTTTTTTTTTTTTTTTTGCCGTACGCGGGCCTCTCACTGTTGTGGCCTCTCCCGTTGTGGAGCACAGGCTCCGGACGCGCAGGCTCAGTGGCCATGGCTCACGGGCCCAGCCACTCCGCGGCATGTGGGATCTTCCCGGACTGGGGCACAAACCCATGTCCCCCCCGCATCGGCAGGCGGACTCTCAACCACTGCGCCACCAGGGAAGCCCCTGCCCCACCTTTCACTATTTAAAGCAGAATTCTGGAGGGGTGAGGACTAGGCAGCCGTGCTTACAAATCTTCCCAGGTGATTCCAATTTGAGTCTAGAAGCATTGCTCCACCTACAATTCTGAGTATCCTGACAGGGATTACATTCTTGTACAATAGAAAAGTCTTGTACAAATGAAAAGTCTTTTCATTATCAGAGTAAATTTCAAGTCACCTAACATTGTTTCCATCTAATACTTAATATGCATATGAATGCAGCCAAGTTAATGCAGAATTATTTCTCCTGTATGTACTTATTAATCATAATGGACTTCTACCTACATTTGAAAAGGCAGCACATATATGGGCAAGTCACATGACTTATTCCATCAAGATCATGCTGAGTGTTTGGTGCAATAACTGTAGGACTTCCTGGGCCAAGTTCCCCAGGTTTTATCTGTGTATGGGTTAGTTCATCACAAAATAGCACACATGAACTGGTCTTCCCTTCCTTAAGATAAAGATTTAAAGACATTCTCACTATTTATAAAGAGAAATATGAGGAACATCAATTTCAAGGAATGTCTCTAAATTTCCTATGACTTTCATTGAAGAGACAGTGTCAATGTTCAGATGTGGCCCACCTGGGAAAAGTTGACGGCTTGTAGTCAACTCTCCTTTAGCACAAATAGAAGGGCTGCAGATTATGTTTAAATGATCATTCTTTAAACACATTCTTATTTTGTGCCAGGCATGCTTCTCACTCCAGGGAACATAGCAGTAAAAAACAAAAGGATAAAAATATTTGTCTTCATGGAGTTTATGTTTCAATATGAGGAAACAGACAATGAACAAAATCTGTGAGTTAAAAAACTTGATGTTTATATATATTTTGGAGAAAAATGTGCAGGGAAGGGGAATAAGGACAGTTGAAGTGGCAGAGGATTAATTTTAAATGGGGAGACCAGGAAAGACTTACAGCGAGAAGGTGACATTTTAGGAAAGACTTGGAAGTGAAGCACCTAGCCAGGAAGGTATTTTCTGGAGAGCAGCAAGTGCAGAGCCTGTTTTTTTCTGATAAAAGCAGCAGGACTGTATTTTTGGAACAGAGGGAGCGAGGGTGAAAGAAGTTCCTGTGGATGGTGGGTTTGGGGGGATTGTGAACTTCTGTTGCTGATGGTGTTGCCAAACAAGTTAGTGCCATTTGAAGGAGAGTCTATAAAGTGTTCCCCATCCAATAAATACTTGGAACAGATAAAGTTTATGGGTCCTCATGAGATCTCATGATTCTTGATAGCTGCAAAGACACACTTTACTCTTACTGGACAGGTGTCTTCAATTTCCAAACCAGTGGGGGAGAAACAGTGAAAAGTCAAATTCAGTTCCCCCTTATTGAAATATAAACTCCATGAAGGCAAAGAGTTTTACATTTTTTATTCCCTTTTTCCCCAGGAGCTAGAAGTGTACAAAAATGAATATTTGCTACAAAATGAATATTTGTTTAGAGAATCATCATTTAAGCTTACAATTAATCAGTATCCCCTCTATTCTTGTTAAGGATAAGTTAAAGGAAAATGAATCAATTTGTTTAGAGTTAAAAAGAATGATTTGGGGTTGTGATGTTAATACGCCTTTCTTTATAATCATGAAAATATTTTAAAGAGTGAAGACAATTGGTCGTATTACAATTTTGCCACTTAAAAGTCATGTATTTTCAGGAGCAGATATCTCTTCTCTCAGTTACCTGCATGCCTCAATTCCTCAGATCTTACTTTCTCTATTCAAATGTCATTTTCCTTGACCACCGTATCTCAGTGTGCCTTCCCTACCCTTGCCTGTTACTCTCTATTTCCTTTACTCTGCTTCAGTTTTTCATAATATGGGTTATGAGTTAAATTTTGTCCCCACCCCCTAAAATATATGTTGAAGCTCTAACCTTCAGTACTTCAGACTGTGACCTTATTTGTAAATAGGTTCTTTGCAGACGTAGCTAAGTTAAGTTTATTGGGGTGGGTCCTAGTCCAGTATGACTGGTGTCCTTATAAAAAGGAGAAATTTGGACACAAACATAAACATATATAAAGGAGTCTGTGAAGAGACACAGGGAGAATGCCATGTGAAGATGGAGGATTGGAGTGACACATCTATCAATACAAGCCAAGCATTCCTGGTAAACAACCAGAAGCTAAGAAAAGGCAAGGGAGATTTCCCTTCAGGTTTCAGAGGGATCATGGCCCTGCAGATACCTCAATTTTGGATTTCTAGCCTCCACAACTATGAGACAATCAATTTCTGTTGTTTTATGTCACGCAGTTTGTGGCATTTTGTTGCGGCAGCTCTAGAAAACAAATACACCACTTGACGTGTGATATACCATTTCTTTGTTGAGTTTCTGCCTGCTCCTACCAGGCTCTTTAAGTTCCATGAGGAAAAGGATGTAATGTATTTTGTTTGCCTTTGTACCCGAGTACTTAGAACAGTGCCTGACACTCAAACATTTTTGCTGAAAGAATGCAGAGTTAAACTATTTTATTTTTCCCATTCTTTTTTGTTGTTGTTGTTGGGCGATGGCTGTTATTTGTTCTTTCTAAAGATGGATCCACATCCAGGATTGGAGAGGTAGGAAAATTTTCAATAATTGTAAAAGCATATAGTGGAAATTTTCACTCTATATTTTATTATGGTTCCCTAAAAATATACTCTTTGGTAGGAACTAATTCTCTGTGTGGAGGGTCTTAAACATCTCTGAGCATGTCCAGGAAAGCACTGTGACCAGGATAGAGCCATTGCTTGCCCAGGAGATCCTATTGGGCACTTAGGATTAGGTTATCCTTCATGTGTGTCAGCCTCTTGCCTGCTGATTGTCAAAGGAAGTGGGAGCAGGTTCTGTCTGGATGGCTCCATCTCCTTCCCTTTTGCTCTTAGTGACCTCTGCTGTTGTAAAGAAACACTGCTGCTTGCCAGCAGAGCTGCTCTCTGATTTCTGACCAGGAAAACCATCAATAATAAATCTCATCATTCTGAAAAATAAAAATACCCCCAGGCATCAAAGTCCACAGTGACTTCTGTGGTTTTCTTAGGTTTGAAAGTGGTTTGTGAGAATGTCTTCAGACTTCAGCGTTGCTGACAGAGGCAGGTGGGGGCTGTATGACCTCAAAAGAGAAAAGGAAACTTGATAGATGCATCTTGCACCTTCCCTTGACCACCAGATGTGCCTCCTGCCGCAGCTTGCTGCAACTCCAATTATTGAGGTCACGTCAGAGATTTATTTATTTGTTAGTTTTCATTAAAGAAGGTATCCATTTTTCCATTAATCCTCATCCTTATCTAATTCAACCACCTCATCTGGCCGACTCATATGAGGAAAAACAATACTGTCCCTTTGTTTAGGTAGGCAATCTAATGTGACTCACAATAAAACATTTTTTAGGTTAATGATCTTAGTGAAGTCCTTCTAATAAGGTAGAAGCACGATATTGTAAAATAGGAAGCATAAAAACAAAATGTGTATGTGCATAAATATCCTTTCTAATACATGAGTTTTGGAAAGTCCCAAATTTCATGAACCATTAGCCTGATTTATATTGATATTATATAATCCTTTCAAAAACAAGATTGTGTAGATATTGCCATCTACTGTTTGCCTAGATACATACTAGTACATATAATTCACTTTATATAACAATATTCTTCCCTCTAACTGCATTTCTTTTTCTGCAAAGATCATTTTAACCTCAATGCCTTCTTCTTTTGAAGTGATTTATTTACTTACTTACTTTTAAATACTGTACCCAAAGGGTCATTACAAGAAATTCTTCCACTGATACATTGGAAAAATCCTGAGAAAGTGACCTAATATTCCTTAAATCTTCTCCAATATGTTGACATCATTTTGAAGTTGGAAAAGAGATGCAGTATCTATAATTGAAACTCCACTTTAATAATGCTTTAGTCTCTAATCTAATTCAAAGAGGTTAAGATTACTGGATTGCTGTTAGTTTTATTTTCAGATTCAAATTCAAGACATGTATAAAATAAATATCTGGTTGTTTTTTTTCCCTGTAAATACATTTAGATGTCAGTGATTGTGTCAGATTCTTTTTATTAGGATAAAATACCAATTAGTTTACTTAACAATTGTTTTTCTGAATTGTTTACTTTGTAGTTTTTTGATGTGTATGTAGCACTTTTTAAGTATGCTGTTGATTCAATCTGGAAATAAAGTAAAATTTAAAAATTCTGTGCACTTACAGTTCAGACTAATTTTAGTGATCTGAGATAATCTATGGTCTTCAAACATATAACTATGACTAGACCCAGTAGCAATCATAAGTAAAATCTGTGAACTGTTTTACAGTTTATAAATTTCTTCAAATATTTTAGTTAATTTGGTACTAGTAATAATACTGTGAAGTAATTAGTACAGTAATTGGTTTTTTATAGGTATATTCAGCTTTATGAAGAAAACATACTGAAATATTAGGGGAAAACAGAATTTTTTTTCTGACTCTACTAAATACTATAAAATCTGTTGATACTTTTACAGAAACTAATCCTTTTTTTCAGAAGAATATCCAAGGAAAAAAAACATTATCATTTTTTCAATGACATAATGACTGGGAAAGAAAAGCCATGAACATATGTAAGCTAGTATTTAGATGTTGAATTTGCACAAGGACCCCAAGTGGGAATAGAAGCATTGTGTTTAATGCAGGCCAATAATCTTTTATATAGAATTGTTCCATGATACTCTTTTTTATTTTTTGTTAGGTTCAGATGTACAGTGTAGTGATTCAATAGTTTTATAAATTATACTCTATTTAAAGTTATATTAAAATAAGGGCTATATTTCCCTGTGTTTCTTCTCTTTTATAGTTTGTACCTCTTAATCCCATACCCTTATCTCACTCCTCATACCTTACCTCTCCCCATTGGTAACCACTTCTTTGTTCTCTCTGTCTGTGACTTTGTTTCTGTTTTGTTATATACAATATTTTGCTTCAGTTTTTTAGATTCTTCATAAAACTGATAACATACAGTATTTGTCTTTCTGTCTGACTTATTTCACTAAGCATAATACTCTCTAGGTCCAATCACATTGCTGCAAATTTCATTCTTTTTTATGGCTGAGTAATATATATATATACCACATCTTCTTTATCCATTTATCTATTTATGGACACTTGGGTTGCTTCCATATCTTGGTTATGGTAAATAAGCTGCTGTGAAAATTGGGGTGTTTGTCTCTTTTTGAATTAGTGTTTTCATTTTCTTTGGATATATACCAGCAGTGGAACTGGTATCATATGGTACTTCTATTTTTAGTTTTGAGGAATTTCCATACTGCTTTCCATAGTAGCTGCAACAATCCCACCTACAGTGTACAAGGGTTCCCTTTTCTTCACATCCTCACCAACATTTGTTATTTATGGACTTTTTGATGACAGCCATTTTGACAGGTGTGAGGTGATATCTCATTGTGGTATTGACTTGCTGTCTCTGATGATTTGGGACGTTGAGCACTTTTTCATGTGTGTGTTGGCCATCTGTATATCTTCCTTGGGAAAATGTCTATGCGTGTCTTCTGCCCATTTATTAATTGGGTTGTTGGTTTTTGTGATTTTGGATTGTATGAACAGTTTATATATTTGGATATTAATCCCTTATCAGACATATCATTTACAAAGCCTTGGCTGTACAGGAGTCTTTCTGCTAGTCTCCAGTTAATTTTCAGGGAGAATTATTCCATGTGCAGATGTATCTTTGATGTGTTCTTTGGAAGAGGTGAGTTCTGCATCTTCCTACTCTGCCATCTTGATCCAAGTTCATTACTATAGTAATTTTTTTTTCATATTATAGTAATAGTGAAAGAAATCAAGGTATTTGTTGACTATTACATGGCCAAAAGAACTATAAATCTAGTTTTCTTAACTCCAGAGCTTATTCACATTTATTGTTACTTATGAGTTAATTTAATTAATTTACATTAGGTAATCAACTTTTTTCAACTTTTGCTTATTGAGTGAATAATTTAAAAATGTTTAAAAATATTCAAGACAGAAATTGGCCAATATGGCAGAGTAGAAAGACCCTGAGCTCACCTTCTTTCACATGCACACCAAAATCACAACTATCTGCAGAACAACCATCAATGAAAAAGACTGAGACCTACAAATAAAGATCTTCTACAACTAAAGATATAAAAAAGGAACCACAATGAGATGAGTAGGAGGAGTAGACTCACAATATAGTCAATCCCATACTCCTGGGCGGGCAACCTACAAATTGGGGAATAATTACATTACAGAGGTTTTTCTAAAGGAGTGAGAGGTCTGAGCCCCATGTTGGGCTCCCCAGCCCGGGGCTTCTGCAATGGGAAGATGAGCTCTCAGAGTATTTGATTCTGAAGGAGAGTGGAGCTTACATTTAGGATTCCCAGAGGGCTGGGGAAAATAGAGATTTTACTCTTAAAGGGTGCACACAAAATATCACACTCTCCAGGACTGAGGGCAGAAGCAGTAATTTGAGAGGAGCCTGTGTCAAACCTATTTGCTGAACTTAGGCAGAAAGCAACAGCAGCTCACTCTGGGGACATAGACACTGGTAACAGCCATTTTTGGGAGCTCCTTTTACCACGTGGACACTAGAGTTGGCAAGTGCCATTGCAGCATCCTCCCTCTAGCTCATTAGGCCAAGACCTGGCCCCATCCAACAGCCTGTAGGCACCAGTGATAAGACTCTTCAGGCCAAACAACTAAATTGGTGGGGACACATCATCCATCAACAGACAGGCTACCTTAAGACCCCCTGAGCCCACAGCCTCCTCTGGACATGACCCTGCCCACCAGAGGACCCAGGATGCAGCTGTACACAACATTGGGCAGACACGAGTTCCAGAATTCCTTGGTCCCTGGCCCTGCCTTCTAGGGAGCCTCCTCTAGCCTCTGGACAAGCCTCACCCACCAGAGGGCTGACACCAGACTCAAGAAAACCACAGTCCCACAGCCTGCAGAGCCAGCCTACCCATCATCAGGACAGACCCTTCCCTGGGGTCACCTGGGCCCTGGTACTGCCCACTAGAAGGCCAACACAAGTTTTGGGACACCCTGGGCCCATACCCAACTGTGTCAGAAACCACCCCTTCCCCCAACTGATCTGACACCAACTCTGAGAAACCTGGGTCCTACAAGCAGGCTCCAGGACCCAGCTCTGCCTGTCAGTAGTGCAGCACTTGGCTTCACCTACCAGTGGGTAGGCAATAGTACTGGAGTCTTATTGACCCCAACTCAACCCACTAGTGAACTAACATAAACCCTGGAGACCACTGGAGTTCTGCAGTCAGCCATTCATGATGCAGTACCACCAGCAGCAGCCTCTACCCAAGGCATGACCTGGAAACAAACCAGACTGGGAGCAACAAAGTCCATGAGACCACACACATAATCCGTCCCCCACAACAGAAGGACCCATGCAGCCCTCATAACAGGAACCCCTAGAATAAATAGCTTGGGGGATGAGAGTGGGGTACACTGCTGGGATGCATGGGACATCTCCTGCAAAATGTCACTTCTCCAAGATTGGGAAACATAACCAATCTACTAGATACATAAAAATAAAAACAGCAACTTAGGCAAAATGAAGCAATAGAAGAAAGTGTTCCAGACAAAGGAACAAGATAAAACCCCAGAAGAAGAACTAAGTGAAGTGTAGATAAGCAATTTACTCAAGAAGAAATTCAGGGTAGTGATTGTAAAGATGATCAAAGAACTCTGGAGAAGAATGGGTACACAGAACTAGAAGTTACACATTTTTAACAAAGAGTTACAATTATAAAGAAGAACCAGAGATGAATACAGTAATCAAAATGAAAAATACACTAGAAGGAATCAACAGTAGATTAAATAATACATAAGAATGGATCAGAGAGCTAGAAGACAGAGTAGTGGAAATCACTACTGCTGAACAGAAAAAAGAAAACAAAAGAAAAAAATTGAGGACAGTTTAAGAGACATCTGGGACACTATCAAGTGCACTAATATTCATAATACAATGGATCCTGAAAGAAGAGAGAGAGAAAGGTGTTGAGAGCATATTTGAAGATATAATAGCTGAAAACTTTCCTAACCTGGGAAAAGAAACAGACATCCAAGAAGTCCAGGAAGTCCAGAGAGTCCCATACAGGACTAACCCAAAGATGAACATATCAAGACACATTGTAATTAAAATGGCAAAAATTTAAAGATAAAGAGAGAATAGTAAAAGCAACAAGGGAAAAACAACAGATTATATACAAGAGAACTGTCATAAGTCTATCAGCTGAATCTTCAGCAGAAATTTGGTGGGGAAGAAGGCAGTGGCATGATATATTTAAAGTAATAAAAGGGAAAAACCTACAACCAAGATTACTCTACCCAGCATGGTTCTACTTCAGATTTGATGGAGAGATCAAAAGCTTAGCAGACAAGCAAAACCAAAAAAGTACCACAAAACTGGCTTTACAAGAAATGTTAAAGGAACTTGTTTAAGCAAAAAAGAAAAGGTCACAACTAGAAAAATGAAAACTATAAAATGAAAAAGCTTATTGGTAAAGGCAAACATATAGTAAAGGTAGGAAATCATCCACACACAAATCTACTAGGAAGGTTAAAAGACAAAGTAGTAAAATCATCTGTATCCACAACAAGCAGTTAAGGGATATATAAAATAATTAGATGTAAAATAAGATATCAAAAAGAATACTTGTGAGGGGAAGAGAGTACAAATGCAGGATGTTTAAAATGCATTTGAAACTAATATCAGTAACTTAAAACAAGCATGTATACATATAGATTACTATGTAAAAACCTCATGGTACCCACAAAACAAAAGTCTATAATAGATGAACACACAAAAAAGAAAAAGGAATCTGAACATAACACCAAAGATGATCATCAAATCACAAAAGAAGAGAGCAAAAGAAGATGAAAGGAATAAAAAATACCTATGAAAACACCCCAAAACAATTAACACAAGATGGCAATAAGAACCTAGATATCAATAAATATATCCATAAATGTAAATGCGATAAATGCTCCAATCAAAAGACATAGAGTGGCTGAATAGATATAAAACAAGGCCCGTATATATGCTGCCTATAAGAGACTCACTTCAGATCTAAAAACACACAGACTGGGGATTCCCTGGTGGTGCAGTGGTTAAGAATCCACCTGTCAATACAGGGACACAGGTTTGAGCCCTGATCAGGGAAGATCCCACATGCCACAGAGCAACTAAGCCTGTGCGCCACAACTACTGAGCCTGCACTTTAGAGTCCATGAGCCACAACTACTGAGCCTCTGAGCCACAACTACTGGAGCCTGCATGCCTAGAGCCCATGCTCCGCAACAAGAGAAACCACCACAATGAGAAGCCCATGCACCACAATGAAAAGTAACCCCCACTTGCTGCAACTAGAGAAAGCCTATGTGCAGCAACAAAGACCCAACATAGCCAAAAATAAAATAAATAAATAAATTCTTAAAAAAGTAAAATAAAGCACACAGACTGAAAGGAAGGGATGGAAAAAGGTATTCTATGCAAATGGAAATCAAAAGAAAGCCAGGGTAGCAATACTTAGACAAAATGAACTTTAAAGTCTGTTATAAGAGACAAAGAAGGATATTATATATGATCAAGGGATCAATTCAAGAAGATATAACATCCAACGTAGGTGTAACTAAAGTCCTAAAGCAAATATTAACAAGCATAATGGGAGATATTAACAGTGACACAATAATAGTAGGGGACTTCAACACTCCACTTACATCAATGGACAGATCATCCAGACAGAAAAATCAATAAGGCTGTAAATGACACTTTAGACCAGATAGACTTACTAGATATATGTATAGAATATTCCATCTGGAAGCAGCAGAATACGTAGTCTTTTCAAGTGCACATGGAACATTTTCCAGGATATATCACATACTAGGCCACAAATAAGCCTTGGTAAATTTAAGAAAATTGAAACCATATCAAGCATCTTTTCCAAAACACAATGCTATGAGACTAGAAAACAACTATGAAACAAACACTTGGAGGCTAAACAATATGCTACTGAAGAATCAATGGATCACTGAAGAAATCAAAGAGGAAATAAAAAAATACCTGGATACAAATGAAAACAAAAACACAGCAATCCAAAATCTATGGGATGCAGCAAAAGCAGTTCTAAGAGGGAAGTTTATAGCAACACAAGTTTACCTCAGGAAACATGAAAAACTCAAATAAACAACCCAAACTTAGACCTAAAGGAACTAGAAAAAGAAGAATAAGCAAATCCTAAAATTAATAGAAGGAAAGAAATCATAAAGATCAGAGCAGAAATAGAGACTAAGAAAACAGTAGAAAAGATCAATGAAACTAAGAGCTGGTTCTTTGAAAAGACAAACAAAATTGATAAACATTTAGCCAGACTCATCAAGAAAAAAAAAAAAAAAGAGAGGACCCAAATCAATAAAATCAGAAGTGAAAAAGGAGAAGTTATGACTGACACCACAGAAATACAAAAGATCATAAGAGACTACTGCAAACAACTATATGCCAATAAAATGGACAACCTAGAAGAAATGGACAAATTATGTATAATCTCCCAAGACTGAAGCAGGAAGAAATAGAAAATATGAACCGACCAATTACCAGTAATAAAAATTGAATCAGTAATTTAAAAACTGCCCCCCAAAAATGTTCAGGACCAGATAGCTTTACAGTGAATTCTATTAAACATTTAGAGAAGATTTAACAACTATCCATCTCAAACTGTTCCAAAAAATTGCAGAAGAAGGAATGTCTCTGAACTTATTCTATGAGTTCAGCCTCACCCTGATATCAAAACCAGACTAAGATATCACACAGACACAAAAAAATTATAGGCCAATATCACTGATGAACATAGATGCAAAAATCCTCAACATTATATTAGCAAACTTAAATCAACAATACATTAAAAGGATCATACACCATGATCTAGTGGGATTTATCCCAAGGATGTAAGTATTTTTCAATATCTGCAAGTCAGTCAATCACCACATTAACAAATTGAAGAATAAAAACCCTATGATCATCTCAGTAGATGCAGAAAAAGCTTTTGACAAAATTCAACACTCATTTATGATAAAAACTCTCCAGAAAGTGGGTATAGAGGAAACATACTTCAACATAATAAAGGCCCACAGCTAACAATCATACTCATTATACTTATCAAGCAGAAAAATTTTTTTCTAAGATCAGGAACAAGACAAGGATAGCCATACTCACCACATTTATTCAACACAGTATTGGAACTCCTAGCCACATTAATCAGACAAGAAAAAGGAATAAAAAGAATCCAAATTGGAAAAGAAGAAGTAAAACCATCACTGTTTGCAGATGATGTGAACTATACATAGAAAATCCTAAAGACACTACCAGAAAACTACTAGAGTTCAGCAATTAATTTGGTAAAGTTTCAGGTTATAAAATTAACATACAGAAATCTGTTGCATTTCTATGCACTAACAATAAACTATCAGAAAGAGAAATTAAGGAGACAATCCCATTTACCACTGCATCAAAAAGAATAAAATACTTATGTATAAACCTACCTAAGGAGGTAAAAATCTGTACTCAGAAAACTGTAAAACACTGATGAATGAAACAGAAGATGACACAAACAGATGGAAAGATATACCGTGTTCATAAATTGGAAGATTTTATGTTGTTAAAGTGACCATGGTACCCAAGACAATCTACAGATTCAATCCAATTCCTATCAAAATAACAATGGCATTTGTCACAGGACTAAAACAAATAGTTTTAAAATTTGTATGGAAACACAAAAGACCCTGAATAGCCAAAACAATCTTGAGAAAAAAGATCAAAGCTGGGGGTTCCTGCTCCCTGATTTCAAACAATACCACAAAGCTACAATAATCAAAACATTATGGTACTGGCACAAAAAATAGACACGTAGACCAATGGAACAGAATGATCAATTAATATATGATAAAGAAGGCAAGAATATACAATACAGAAAAGACAGTCTCTTCAATAAGTGGTGCTGGGAAAACTGGACAGCCACATGTAAAAGAATGACATCAGAACATTTCTCTCACCATATACAAAAATAAATTCAAAATGGATTAAAGACCTAAATATAAGACCAGAAACCATAAAACTCCTAGAAGAAAACACAGAACACTTTTTCACATAAATGGTAGCAATATATTTTTTAGATCTGACTCCTAAAGAAAAGGAGATAAAAACAAAAATAAATAGATGTGACCTAATTAGACACAAAAACTTTTGTACAGCACAGAAAACCATGGACAAAATGAAAAGACAAGTTATTGAATGGGAGAAAATATTTGCAAAAGTGGTTAATACCCAAAATATATAAATAGATCATACAACTCAACATCAAAAACTCAAACAACCCAATTAAAAAATGGGCAGAGAACCTGAATATACATTTTGCCACAGAAGACATACAGTTGGCCAACAGGCACATGAAAAGATGCTAAACATCAGTAATCATCAGAGAAATGTAAATTAAAACGAGAATGAGATTTCACCTCACACCTGTTAGCATGACTATTGTCAAAAAGACCACAAATAAAAATGTTGGTGAGGATGTGGAGAAATGGGAACAGTCATACACTGTTTCTGGGGATATAAATTGGTGTAGCCACTGTAGAAAATGGTATGGCGGTTTCTTAAAAAACTAAAACTAGAACTACTGTATGACCCAGCAATTCCAATCCTGGGCATGTATTTGAAAAACAATGGAAACACTAATTTGAAAAGATACATACACTTCAATGTTCACAGCAGCATTCTTTATAATTTCCCAGATAAGAAGCAACCTAAGTGTCCATCAACAGGTGAATGGATAAGGAAGATGTGGTATATATATACAATGGAATATTACTCAGCCACAAAAGAATGGAAGTTTGCCATTTGAGACAACATGAATGGGCTTGGAGGGTATTAGGTTTAGTGAAATAAGTCTGTCAAAGACAAACAAATACTGTATGATATCACTTAAATGTGGAAACTAAAAAGTTAAGTAAACTAGTGAATATAACAAAACAGAAACAGACTCACAGATATAGACAACAAACTAGTGGTTACCAGTGGGGAGAGGGAAAGGGGTGGGGCAAGATAGAGGTAGTGGATAAGAGATACAAACTATTATATATAAAATAAATAAGTTACAAGGATATATTGTACAACACAGGGAACATAGCCAATACTTTATAATACTATAAATGGAGTATAACCTTTAAATATTGTGAATCACTATGTTGTACACCTGTAACATATATTTTTTTACATCAACTATACCTCAATAAAAAAAGAATATAATCCATCTTAAGAAAAAAAAAGCAACCAGATTACCATGCATAGAATGATAGTTAAATGAATTTGATTTTTTCCATTATGGAGTATTATGTTGCTTATATGATCAAATTTTTATAAAATTTACAGGAGCAATAACAACAAAAGAACAGATTTATTCTTCAGATTCACACGTGCTTGCTAAGTATCTTTTAAATATTTCCTTTTAAGCATTCTTTTCCTTTCAAGGTATTTTCTTTCTCTCTGAAAAATTGAGAAAAAAATCAAATTGGCAATTTCTGAAAAAGAAGAGACAAAAGTATGTGAAATACATTTTGGTTTCAGATTCTCTATAAATGCCATTCTGAAATTTTTCCTTTCCTTAAACTTTCAGCTATCACTCACTTTCTACAAATGAAAGAATTATATTTCCTCCTATGTAGACTTTCAACTGAAGATTTTACTATTTAGAAATGCTAAATATATGATATCAAACATCACTCCTAAAAACTCTAAAACACCTGTGCCCTCATAAAATTGATTGACAATTTGATTTTTGCTGTAAGTGGTCAAATAAATTTCCCACTCAGATGGGACAATTTTAGAGACAAAGAAATGATACGAATAGAGCTTCTTTAATCTGAATGGCTCCTGACAGTCTCACTAATGAAAAGAGAAAAGGGTTATTGAAGCTTCCTCACCTTATATTTATGCATCTATTTATGGTTTCTTAGGTGCTGAATTTTTTTAAAAGTCTGGATTCCTTCCCATCTTGCCTTTGTGGTTGATGGACTCTGGGCACAGACTATTGGAGTTCATATCCTGGTTGTGCCACTTACTAGCTGTGTGAGGCTTCCACAAGACACTTAAGATTTCGGTGCCTCAGTTGCCCCCTCTGTAAAATGGTGGTAGTAATGGGGTTACCTCATTGGTTTTGGTAATTAAATGAGTTACTATCTGTAAAGCACTTAGAAGTTCACTCTAAGAACTATTTAAGTCTATCTTATTTTATTCATTACAATAATGTAGCAGTGCTAAATATTTGTTAAATCCTTAAAGCTTTTGTTGTAATTACAAACTTTTACAACTGGAGTGGAGGAAGCAGTGTGGATACTCCAGCTTCATCTAGGTCACAGTTCCAAAGTAAAGAGACTGATATACACTGTGCTGTGTAGGCACATGGGCTCTCATTGAAGAAGCTCAGTTAATGAGCAGAAGAAAGAAGTTTTTTGGGAAGTTTTTAAAAATTTTTATTTCTTTTTCTAAAACATGTTTGCTTAATTAAAGACATATTACTTTAAAATTTATGATAACATCAGAAATTTATTTATTGTGTTGTAACATAAAACACACCAATGGACAGGCGATATATACCATTTAGATTATTATCTATCATCCTTTATAATAGCCAGTATACAATGGAAACTAAAGTCTTCAAATGATCTTGGGCCCTATTATTTGAGAATCTAATGTCATTATGGTTTTTAAAAATATATTTGTATATAGATTACAATTATATCTGTTTTGCAGACAAAATTATTCATAAGTCATCTAGACTCAAGTAGAAGGTACAACTTATCTTTAATTCTGTCTACTATCTAGGAGGCAATGTGGTACGAATATCAAGTTAATTTTGTGAATCTTAAATGACTCCCCTAGAATGATTCTTAACAAACCCGAAACAGGAGTAGATAATACAGATTACATTCTAAATCAGGAATGTGGTTAGAGAACACTAAAGTGTTTGGTGTGTAAATTGTGTGAAGGGCTCTAACTTTATCTGAAAAAAAATTATGAATATAAATAATTATTTATGGGTGAAGATGTCTGACAGTAGATGTTTTCAGTCCTTTATCTAATAGAAAGAAGGCACTGTGGCTATGGTGATTGACAGGAGTATAGAGGATATCACCAGAAACTAGGTCATCATAAAAATTTGATTTGGTACAGCATAAGAGAGTATTTGTTCTTTGGCAATACATACTTAATTCTCATAATAGAACTGTAACATTTTTTCCTAGATAATAAGTTCTATTTTTCTCATATATCATTCATTCATTCAACAAATGTATACTGATCTCTTGTAATGAAATAGGCAGTGTTCCAGGTGCTCAAGTTACAAAAGAGAATCCAAATTCTAGGATGTGAACCCTCTGCTATGTGAAACTCTAGGAATTCACAGCTTAGGTGGGAGATATAAAAACAGATAAAATACAGTAAAACTTGATGAGCACTATGTAGTTATATGAAAGCCAGAGGATAGAGTGACTAACTGTACATAAATTAAATAAGATATCATCAAATAAAGAAAGATCAAATAAATACAATTGAAAGAACTGCTTTTTGAAGAAAGAATGTCAACAATTTATTCATTTCTCTATGCCCCCATTTTCATATTTTTAATTTTATGTTGGAGTATAGTTGATTTACAATGTTGTGCTAGTTTCAGGTGCACAGCAAAGTGATTCAGGTATACATATACCTATATTCATTCTTTTTCAGATTCTTTCCCCGTGTAGATTATCACAGAATATTGAGTAGCATTCCCTGTGCTCTACAGTAGGTCTTTGTTGATTATCCATTTTATAGATAGTAGTGTGTAGATGTCAATCCCCAACTCCTAATATATCCCTCCTCCACATGGGAGACAGGGTGTGGTGTGGACGCTGCTGAGTGGAAGAGAGCACAGCCCGGCCATCAGACCTACTTCCTCATCTTGCTGATTATCTATTTTTATGGGTTTACAACTTTTCTAAGAACTTTTGTATACAAAGGAACTTTTTTTTTAAAAGTAATTTCCCCTTTATATTTAATCCAAAGAAGGATCTCGGGCAATTTGGGGTTTTTGGTTTTGGCCTCGTTTCTAAGTCTTTTTTCCTCTTTGTTGACTTTGGTGTTCGGGCACCCCCACTGCTTCGGACTCCTGAGGATCTTCTGGGCACCCACATTAATGAGGCAGCCACCTGGCGAGCCTGACTTGGCTGTCAGCGACGCACTGCTCCCATCCTTCTCCACTGTCCCGTCCGGCCCCCAGGGAAGGGGGAAGACACTGCGTCCAGCAGGTGTCCTAAATAACCGTGGGTGGGGGAGCTCTCCCACGTGAAGTGACTTCCCCCCCGGGGCTTCCCGTCTGCCCCTACGACCTGGCGGCGGCGACCGTGGCCACCGACCTGCAGAGTGGCAGAGTCAGCGCGGCTTGTGACAGAGCAACCCGGCTCTCCTACCCTGGAGGGAGACGGAGGAGTTCAGTGATCTCCTGGACCTGGACTTTAATCTCTCCAACTCGCTGTCCCATCATGAGCCAGTGGTTTCCACCGTGTCGTCAGCATCAGCCTCATCCTCGTCCTCCCCTTCGAGCAGCGGTCCTGCCTGTGCACCCTCCACCTGCAGCTTCAGCTGTCCAGACCAGGCTGGGGGCGACCCAGACTTGGAGCCAGGCAGCAAGGGCGGTGGCCTGCTCCATGGCCGGGAATCTGCACCCCCTGCAACAGCTCCCTTCAACCTGGCAGACATCAACCACGTGAACCCCTCTGGCTGCTGCGTGGCTGAGCTCCTGTGGCCCGAATTGGACCCAGTGTACACTCCATGGTAGCAGCCGCAGCCGCCAGGTGGCTTGATGAGCACCTTGATGGGCAAGTTTGTGTTGAAGGCATTGCTGAGTGCCCCTGATCATCGGTGTTAACAAAGGCAGCCTGGATGGCAGCCACTTGGTGGTGGCGGCATCCTACAGTGGTGGGCCGCCCCGCTTGTGCCCCAAGATCAAGCGTGAGGCTGTCTCCTCATGCATCCTGTCGTTCTGACCCTAGAGGCCCACTTGGTCACTGGACCCCCTCTCAGCAATGGCCACCGGCTGCTGGCGCATGACTTTCCCCTGGGGTCGCAGCTCCCCAGCAGGAGTACCCCAACCCTGGGTGCCGAGGAACTGCTGAGCAGCAGTCATCCTGCCCTGCCGCTACCCCAGGCTTCCATCCCCACCCAACTACCCTCCCTTCCTGCCCTGCCAGATGCAGCCGCAGGTCCCACCGCTCCATTACCAAGAGCCCATGCCACCCAGTTCCTGCATGTGGGAGGAACCTGAGCCAAAGAGGGAAGAACGTCGTGGCCCCAGAAAAGGATGGCCACTCACACCTGGGATTATGCAGGCTGCGGCAAAACCTACAGGAAGAGTTCTCATCTCAAGGCACACACCTGTGAGCCCACCCAGGTGAGAAACCTTACCACAGTGACTGGGACGGCCGTGAGTAGAAATCTGCCCTCTGAGATGAACTGACCAGGCACTACCGCCAACACACCGGGCACCACCCCTTCCAGTGCCAGAAGTGCGACCCAGCATTTGTGAGTTTGGACCACTTCGCCTTACACGTGAAGAGGCACTTTTAAATCCCAAAACAGTGGGTATGACCCACCTTGCCAGAAGATAATTCAGTATTTTTTACCTTTCACACTGTCTTTCTGGTGAGGGAAGGAACCCAGCTGGAAAGCACTACAATCATGGTCAAGTTCCCAATGAGTGAACTTGTGAATGGATAATCAGGAGACCTGAGGAAACCAAACGACAAAGAACAGATGGGGTCTGTGACTGGATCTTCTATCATTCCAATTCTAAATCCAACTTGAATATATATTCCTGGACTTCGAAAACACCAAGGGGGCTACTGGAAGTGGTGGATATCAGGGTATAAATTAGATCAGTGAGTGTGGGGGAGGGAAGACCAGAAAACCTTGAATTGTTTCAATGCAATATAAGCATAAAGATCACCTTGTATTCTCTTCTAAAAGCCGTTATTATGATCTTAGAAGAAGAAGAAGAAAATCAGGTACAGAAAATGTGTTTTAATAGCCTAAACAATGGTGCTTGGTGAGTCTTGGTTCTAAAGGTGCCAAATGAGGCCAAAATTTTCAAACTGCTGCATACTTTGATGAGAAAATCTATTTTTGTCTTCGAGTCTACATTTATAACCTAAGTCAGGTAAATGCACCTGGTTTACTTTAACCTTTTTAGGCAGAGAGTCTTTTATGCACTGTGGTTTCAGTTGGGCAATAATTTGTACAATGGTTTATCTCCAAATATGCCTTAAGCAGAATTTTTTTATATATATAGTTCCTTGTCTTAATAAACATGTAATATAAATTTTAAAAAAATGATCTCACTGCAATTTATGTCAAAATGTTCTGCCTATATTTTCCTCTAAGAGTTTTATAGTATCTGGTCTTACATTTAGGTCTTTAATCCATTTTGAGTTTATTTTTATGTATGGAGTTAGAGAATGTTCTAATTTCATTCTTTTACATGTAGCTGTCCAGTTTTTCCAGCACCACTTATTGAAGAAACTGTCTTTTCTCCATTGTATATTCTTTTCTCCTTTGTCATAGATTAATTGACCATAGGTGAGTGGGTTTATTTCTGGGCTTTCTACCCCCTTCCATTAATCGATATTTCTGTCCCTGTGCCAGTACCATACTGTTTTGATTACTGTAGCTTTATAGTAGAGTCTGAAGTCAGGGAGCCTGATTCTTCCAGCTCCATTTTTCTTTCTCAGGATTGCTTTGTCTATTCAGGGTCTTTTTTGTTTCCATACAAATTGTAAAATTTTTTGTTCTAGTTCTGTGAAAAATTCTGTTGGTAATTTTTTTTTAACATCTTTATTGGGGTATAATTGCTTTACAATGGTGTGTTAGTTTCTGCTTTATAACAAAGTGAATCAGTCATACATAAACATATGTTCCCATATGTCTTCCCTCTTGCGTCTCCCTCCCTCCCTCCCTATCCCACCCCTCCAGGCTGTCACAAAACACCAAGCCAATATCCCTGTGCCATGCAGCTGCTTCCCACTAGCTATCTACCTTACTACGTTTGTTAGTGTGTATATGTCCATGACTCTCTCTCGCCCTGTCACAGCTCACCCTTGCCCCTCCCCATAACCTCAAGTCCGTCCTCTAGGAGGTCTGCGTCTTTATTCCTGCCTTCTGTTGGTAATTTGATAGGGATTGCATTGAATCTGTAGATTGCCTTGGGTAGTATAGTCATTTTGATGATATTGATTCTTCCAATCCAAGAACATGGTATATCTTTCCATCTGTTTGTGTCATCTTTGATTTTTTTCATCAGTGTCTTATAGTTTTCAGAGTACAGGTCTTTTGCCTCCTTAGGTAGGTTTATTCATAGGTATTTTATTCTTTTCGATGCAATGGTAAATGGTATTTCTTTCCTTAATTTCTCTTTCTGATCTTTTGTTGTTAATGTATAGAAATGCAAGAGATTTCTCTGTGTTAATTTTGTATCCTGCAACTTTACTGAATTCATTGATGAGCTCTAGTAGTTTTCTGGTAGCATCTTTAGGATTCTCTATGTATCATGTCATCTGTAAACAGTGACAGTTTTACTTCTTTTCCAATTTGGAATCTTTTTATTTCTTTCTCTTCTCTGATTGACATGGTTAGGACTTCCCAAACTATGTTGAATAAAATGGTAAGTGTGGACATCCTTTTCTTTTTCCTGATCTTAGAGGAAAGAGTTCAGCTTTTCACCGTTGAGTATGATGTTAACTGTGGGTTTGTCATATATTGCCTTTATTATGTTGAGGTAGGGAACTTACATATGCCCACTTCATGGAGAGTTTTTATCATAAATGCATGTTGAATTTTGGCAAAAGCTTT
Organism: Aethalodelphis obliquidens; assembly: GCF_003676395.1. Classification (NCBI taxonomy): domain Eukaryota; kingdom Metazoa; phylum Chordata; class Mammalia; order Artiodactyla; family Delphinidae; genus Aethalodelphis; species Aethalodelphis obliquidens. Next base: position 88,137,874 of record NW_020837947.1, read on the forward strand.
TTCTGAATCTATTGAGATGGTCATATGGTTTTAATTCTTCAATTTGTTAATGTGATGTATTACAATGATTGATTTGTGGATATTGAAAAATCCTTGCATCCCTGGGATAAATCCTACTTGATCATGGTGTATGATCCTTTTACTATATTGTTGGACTGCTTTGCTAGTATTTTGTTGAGGATTTTTGTATCTACGTTCATCAGTGATATTGCCCTGTAAATTTCCTTTTTTATTTCTGGCATTTTTGTCTGGTTTTGGTATCAGGGTGATGGTGGACTCATAGAAAGAGTTTGAAAATGTTCCTTTTTCTGCAATTTTTTGAAATAGTTTCAGAAGTATAGGTGTTAACTCTTCTCTAAATGTTTGATAGAATTTGCCTGTGAAGCCATTTGTTCCTGGACTTTCGTTTGTTGGGCATTTTAAAATCACAGATTCAATCTCAGTACTTGTGATTGGTTTGTTCATATTTTCTATTTCTTCCTGATTCAGTCTTGGAAGATTGTACCTTTGTAAGAATTTGTCCATTTCTTCTAGGTTGTCCATTTTATTGGCATATAGTTGCTTGTAGTAGCCTCTTATGACCCTTTATATTTCTGGGGTGTCTTGTAACTTCTTTTTCATTTCTAATTTTATTGATTTGAGCACTATTCCTTTTTTCTTGATGAGGCTGGCTAAAGGTTTATCAATTTTGTGTATCTTTTCAAAGAACCAGGTTTTAGTTTCATTGATCTTTTCTATTGTTTTCTTCGTCTCTATATCATTTATTTCTATTCTCATCATTATGATTTATTTCCTTCTACTAACTCTGGGTTTTGTTTGTTCTTCTTTCTCTAGTTGCTTTAGGTGTGTGGCTAGGTTGTTTATTTGAGATTTTTCTTATTTCCTGAGGTAATATTGTATTGCTATAAACTTCCCTCTTAGAACTGCTTTTGCTTTGTCCTAAAGGTTTTGGATCATCATGTTGTTCTTTTCATTTGTTTCTAGGTGTTTTTTATTTCCTCTTTGATTGCTTCAGTGATCTATTGGTTGCTTAGTAACATGTTGTTTAGCCTACACATGTTTGTGTTTTTTACAGTTTTTTTTCTTGTATGAGATTTCTAATCTCAGAGCATTTTTGGTCAGGAAAGATGGTTGATATGACTTCAATTTTCTTAAATTTACTTAGGCTAGCTTTGTGGCTTAGGATGTGGTCTATCCTGGAGAACATTCCATATTCACTTGAAAAGAATGTATATTCTTCTGCTTTCAGATGGAATGCTCTATAAATATCAATTAATTCCAACTGATCTAATGTGTCTTTTTTTTTTTTTTTTTTTTGCTATATGCGGGCCTCTCACTGTTGTGGCCTCTCCCATTGTGGAGCACAGGCTCCGGATGCGCAGGCTCAGCGGCCATGGCTCACGGGCCCAGCTGCTCCACGGCATGTGGGATCTCCCCGGACCGGGGCACGAACCCGTGTCCCCTGCATCGGCAGGTGGACTCTCAACCACTCTGTCACCAGGGAAGCCCTAATGTGTCATTTAAGGCCTGTGTTTCCTTATTGATTTTCTGTCTGGATTGTCTATCCATTGATGAAAGTGGGGTGGTAAACTCTCCCATTATTTTTGTGTTACTGTCAGTTTCCCCTTTTATGGCTGTTAGCATTTGCCTTATATTTTGAGGTGCTCTTATGTTGCATGCATATATATTTACAATTGTCATATTTTCTTCTTGGATTGATCCCTTGATCTTTATGTGGTATCCTTCTTTGCCTCTTATAACAGTTTTTATTTTAAAGCTTATTTTTTTCTGATATGAGTGCTGCTACTCCAGCTTTCTTTTGATTTCCATTTTCCTAAAATACCTTTTTCCATCCCCTCACTTTCAGTCTGTATGTGTCCCTAGAGGTGAAGTTGTTCTCTTCTAGACAGTGTATAGATGGGTCTTATTTTTGTATCCATTCAGCCAGTCTATGTCTTTTGGTTGGAGCATTTAATCCATTTACATTTAAGGTAATTATCAATATGTATGTTCTTATTACCATTTTGTAAATTGTTTTGGATTTGTTTTTGTAGGTTTTCCCCCTTTCTCTTTTAGTCTGTTGTCTTGTGATTTGATGTCTGTCTTTAGTATTGCGTTTGGGTTGCTTTTTCTTTTTTGTGTGTGTATCTATTGTAGATTTTTGGTTTAAGGTTACCATGAAGTTTTGATAGAGCAGTCTATATACATACAACATTGTTTTAAGTTGCTGGTCTCTTAATTTCATGTGCATTTCCAACATCCTGCATTTGCACTCTCCTCTTCTCACAATTGCTTGTTTTGATATCGTATTTATGTGTGGATGATTTCTTACCTTTACTGTATGTTTGCCTTTACTGGTGAGCTTTACCATTTATAATTTTCTTGTTTCTAGTTGTGGGCTTTTCTTTTCTGCCTAGAGAAGTTCCTTTAGCATTTGCTGTAAAGTTGCTTTGGTGGTGCTGAATTTGCTTAGCTTTTGCTTGTCTGTAAAATTTTGATTTCTCTGTCAAATCTGAATGAGAGCCTTGCTGTGGAGTACTCTTTGTTGTAGGTTTTCCCCTTTCATCACTTTAAACATATTGTGCCACTCCCTTTGGCCTGCAGAATTTCTGCTGAGAAATCAGCTGATAGCCTTATGGGGAATCCCTTGTATGTTATTTGTTGCTTTTCTCTTGCTGCTTTTAATATTTTCTGTTTTTTGTCAATTTGATTAATATATGTCTTGGTGTGTTCCTCCTTGGGTTTGTCCTGTATGGGACTCTCTATGCTTCCTGGACTTGAGTGAGTCTTTCCTTTCCCATGTTAGGGAAATTTTCATTTATTATCTCTTCAGATATTTTCTCAGGCCCTTTCTCTCTCTCTTTTCCTTGTGGGACCCCTATAATGTGAATGTTGGTGTGTTTAATGTTGTCCTAGAAGTCTCTTAGACTGTCCTCATTTCTTTTTTCTTTATTCTGTTCCACAGCAGTGATTTCCACCAATCTGTCTTCTAGTTCATTTATTCATTGTTCTGCCTCAGTTATTCTGCTATTGATTCCTTCTAGCATATTTTTTCATTTCAGTTATTGTATTGTTCATCTCTGTTTGTTTGTTCTTTAAATCTACTAGCTCTTTGTTAAACATTTCTTATATCTTCTCCATCTGTGCCTCCATTCTTTTTCTGAGATCTTGGATCATCTTTACTATCATTATTCTGAATTCTTTTTCAGACAGATTGCTTACCTCCACTTCACATCAGTGTTCTTCTGGGGTTTTATCTTGTTCCTTCACCTGGAACATATTTCTCTGCTGTCTCATTTTGTCTAGTGTTCTGTGTCGTGGTCTCTATTCTGCAGGATGCTGAATTGTAGTTCTTCTTGCTTCTGGTGTCTTCCCCTTCATGGGTGAAGTTGGTCCAGGGGCTTGTGCAGGCTTCCTGGTAGGAGGGACTGGTGCTCACTGGTGAGTGGAGCTGGGTCTTGTCCCTCTGGTGGGCAGGGCTGTGTCAAAGGGTGTGTCTAGAGGTGGCTGTGGGCTCAGGAGGACTTTATGCAGCCTGCCTTGATGGGTGGTGCTGTGTTCCCACCATGTTGCTTGTTTGGCCTGAGGTGCCCCAGCCCTGGACCTTGCAGGCTGTTGAGTGGGACCAGGTCTTGGTGACAAAATGATGACCTACAGAAGTGATCATGCCTAGGAATATTCACTAGGGGCTTCAACCTCCAGTGTCCTTGCCTCCCACAGTGGGCCATAGCTGACTCCCTCCTCCCCTGGAGACACTCCAAAACCTGCAGTTAGGTCTGGGCCAGGGTCCTATGGTGTCCCTGCTTTGCCCTGGGTCCCAGTCCATGTGAAAATTGTGTGAACCCTCCAATAGTTGAGTCTCTGTTTCCCCCTGTCCTGTGGAGCTCCTGAACTGAAGCCCTGCTGGCCTTCAATGTCAAATGCTCTGAGGAATCCTCCTCCTGATGCCAGACCCCAGGCTTGGGAACCTGATGTTGGTCTCAGAACTCTCACTTCTGTGGGAGAACCTTTGCAATATAATTATTTTCCAGTTTGTGGGTCACCCACCTGGCAGGCATGGAATTTGATTATATTGCAAAAGTGTCCCTGCCTTCTGTCTCATTGTGGCTTCTTCTTTTTCTATGGATGTAGAATATCTTTTTTGGTAGGTTCCAGTCATTTTTTGTTGATGGCTGTTCAGCAGTTCATTGCGATTTTGCTTTCATGAGAGGAGGCGAGCTCAAGTTGTTCTACTCTGACAACTTGTCTACAATCATTAAAGTTATAAATGCCCATGGTTTAAAGAGTTAAACAGTTCTTTGTTCTACCTCTTTTTCTCCTCCAAAGACATCCATTCTCAATTTCTTTAGCTATATCTTTTGTTTGTACTCAATATGTCTAAAAATTATACTTAAATTACTATTTATTCCTCTGTAATTGTTTGGCATTAACTACTGACTTCTCACATTGGATAAATGAGGATTTAACTCTTTTTCCTCCCTCCTCCCTGAATCCACATGCACACTTTCAATTTTCCTAATCATCTTAATAAAGTATTGTGATTTTAGTCGAACAAATATTTAGTCTTTACATTGTGAATGTAATTCACAATTGTAACGCTATCCACAATTGAGCCATGTAGTATTATTATATGATAATTTTTCCTTGCTCATATAATTTTTTCTTTTCCATGGAGTTGATAGGCATAGAGTAGTATAATTAAACAGTTAGTTTAGAAATCCTACTAGAAGATTAAAGGAAGAAAGGGAATTTTAAGGGAGTTTGGAAGACTGTTGTAAGCCAGTGACCACTTAAGAAAATAATCCAGTAGCCTAGCAACAATTTATTTTACCTTGAAGGAAGACCAGGTGCATTTAAGCACCAGGCACACTCAAGCCACAAACCCTGATAATTAAAACACATGACAATAGATATGGGGTCTGAATCTTGTTACATGAAGTCAGGGAGTTAATGGTCCTCAAAGAGTAGAATCTCTGCATGTAACCAAGACAGGAATACAGGTGAAAGGGGAAAGAAACTAGGTGAAAGGGGACATTATACAAAAACCTGGGATGAATCACCATATTTTAGTATATGTTACCACCATTTTGTTAATATACCTATGATTTAAATAGCACCATGACAGTCCCTGTTATACGATATAGGGTCAAAGGAGGAACTAATGACATAAGCCTTGATGTCTACCCAAAAATGAGGAAGAAGGGAGTCTTATCTCCTCCCAATTTTCTTTGATTTTAAAAATGTAACGCTCTTTGTTCTTAGGGCTGCGCTCCCTTGCCTACCTGCTCATATCTCTCACAAGCATCCCTCGCTAATAAACTCATTTTTTGCCTGTCACTTTGCCTCTTGCTGAATTCTCTCTGTGCCGAGACAAAAGAACCTGAGCTTCAGTAAGTCCTGTGGCCAGGTGTACAGTTTCAATCAAAAGACTGTGGGTTTGAGTTCCCTTCTACATCAGAGACTGTGGGTTCAAGTCCCAATCTGAAGTGCAGCTGGCTTCAAGTCCTATCCAAGGTGTGTGGTTTCAGAGTTAATAATTGTCTTTTTTTCCTAGTTGCTTACTATCCCATATATATATTAGAAATTCAACCTCAATTATTTCCCAACATTCATGTACAAGAGGTATTTTATTAAATTATTCTTCTTGTAAATTATTTCTTGGGTTTTTGTCCTGAACATATCTGATAGTACTTTACTGCTTATAAAAGTAAAGTACTATCATATATGTCATTCAGCTGTCATTCTGAGATTTCACCTTATCAGTTTCCTGGGGATTCCCTTTACTCTCCACCATTTGGATCTCCTGTTACTTGGTTTTATGGTTTTCCTCTGTATTGGTTTCCTATTTCGAAGAAACACATCTTTCATCAGTTTTTTGAGAAAAGTATATGAGTGGTATGTGAAACATGTCTTCATTTTGCTCTTCACTTGATTGTTAGTTTTGACTCAGTATAGAATTATGGGTTAGACAATTTCCCACATGATTCTGAAATTCTTTCTCCATTGTTTTCTAAGTTCCAGTGATGTTATTAAGAAGTCTGAGTTCATTCTGATTCCTCATCCATGGTATGTGCTAACATTCTGAAATTTTATGACGGTGAGTCTTGTATCAATTGTAATCTACTTAGCTAGGTATACAGAGTACCATTTCATTCTGGAAACTCATGCCCTTCAATTCTGGGAAATAAATATTTTTGAAGGTTTATTTCCCTCTATTTTCTCTCATCTTTTTCAGAATCTTTTATTATTCATATGTTGAACCTCCTGGATTGGTAATCTTTTTCTTTTTTAATCCCTTCTATCTTATTTTCCATTTCTTTGTTTTATTTCTCTTATTTTTGGAAAGTTCTATGTGGTACACTGCATTGTTTCCTGGTTTTCCTCACTAATTATGTGGGAATAGCTCTCTGAGTTTTGTTAAATGTTTGGTACAATTTTTCTTACTGCTTTATTCCACCCAGATCTTTTTTCTTTTGTCCCCATTTCCATTTTCTTTTCTCGCTTTTTGCTTATGGTATTTTGTTAACTTTTTTTTTGAAAGAGGCAAAAGTAAGTGCATGTATTAAATGTGGCATTTCTCCCCAAAAGGCCTCATCAACATTTTTAAGAAAAGCTTATAAAGGTAAAAGATGTATTTTATCCTAAACAATCAGGTAAGAAAATTGGTTGGTAAATCAAGAAAGTCAGCAGAAATAAGGAATCATAAAAAAGAGTAAATATTTTAAGCATATTATTTTAAACTGAGTTGTATAATTGTACATTTGTTAACCAACATATTGAATTTAGAACAATGTCTTTTTTTGAGTATACATCCATTGGTTTGAATCTCATATTGTGTTTCTTGCAAAAAACCATTATCATAGTGCATCATATAAGAATAATATAAGATTTTTTGTTTTTTGTTTCTTGGATGCTAGGTCTTAAAAACCATTGTAAGACAATCTGAAAGAGAATTCTAAATTTAACAAATTGTTTTAATTTTTTTTACATTTATATTACCCAAACGGAATTCAACAATTTGTATTTGACATATACTGCTATGAACTGATCTCTCATAAATTCGATTAGTGCCCTTATGAAAGAGACTCCAGAGAGCTCCCTCACCCTTTCTGCAAAGTTAGGACACAGTGAGAAGACAGCTGTCTATGAATCAGGAAGCTGCCCTCCCCAGATGTTGAATCTGTTCTTGATCTTGAACTTTCCAGGCTCCAGAACTGTGAGAAATAAATTTCTATTGTTTATAAGCTACCCATTCTATGGTATTTTGTTATAGAAGCCCAAACTATGGCATGTATTATATTTTCAAGTCTTTCTAAAACATTCAGCTTAGATTTGAAGAAATGTTAAATATCTTTCTTCATATTAGTTTACATAATATTTAATTAAATTGCATGTATGCAATAACCAGCACAACTATGATAAACAATTGTGAAAATAACCACAGTCAGTATACAACTAGACTGGTGGGAGAAGAAGCTGGGCGGGTCGGGGGAGACTGTTAAAACAGTTAATCTTGAGGTTTAGTGCAGGAAGAGTCCAATTATAATGAGGAGGGGCTAAAGATAATTTGATTAGTAGGTTAGATGATGACGTACAGGCCCAATGAGTACAACAGAGTTGGAAGGATGCTCAGTGAGTAGGTTGTCACTAGAAATGAGAATCTCTGAATTAAGATCTCTTTGACTTAATAATGTGCAGTTTATGCCTCTATTGGGCAGATAAGATAGCTCTTCATGACATGGAAAATCTTATAAATGAAGAATAACTAAGTTCTAACAACTTAGTAAGATCTAATAGTTTATCTGATTTATTTGTCAGAAATGTACCAACTCTGTGTTTTATGACACAACAATTTTTCCATTTTACTTCAAATATTAGAATTAGGATGAGTGATTAATTTGGAGGGTTAGGAAAAAGTTGTGGCTGTGGATGCAAACTGTATTTAGATTGTTGTGTTTTATGTAAATAATATTGATTATCTGGCAACTTCAGGTATAAGTTTTTACTTCATCTTGATTCTACAAAATAGATAGATGCATTATTAAATTTTATAAAGAGAATCAGCATTTAGGTTTGGATGAAAAACAACCAAGTGAACAGGTAAATAGGTTAATTTTAAGCTTTTTAAGTTTTAAAAGAGAAATGAAAACACTTTCAAATACTCATTTTTGTAATTAAGAACAGAGATAAAAATTTCTCAGCAATATAGCAACTGTTGTACACAGTATGTTTGAATTTTATATTGCAGTTTGAGTAGAAAGAAACAAAGAGGGTAAACGGAGAAGATATTGACATTCATAAGGTAGGAAAGAGAGACAACTGGAACGATGATCAAAGAAATAAAGGAAAAGGTAGAGTTGATTACAACAAACATAAAATAATGACTATGCAATTGCAGAGATAGAACAAGAGAGTCAGGCCCAGCTGACCAGTTGGAGTTGGGCCTGGACTTTCTTGGGCCTAGACGCCCTGGAAAGGAGTGATCAGCTGTGGAGACTATACATCACACAAGGAGGAGGGTACAGAGGGTTTGACTGGATTCAGAAAAAGCCTCCTACCATCCCCCATCAACTAGACTTGAAGTTGTGGTTGAAGGCAGCAAACTCCCTTTGAGAAAGCATTTCCTATTTCCTCTGACTGAGTTAGGATTGTTTCTGGGACCATGTAGAGCAGCTTGTAGATGATTTCTGTGCTCATTGTGGACAGCTGTAATGGCTGGGGTTCTTCAGAGACTGACATTTGGAGAATTGAAAAGGCTAAAGAAAGATGACAGTAGTTATACAACACAGGACCAGAATTAATTTAGAGACTAGAAGTGATGCTAGAAAGGAAAATAAGAATAGAAATTACAAATAAGTAGATCTTTGCCATCAGTAAAAATCTGGGTCACTTACAGGTGTATTTTTCCAAATATGTTTTTGTCTGTGGACTTCGATAGCATAGTTGTCTAATAAATATTTCATTATCTCAGTCTAACAATAGATTTCATTCCAGAATGCAATTGTTATATAACAAAACCAGTATGTTGCAGAAAATGTTGATCAACACAGTTTTAAGCTTTGTATATCCTTTGTTTGTAGGGAGTCAGGCATAAATGAACATTTGTCATTAGACTTTTCTAGTGCATTTCTAGTGTATTGTGCCTTGGGCATGACACATCAGAGTCTGGTGCTTATCTTTTGTTACCTGTCAGACCCCTCTGGAAAGAGCCTCTATGCAATTCATCATCTGCAGTGTTTGTTTTGGGTATACATATAAATACATGTTGAATGCATTTGTTGGGGAGACTGTGGTTTCCTAAGCCAACTTAAGTAAAACTGTGTGAGATGAATGATGAAGGGGACCTTCTGAAGGAGGTATGAAGTTAATAATTAACATGTTATTTATTAAAATACTGACAGCAAAGCTTTTTATTATTCTATGTCAACTGTTTGAGTGTCAGAATGAATAAGGACAACGTGATTACACTTGTTTTATGTCTGCACTGGGGAAGTTTATGAAGAAACTCTCTACTACACATTGAGTTTATAAATATAATAAAAACTAAATTCAGAATTTGCATTAGGAAAGCATATTTAGTTTGATGAATCATTTAAAATAACTTCATTAGGCACTGAGTTTGAAGCATAAGTATGATGTAAAAATTTTTATGCCTATTTTGGTTGTTATTGAGAGAACAATCTTTGTTTTCCCAAAGTTTTTGTTTCATTCAAACAAAAATGCTTTGAGGTTAAATGACTAAAGGTAAGAAGCCATTTTCAAATTATATTTGAAATGCACGTCATTTTAAATAGTGACAGCCACTCATCTTTTAGAATATATTTAAACAACTCAGTTGTCAACATGTAGCATTTCTCATTACTTCTTAATGTGTATATACCCAACTTTGACTCCTGTTATTCTCACAGACCATTCTGAAAGTCTAGAATGTAGACTGGGAGGTATGTTGTGGTCAAGTCTGGGAGTATGTGGGTTTTCATTAGTTGAAATTAAGAAAATACAGTGTAAGAAGCATGCCTACTCTGTGTGAGGCACAGTGTTAGACCAATGCACTGTGTTTGAAATAGTGGCAAATAGAGAATAGACTCCTCCATCTAGTGGGGAAGACAGCTAAAAACCTAAGGAAGCAGGACTTGCCTGGTGGTGCAGTTGTTGAGACTCTGCCTGCCGATGCGGGGGACATCGGTTCGAGTCCTGGTCCGGGAGGATCCCACATGCCGTGGAGCAACTAGACCTGTGTGCCACAACTACTGAGCCTGCGTGCCACAGTTACTGAGGCCCATGTGCCTGGAGCCCATGCTCCACAGCGAGAGAGACCACCGCAGTGAGAAGCCCACGCACCACAGTGAAGAGTATACCCCGCTTGCCACCAGTAGAGAAAGCCTGCACGCAGCAATGAAGACACAACACAGCCAAAATAAATAAATAAATAAATAAATTTATTAAAAAAAGAAAACGAACACCTGAGGAAAAATGGGGTAACTGCTGTGTATAATGAGCATAAGCAGTGTGCTTTGGGATGGAGACAAGTGCTTTCCACGAGGAAACCGGGTTACACTGTGTGAAGAAGGGACCCACTGCGGAGTGGCTGTGGCTTATCAAGTAGTGTCCTGTCATTGTCAGAGGCATCAAATGATAGACATGTGTAAGAGAACAAATTAGTCTGAAAGTAAACTTGTAGCTGCAAATGATGGCTTAGAGAAAGTAGTTAGTATACACATAATAGCTTTTTGAAATTTTGATTTCTAACTATTTAATTTCTTCTTGGATTAGGTTTTACTACTCCTGAGCCTATGGCAGAACTGTGTTTTCTCCCCCACCTTCCACAATTTTAAGGATTCCAGGTGACCCAGATTTTGTGAAAATATATGAGTCACACTCTCCCCAAGGTCGACCAGCCTAGACCAAATGTTGATAGTTCACTCTTAGGAGAATACAAAAACCAACAATATGATTTTAAAGTACACAATTTTTACAACAAAAGACATATTCTGCCTTTTGGGAAAAAGTTCCCTGCTAACTGGGATGGACATTATATTTAATAGATGTAGTAAAGGTGAGTCTTGGTGTCCACTTTACCCAACTCTTCATTGAATAACCTCCTCTGTGTTTTCCTGCCTAGGGTCATATTTCAGAGAGAGAATGAATATGAGAGGAGTGAGGGAGATGGTGTATGATATCCTTTTCCTGTTAACTGATGCCTAGAAAAGGACAGTGATTGTGTGCTGTACCAGACACTCTGGTAAAGTAAGCAGCAGCAGCACGAGGTTAACAAAGGCCCGATGGATTCAGGAGGGTGGATTAGATGTAGGAAGAAAATCCCCAGGATGATCATGTACCCAATCTGAACAAATTCTTTGTCAGAATCTTCAGTAAAAATGAAGTTATTAACCTTAGATATGGTATGTCCCTAAAGAATATTTTATTGACATTCCCTATTCCAGTGTCATGAAGTCGTGTGTTCAGCCAAATTCTTATCAACAGTGAAAAGAAAATAGATCAAAAACACATTCTTATTCCTCAAAATACACCCTATGGGTGTATGACATTGTGAAACTGAGGAAAATAGCAGCACATCAAGTTATCAAAATTAAAATCTATCTATCAAAAACCTTGAGTGCGGCACTGAGTTGCGTGATACGCCAAGAGACCTGGGTAAGATCTGCTCTCTGCCCTGTAGATGCTTATGGCTCAATACAGAAAACATCCACCCAGGTGGACACAAAAGGCTGAGCCTTCCACATTGAAATGTGGAAGAGAAATGGGTGCCAGCTGGGGTGAGACCAGAGGCTTCTCATCCTCTGCAGCCTCTGTATGTGTTGGCAGCAAGCATGGCACCGGGGGAGGCTGTAACTGACTGAGGCCGCACTCAAGGCTACAGATTTACCTACCCCAACTTACCCTACTTTTCCTGCTCTATGCTACTGTGTGTGCAAGTTTATAAAGACTTCTTGATCCTATTTTTATATTTTAAATGTGTTTTGTCTTTTAGGATTCAAAGTCTTGTTTTCAGATTTCAAGGTTTTTAGCTCATTTTATACTTATTTTCATTTGCCTCAAATGTACCTCCTTCCAGTTCATTAAGTGCCTCACTCAATGTTAAAAATTAGGTTTGTGTTTCACATGCAGTGACTAAGAGTACATTCCCTGAAGCCAAAATGTCTGTGTTTTAATCTCAGCTCTATTACTTACTATCGGTATCACATAGGGCAAATTATTGGACTTCTCTGTGCTTCATTTGGACATTAATATTACCAAATGGAAGAGGTATTGTGGAGGGATTAAATGTCTTAATACATGCAAAGTGCTTAGAATAGTGCTTACAACACAGTGAGCACTCATGAAACAGGAATTAGTTATCATACATACTTTAGTATATTTTAGACTGACTAGTAATATCTTCCCTAAGTTTTCATTTTTACAGCCTTAAAGAGTTTTACACTTTTTATTTACATGGTAGAACTTCATTTGCTTTTCTATGTCATAATGAAATAATTATATGTGGTATACATTTATATAAACACACATCTATTCACTTCTAGCCCATTAAGTCTTTCCTAAGGTATAGTGATGAGAACTATATTTAGTATTCTAGTTATAGGCACATCATATTTTTAAAAAGACAGAATGCCTTCTCCTGTCATATTTAAAATATTTTTGATGAGACCCAGTATTTTTATCTACTGCAGCCTATCAGTTGATATTTTCACCAACAGTTCTATAATGTTCTTGGATCTTATTTCAACTATATTACAAGAATCCATTATCATAAATATTATATGTATTATATTATATGCTAAATGTACATTAAAAATTTTCTACAAGTCTTTTCTTAGTATTGAAGTATATTTGTTGCTTTTCTGCCCATGCACAAAGCCTTCAAAGATTACTTTGATCCTATCTACACAGATAAATATATTTTTAGGTGAAAATCTTAATTTCTCTGGAAAATGTGGAGATTTCTTTTTTGGTTCACTTATGAAAAAGCAAAGTAAGACTGGTATACTAGCACCAAGCCCAGGGAATTGACCGAACGTTTTGCTTCCTTTATTATTTCAGCTTCCTTTGTTATTTAGTTTCATGTTATGAAAATAACATGGTGTTAGACCTTTATAAGAGCATTTTTCCCTTATCTGAAACTATTGATTAGGCATTTTTTTTTCTTGTATAGAATGTACTGTTGCATATTTTGTTTTGCCCCCGAAGTTGCGATTTTCTCTGGGCTTGGTGCTGATGTTGCTTATTTGCCATCTTGCTGGGAATGGAAGCAAGATCCAGAACTCTCCACTTGAGGAACAGCCATATCATTTACACTGTGACAATTGCTTCACACAGAGGCTTTTTATAATGATAGTTTCTCTATAATTCTTGGGCAGATGTGGATATATATTATGTTCCACCTAATCTGCCAACTAGTATATAGATTATCTTATTGCAAACGTGGTGAGCATCTATGGTGGTAGAACTGGAACTGATCTGGGTCATCTCTGACATTTGACTCTCTAACCTCTCCACAAATGAACTTGAGGATAAGAAGCTTGACACTTTTCCAAATAGCCCATCCCATGTTAGCCCATTATATTAAGTAAAATTTGGATTCTCTGTAACTTCCAAAAAATTTATTTGTAATTTTCGTCGATGCATAGTTTCACTTCAAAGGATGGAGATGGCACTCTTCGGTTGGAATGTGAAGTTTAAAAAAAAAGAGACTCAGATTTCTTATTGCTTTTCATGTATTCAGATGAAGGCTCCTAAAATGCAACACAGTTTAAGGATGAAAATTCTTTAAAATATAAAGATGAAGGTCTAGTTTTTATAATAAGTAGATATGTAGATAGTGTCTTTGTAAGAATATCTTATTTTCTATAAGTTGGGTCCTTGTGCATAATGATCTCAGGGACTCTCTAATTTAGTGAAAGACTAAAGTGACTTTGCAGAAACAGCTTGGTGGAAGGAGTGAATTACTCACTAAGCCATAAAGCGGTGTGGAAGTTTTTCTTTTTCTATTTAATTATTTATTGCCATGTGGGATCTTAATTCCCCTACCAGGGATCGAACCTGTGTCCCCTGCAGTGGAAGCTCAGATTCTTAACTACTGGACATCCAGGGAAATCCCTGAAATTTTTAAATAAACTCCAAATGATGTCCATTTATCTGGGAAGCCAGACAACTTAAAAGGAGAATAATTTGACTAACGTTTTAAATAAGACATGGAACAGATCAGAGTATACAAACATAGTTAACTGCCAGTGAATATTTTCACTGAAAGTGAATATTTTGGTTCTCTTTAATGTTTCTGAGTTTTCTTTATTTTCTTTCATATAGTTCTTTAATGTTTAGAACATTCTTTTGAAATATTAGCATGTTTCAGCTATGCTATAAGGAAGCATTGGAAATAAGATTCTATATTTTAAAGGGAGTAATCATAACCCTGGAGATAAGGTGTTTTGAGGATAAATATGGTGAATAAAATCCTGAAGGAAATTATGAAATGGTGAAATTAATGGGGAGAGGGGACAGAGTTGTGGAGCAGCTTGTCACCAGCAGAAGCTTCTCTTTCTCTAAGCCCTTCTCGAGAAAACTTTGAAGGATTCCACATAATATTTTATCTAGGAAAGCTGTTTTGATTATGTCAACCTATTGGATTACTATCAAGTCCTGTTGGACATTTAAAGAAATCTCATTTGGTATTATTTATGAAGGAGAGATCTGAATCAAATGTCCGTTCTGGCCTTGTGTTTCAACATGGTAGACCTTGGTTGCCATTAATTCATTCATTTATTAGAAAATACTTAATCAATTTCCATTTTATTCTAGTCAATATATTAAGCTCAAGGGTATATCTAAAATGGCCCCTTCTAGGACTCTCCAATCCCTTGACTAGGTTCTCTTTGTCAGTCTTTCCTGATTTCACTTCCTATGCCATCTGTCTTGGATTTCATGTCTCATTATTTTAGCCTCTTACTTGCCAATATCTTCAACTTATTTTTGTCATTGTCTTCCTGAGTTTGTATCATCACAAAACCTCAACCATGTGTTTTTCACAACACCAACAGAGCTTTGCTGGAGAAAAATAATTTACCTGTGAAGATTGGTGCCACTAAAACTTTAAAGTCTTCAGTTCTTTTAGACACTAGACATTTTTGTTTCCTGAGTTGGATTTTTCTGTTCTCTGCTATGTCTATGTCAAACCACTTCCATTCTTCTTAAACCTTTAGTTTTCCATACACTTACTGTCTGAGCACACCCAGAATGGATAAGAAAGATCAAAGTTTAAAATTAGTTTTAAATTCAGATTCTGCCACTCATTAGGTGCAATTAATCTTACTGAGGTACAGTTATGTCATCTGAAAAGCACTCATTAAATGTTGAGGATTCCCTTCTTTCTCTCCTACTCCTAATTCTCCTCTTCCTCCAGATTTTTCCTCTCTCCCCTCCTCTAACCTTCTATCTTCTATCTTCTTTACTTCCTCTTATGGAAGGAGATATATTAAAGTTATTCCTTCATTTCAACTCTAGTTTCCATACTTTTTGCCCTTTCAGGGATCTCGCTTTATCCTTTTTCTCCTTTCTTCAACATCTCCTTCTTTATAGACTCCTTTCATTAAGTATTTAAATACAATACATGTAAGTCTTTTCTTCCTAAAAGCAACATAAGCTTTTCTTGGACCCCTAGGCACTACTCTCCCATTGGCCATCCTCTCTGTCTTCTTCTCTTGTATTTTTGAGTTGTATTTCCTGCCTGTCTCCACTCGATGGTGGTGGACACCTCTGGTGCACTTATTGTGTGTGGACCCAGGACTGAACACTTCTCAGTCCTCCTCAGTTTACTGCATTCTGGCTGCTGCTTACATTCTTCCACTGAAACTGCTCTTACCAAGGCC
The DNA here is from genome assembly GCF_003676395.1 of Aethalodelphis obliquidens. Classification (NCBI taxonomy): domain Eukaryota; kingdom Metazoa; phylum Chordata; class Mammalia; order Artiodactyla; family Delphinidae; genus Aethalodelphis; species Aethalodelphis obliquidens. The sequence continues at coordinate 88,153,758 of NW_020837947.1, forward strand.
TCCAGTGACCTTGTTGCAAAAAACGATGGGCAAGTTTTAATGCTAACTTTATCATTTCAGTAGCATGGCCTATTGGTGCTCCCTTCTTTGAAATACAGCTTTTATCTTTTTATGTCAATGAAGCCATCCTGTCCCAGTTTTTTCTTTCACATTCTCATCCTTTGTTCTCTGACTACTGTCTGAGATTCAATTTCTATGTTTAATCATTAAATATTGTTGTTCTCATTTTTATCTTAGTCCTTATTTTTTTCAGTCTCTGCTCTTTTTTTCCTTAATAATTCCAACCACTGTCAGGCCTTTGCTTTTTTCCTTTTGTTTCTTTTGGGTTCTGACCCATATGGCTAATATTTGCTGGGTACCTCCAGATGACACACTTATCTTAGATTCTATATACCTGAAATAGAACCCAGAAACTCTCCTCTCAGGTCTCCTCCTCATTTGGGTTTCCTGGTCAGAAACCTTACTGCTATCTTTAATCCTTCTGTCTACTTTATTTCCTATATCCAGTCAAACACCAACCTGCCAAATCTACCTCCCCAATATATCTGTAGTATGCTCATTTATTGCCTCATCTCTACAGCCATTATCCTAGTTCAGATCACTGTAATCTATACCCTAGATTGCCCAAGTGGATATTGGGATGTCTAAGTAGTTCCTTGGTTTATGGCTGCAGAAGTTCTTAATTCTAGAAGGGGCACCTAAATACATACTTGGCACTTAAGGAATCATGATACTTGGGCTAAACTAATCATTGCCTTAAGGTTTGGAGAGATTGGTAAGGCTGGGTTATGCAGGGCCTCAGAGAATACTAATTTGAATTTTTCCTGAAGGAGATGGGAAACTGTGGAAGTATCCTAAGCAGAGAAATAACAAGACCAAAATTGTGATTTAGAGAAGTGTTATGGGCAGAAGTCTGGAGGATGGGTAGGAGAATGGTAACACTGAAGGTAAGGAGAAAGTTGGTTATGACTGTGGTAATCTAAGAAAAATGTGGGAAATGGAAGCACGTACTTTTAAATGGGGAATTGTTGAACAGAATTACCACACTGTATTCAACTCTTCCTACTTTATGCTGCTTTCAAGTTTTCACTATTATAACAAAGATGGCACTGGACATGCATATAACTTTACATATTTTGAATTATTTTCTTAGACCAAGTTGCCGGAAGTAGGAAAATGTTTAATAGGTATGGATATTTTTAGATAAGCTGATGTGAGTTTAGAATGTGTTCTTTGAAGTATCTTTCTACAAATATTTTGAACACATTTCTTCCCCTTTTCTTTGAAGAATACATTCTAAGGAAACTGAAATTCTTTTCTCTTTGATATATTCTTTTAAATTTGATAATCACTGATCCTTTTTAACATTATTTCTAACACAGGTTAAAACTTGATGTGGCTTTTTTCCCCCTGTGCTGTACAGTTGTTCCTTGTTTGTTATACATTTTAAATATAACAGTGTGTACATGTCAACCCCAAACTCTGATTTTATTAATGAGGGGAGGTACATGAAAAAGCAAGCAAGCAAATACAAAAACAAAAATTAAAAAGAAACAAACAAAAAAAATACTTGATGTAGGGATGTGGGATTTTTTTTTTCTTGCTGGCTGTTTCATGCATCTCCCCTCATCAACAAAATCAGAGTGTATGGTAAATGCATTAATAATTATACCACAGACTATAGCCAGTATACAGGGGTTAAAACAAGGATTTTTAAAGTATTGACATTGAAAAGGTAACTGTTAGAGAAAATTAAAAATAAATGAACAGAATCAGTGATATCTAGAATCTAAATAACACTGGTTACTTTATTGGAAAGAAACTTATTAGGTCAAATTATGCCTAAATTTAATGCTTGGCAGTATCCCTTTAGGTTAAATCTTTTAGATAACTTGATCAGCCACTGAGTGTAAATGCAAAATGACAAACATATTAAGCCATATAAACAATTTTCAAAGGAAATGCTGTGATGAAAAAAACATGAATTATGAAAATATCTTGTAATATGAAATATTCTTTAAAGACCATTCCTGTGTATGAACTGAAGTCATCTGATAGAATGAAAGTAGAAAAGTATCTGAAGTGTGAAAAGCTTCTCTGGTGGAAATGTCAAAAGAAATCAGAGTCAACCGGTTGTAGTAGAATTTTGAGACTGTCCAAATTAAGCATAAATTAGATTTGTATGTTCACACATATCCGTGTTTATGCTCATGGTTTTTCCAGCTTCGTTTATTGACTTCTTTCTATCTTTAGTTCAAGTGTCCCCTCTTCTGTTTAAGCTTGGCCTAGTTTCCCTGAAGACTCTCTGAAGACCCTATTTATAAAACAATCTGCCTGTTTAATAGCAGTGCTGTAGAGTACAAGCATGAGTATGTTGGCTCCCAGCTGAGAACCCTCAGACTACTTGGCATATCCTCACCTCTCTGAGAGGTTCCACTAGTTTACTGTGTTCAGAGTCTAGAGATGCTTAGAAAAGAGAGGGATTAGAGCCTGACTGAATAAGAGTCATCTCTCATGAGTTAAGGGCCCATGAGGTAGCCTAGAAAGAGGTATCTTTGAAGCAGAGATCTTCAGTAATGCATGGTGCCTGGGTAAAGATAATCATGACTAACATCTATTTAGTACTTACCACGCATCAGGCACTGCTTGTCCGACTAAACGGTGCAACCAGGAAATTTGTCGGCTGCACCTGTAATGTCAATTACTTGATCAACATTTCTAAACTGGTTGGTAAATAGCTGCTGACGAGTCCCTTGAAGATACCCCAACCCTCTGAATTTCTCTAGCTCTCCTACTGTTTCCCTGGGGCCCTTAGACCTCTCCATAATCCATCTACTAAAGAGTTAACATCTGGTCCTGCAGGGACCCTCTAGAATCCTGTCCTGGCTTCCCAGCACCCCGGCAATGATTCTGGGGCATTCTGACTGACTGTATTCATTAATAATGCATTAAGCACTTGTGCTCTGGAGCCAGTTTCCTGGGCTCGAGTCCTAGCTCCACCACTTACAAGATGTGTGGGCTAATTAGTCTTTCTTTGACTCAGTTTTACTCATCTCTAAAATGGAGATGACAATGTATCTCTCTCAAGTGGTTGTTCTGAGACGAAACGCAGAGCATTTAGAAGAGAGCTGACACATAGTAGGTAAAATAAAAGTATTTGTTATTTTTATTATCTGTACTAATGGTTAAATATCTTGACCATCTCTACTAACCACCACTGATGGGGAAAAGATAGGTGGTCTCTGCTGCTATCATTGTGCCCAGGGCCTCTAGCACTGCTGAATATTCTGAACAACATTCCAGTCTTTTTGAGATCTGGCTATATGGGAATTGAGTATCTTTCTTCTCTTCTTTACTACCTACTTTATACTTTAAATTGATTGTCAACATTTTAAAAAATCATAGAATTTCAAATGAAAATCCAGATTTCTGGCATTCCTTGGAAATTTGGAAAACTGGCATCACTAGGGCCACATTTTGTCACGGCAACTGTTGGCTACAGCCACACATTGGTTCCTTCCTTGGATGGATGTCAGCTCTGGTGTTCACCATACAGCCCACTGCATCTCTGTTACTTGCTCAGCATTGAGTTTGCTGCCTCTGAACTAGGGTATCCTAACTATATCTCTTTCTTTGTAACATGGGAGCCTTCAACTTCAATAACAACACTTTATCTCCTATACTAGATTGTAAGATTCTTTATGAAATGGACCATGTTTTATTTATTTTTATGTCTTTGATTTTACCTTACCCATAGTCCTCATTGTTTGGACTGATGAAGTTTAAGCTAATAGTGACTTAAGATGGTTTTAACCCTTATTCAGGAAAGAGTTATTAAAACACAATATAATTGTAGAAGAATATGTAACTGAGGGAGTTGAGTGAACAAATTTTTACAAGTCATACAGATAATCTTATAAAATGAAAGTGGAATTTCATCTAGTTCAGCTGTCTGCTATGGTGATGTGGGAAGCTCCCCAGATAATTCCTTTTCTTCCTTGGCAGTCATATGACCTTGAACAAATCATTTCCTGGTGAACCTGTTTCTGCCTTGGCAAAACGTAGGTGATAATAAATGTTCCCTGAAAGTTGTGAGTATTAAATAAGATATAACATATTTTTTAAAATACTTGTTATAATACTGATTATAAAAATACTTGTAAAATGTTAATATACTTTTGGGAATTGTACTTATAGCAGTGTTTACAGATGAAAATACCAAGGATCCAGAGGACTTGCTACTTAGTGGAAAAGTCAGAATTAGGACTCAAATCACATGAATCCTGACTAGTAGATTTTTTTTTACTGAAACATCATTCACATTGTAACTAAATGTAGTTAAGAGATTAAGGAGAATAAAAATACTTATTGGAGGTGAGGTAAATCAGGGATCCACTAAATTTGTTTGAGCTATTATAGAAATGATCATTTTAGTATATAAAGGAAAATCAGAGGACTGAACTAAATGTATTCTTCATTTGAAAAAAATTGAGCATCTATTTTGGAGTCAGAGGCACATACTATGACTTAGTTCTAGGGTTTTTATTGGTGAAATTCTCAGTGTAGGAACTTGATAAATTGTCCTTGTTTTTCTCTTAATAAACTTTCCCTTTTGGTCTGGTTTATATGAAGGCAGGTGAAAATTACTAAAATAAACATTCTCTGGGTTTGAGTTTCTGAAATTTAGGAAGCAGAATGGCATTTTGGAAACCAGAGGACATGTTTGCATCAATACTCTGTACTTTCCATTCACTTTTGTGGCCCTGGGCAAGTTATTCAGGGTCTCACTTTTCTCATTTGTAGGATGGAGATTCTACCATCTTGAGAGTTATGCTGAAGAAATGTGCCTGACAGAGTGCTCAATTGTAGCACATTGTTATTTGGTTGCAGTTAGAGTTTGAAGCTGGAAGAAATCTTAAAATTTGTTTCATTTGATTCCATCAATCTGTATATGAGAGGATCCCTATGAATCAAACTAACACAAATATTAGTCTGCTCAGTTTCCTTTGAAATTTGTGTAACTGGCCTAATAAGTCATTTTCTAAAGAAGACTTCTTAAAAATAACCAGAGACATGAATATGTAAAAACATTTGCCAAAATTACAACTATATAATGTATATTTCTGGCAATGCAATCTTAGAAATTGTGAATATATACAATAAGGCTAGTATGTCACTGTCAGAATCCTATCCAAAGTGCATAGGGATAATTTACACAAATATTTGAATAAAATTATAAACTACTAAAAAAAATAAATTACTATAAATATCACATGATCCAAATATAAGATTATCTGTAGTGAAAGACCACAATTTTCTAAAAAGTGAAACTTAAAATCACACAAGATGTTAAAAAAAAAAACACTATGGCCAACTTAAAAATTGCTTCAAAATTTAAAAGGCTAGATCTCATGTTAAGTGTTCTTACCATAATAAAATTTAAAAAATTTAAAGTATAATGTTGGTATTTAGTATCCATTAAGTGCTTAATAAATATTAGTTTCTTGAAAAAAAATCACACAAAGACTTTATCCTATGAAATATATCTTTTTAAAAACCATGGTAACAATAAGAACAATGTACCATAACTATATGTAGACACAAAACAGTTAAATTCATGTTTCTTCTTTTAGTCTTCAGAGATTGAATTGATTTAATTGACAAATGGTACAGCTGTTCCCCAGCAACCATTCTGGACATGTATTTATAACTTGCCTCCAGGGATGGAAACTTCAGAAATAGCTCTTCAAAAAGAAAATAGCTCGAAACATTTTAGAATATAGTTTTTGACCCTGATCCTCTCACCTCAAACCACAATGAGGAGTTTGTAAAAAAACATTAAAAATACCAGTGACAGCATAATTCCCTCCAGGTTCATCCAACTTGTTGCAAATGGTAAAACTTCATTTTTTATGGCTGAATAATATTCCATTATATATATATGCCATATTATCCTTAGTGAAATAAGTCAGACAGAGAAAGACAAGTACTGTATATTTTCACTTATATGTGGAATTTAAAAAAATGAACAAATATAACAAAACAGAAACAGACTTGCAGATACAGAGAACAAACTACCAAAGGGGAGAGGTGTGGGGAGGGATGGGCAAAATAGGAGTAGATGATTAAGAGATACAAACTACTAGGTAGATAATAAATAAGTTACAAAGATGTAATGTGCAGCACAAGGAATATAGTCAATATTTTATAATAACTTTGTATGGAGTATACTCTATAAAAATATTTAATATTGTACACCTGAAACTAATATAATATTGTAAGGCAATTACACTTCATTAAAAAAAATCAGAAAAGTTGACTTGGTAGAAGTAATGACACCTACACAAAACTTAAAATAGAATCTGTAGTCAGTACATTATGATGTGCATAAAGTATCAAGCCATTTGAGTAGAAAATAATTGATTCTTTTAAAAATTATTTCAGTGAAGTAAAAATAAAAGTGTATAAATGAAAAAAATCAATGTCAGCTTTTTACTTTAAAAAATTCTTATTTATTTCAGTTGTGACTCAGGACTGCAGGGATTATTCTGTCCACTGATGGGGCAGAGACACCATAGCTCTCCATCCCCAGCCCCTGCCTCACTGTCCAGCTCCCCGTGGGGAATTGCCCTTGACAGCTCTGTCAAGGGATCCTGTCAAAGATTATAACTAGAGTGTTGAAGTTAGGTTATTTTGTTTTAATATGTATTTCTTTAGGTTTTCCTAAGCTATAAAACACTTTGAGCATGACATTGTTTCACATACATAAAATACAGTCACAAAATAGAATTTTATGAAAGCATGTGCTTTTTTGAAGTAAATATTGACGCAATTAGGATGAGGGTAAGAAGAGGAGAATCTAATTCCTTAGGTATAATACTTATGTCTCTGGTCAGAAACATTAGAGATCCTAAAAAAGAGAGAGAGAAATTATAAAAGAGGGCTTTTAAAGCTAAAATGGGTTTGGTAAAATTACTTAAGAATAAATAATGCAAAATATCCCAGAGTAAAAAATATAGAAAATCCTGACTAGTTGGGCAAGATTTTAATTTATTTGGTGATATTTTTTGTACTACATATAAAAGGAGATACAGAAAATCCATCCTGTCAGCAGAATGTTAATCCTCTTAATTTTGAATTATTCAAGTGGATGTGGAAACAAAATTTACCTTGTTTTTAAAGTCTTCTAGAATCATTTTTATATCATCATTCTTTCTTGACCTCCAAATTTCATTGTGTGCATGATCTGTTATTTGACTTTTTGTTTATTAATTATTACAGGACATCAGAGATGAAGGTAATGAGACTAAAGCCAGCAGGATGAGTAAATTAAGAAATACAAGAAAGGAAGTCACTAAACTACATAGTTTGTCAACTGAAATAGGAGAAGTGGATATAGCCAACTCAAAAGGTATCTTGCTACTATGATCCCTCAAGAATATGTAGTCAAAGATAATCTCTATTTGGTCTCTTCTTCATAAAACATTTTTCTTCTCTTCTATGGGAGAAGCAAAGAAAGAAAGAAAATTTATTCCTACATAGGCAACATAAAAGATGGAAAATATAGGCTTGCAGTATAAATATATAAAAATAATAAAAATATTTAGAATTTTAAGGGAGTAGAACTAAGAAAATAGTAGTGTGAACAAAAGAGAGTACAGAACAGAAGGAACATATGAGTAAGAAAAGAAGCATATTTCTGCTCTGAGAATGAGTACAAAGATCATTACTGAGAGAGGCCACAATGAAGATGTGGATCAAGTTTTCATAACACATGTTGGAATTCCAACTAGACTCCAGTGGATTTGAAACAGTGCTGAAACTAGGAGTTGATGTGGACAACAGTCTCAATTCTAGGAAGAGTGGTGTTCCAAGGCAGGGGCAGTACAAATGGCCAGTGCATGGCAACAATAAAATGCAGTTAGACTTTTGTAAACTTTATTATTGTTTTAAAATTCTCTACAGAAAATGCAACCCCATATATCTTGAAACCAGGGTGAACTACTCCCACTGCCCCTTATTTGGTATGTCATTGCCTAGGAATAAATTATTTTATCAAGTATTCCTCTTTACATCATATTGAAAGACAGTTGAAAACAGTGCCAACATTTTTAAACATTTTTCTTTCTTTATTTAAATTGATGTATAGTTGATTTATAATATTGTGTTAGTTTCAGGTGTACAGCAAAGTGATTCAGTTATATACATTTTTTCAGATTATTTTCCATTATAGGTTATTACAAAATATTGAATATTGTTCCCTGTGTTATACAGTAAATCCCTGTTGTTTATGTATTTTATATATAGTGATGTGTATCTGTCAATCTCATACTCCTAATTTTTTCCCTCCCCACTCTCCCCTTCCCCTTTGGTAACCATAAGTTTGTTTCTATGAAAACTGTTAAATCTACTACAGAACCAGTAAGTCCGTTTCTGTTTTGTATATAAATTTGTCTTACCTTTTTAGATTCCACATATAAGTGATTATCATATATTTCTCTTTCTGACTTACTTCACCCAGTAGGATAATCTCTAGGTCCATCCATGTTGCTGCAAATAGCAATATTTCATTTTTGGGGCTGAGTAATATTCCATTTTATATATATATATATATATACACATACATCACACATACCACACCTTCTTAAACCAATCATCAGTTTATGGACAAGTGGGTTGTTCCCATGTCTTGGCTATTGTAAATAGTGCTGCTATGAACATTGGGGTACATGTATCTTTTTGAATTAGAGTTTTCATCTCTTCTGGATATATGCCCAGGAGTGGGATTGCTGGAACATATGGTAGCTCTATTTTTAGTTTTTTAAGGAACCTACGTACTGCTTTCCATAGTGGCTACACCCATTTACATTTCCACCAAAGGTTTAGGAGGGTTCCCTTTTTTAATCTAGCATTTATTTGTAGACTTTATGGTGATAGCCATTCTGACTGGTGTGAGATGATACCTTATTGTGGTTTTGATTTGCATTACTCTAATAATTAGTGATATTGAGCATCCTTTCATGTGCCTGTTGGCCATCTGTATGTCTTCTTTGGAGAAATGTCTATTTCATTTTGATAAAATGGCCATACTACCCAAAGCAATCTGCAGATTTAATGTGATCTCTATCAAATTATCTATGACGTTTTTCACAAAACTAGAACAAATAACTCTAATATCTATATGGAACCATGAAAGACCCAGAATTGCCAAAGCAATACTGAGGAAAAAGAACAAAGCTGGATGTATAACCATCCCAGATTTCAGACAATACTACAAAGCTACAGTTATCAAAACAGCATAATATTGGCACAAAAGCATCATACAGATCAATGGAACAGAATAGAGAGCCCAGAAATAAATCCACATACCTAAGGTCAATTAATATTTGACAAAGAAGACAAGAATATACAATAGAGAAGAAACAGTCTCTTCAGCAAGTGGTGTTGGGAAAGTTGGACAGCTGCATGTAAATCAATGAACTTAAAACATTCTCTCACACCATATACAAAAATAAACTCAAAATGGTTTAAAGACCTAAATATAAGACATGACACCATGAAACTCCTAGGAGACATGAATTGTAGCCATATTTTCTTACATCAGTCAATATTTTCTTTAGGCCAAGGCAAAAGAAATAAAAGCAAAAATAAATAAATGGTACGTAATCAAATTTAAAAGCTTTTGCACAGCAAAGGAAACCATCAACGAAACGAAAAGACAACATATGGAATAGGAGAAAATATTTGCAAACAATGAGACCAACAAGAGGTTAATATAAAAAATACACAAACAGTTCATAAAACTCCATATCAAGAAAACAAACAACCTAATCAAAAATGGGCAGAAGACCTTAACATTTTTCTTTATTTCTACAGAAAGGATTAGAAACCAAATGGTGTGTCACAAATTGGGGGATACCAATAAACCAGTCATGGGACCTGGCTCTGCTGAATCTCATTTGTCAGAAGATGACAAGGATTCCAAAGATCAGAAAATAGTGATAAAGCCATTGCCCATCAAAACATCAGTTAACGCTCCTGATGGTGAATTTCACCCAAACTCCAACTATACTGGTAAGGACTCTGGGACAAACTGTCATATGGGTCTAGTTGCTAATCCCAAATTTGTATTTGAATTAGTGATATTGTGTTGTTGGTTGAAGATGCTAGCCTGAAAGTCAGAACACTTAAAATAATTTATACACCTATCATTTATAAAATGCTTTACAGTTTTCTTTCCCCACTAGGCTGTTCATATGGAAAAAGGAGGGGTTGCCATGCATGGTCTCTCAAGTCTTTTCTAAAAGTAAAATTGTTATTATTATTATTTTTTTTTAGATTCTATTCCCATATAGGTCATTACAGAGTGTTGACTATTCACTGTGTTATATGGAAGATTCATATTAGTTACCTATTTTATATATATAGTGTGTATATGTTAATCCTAATTTATCTCTCTCCCTTTTCCCCTTTGGTAAATGTAAGTTTGTTTTCTTCATCTATAACTCAATTTCTGTTTTGTTAATTGGTTCACTTGTACCTTTTTTTTAAAGATTCCACATATAGGATGATATTTGTCTTTCTCTGCCCTTTGTACTTCCCTCAGTATGACAATCTCTAGGTCCATCCATGTTGCTGTAAATGGCATTATTTTGTTCTTTTTAATGGCTGAGTAACATTCCACTGCACATATGTACCACATCTTCTTTAACCATTCATCTGTTGATGGACATTTAGGTTGCTTCCTTGTCCTGGCTATTGTAAATAGTGCTGTAATGAACATTGGGGTGCATGTATCCTTTTGAATTATGGTCTTCTCTGGATATATGCTCAAGAGTGGGATTTCTGGATCATATGGTAGCTCTATTTTTATTTTATTTTTTATATCTTTATTGGAGTATAGTTGCTTTACAATGTTGTGTTAGTTCCTGTTGTACAACAAAGTGAATCAGCTACAAGTATACATATATCCCCATATCCCCTCTATCTTGAGCCTCCATCCCACCCTCCCTAGCCCACCCCTCTAGGTCATCACAAAGCATCGAGCTGATCTCTCTAGGTTATGCAGCAGTTTCCCACTAGCTATCGATTTTACATTTGGTAGTGTATATATGTCAGTGCTACTCTTTCACTTCATCCCAGCTTCCCCCTTCCCACCCCCCATGTTCTCAAGTCCATTCTTTACATCTGTGTCTTTATTTCTGCCCTGCCACTAGGTACACCAGTACCAGTTTTTTTTTTTTATATTCCATATATGTGCATTAGCATATGGTATTTGTCTTTCTCTTTCAGACTTACTTCACTCTGTATGACAGACTAGGTCCATCTACCTCATTAGAAATAACTCAATTTCTTTCGTTTTTATGGCTGAGTAATATTCCATTGTATATATGTGCCACATTTTCTTTATCCATTCATCCTTTGATGGACATTTAGGTTGTTTCCATGTCCTAGCAATTGTAAATAGTGCTGCAATGAATATTCTGGCACATATCTCTTTTTGAATTATGTTTTTCTCAGGGTATATGCCCAGTAGTGGGATTGCTGGGTCATATGGTGGTTTTACTTTTAGTATTTAAAGGAATCTCCATACTGTTCTCAATAGTGGCTGTATCAATTTACATTCCCACCAACAGTGCAGGAGGGTTCCCTTTTCTCCACACCCTCTCCAGCATTTATTGTTGTAGACTTTTTTGATGATAGTCATTTTAACTGGTGTGAGGTGATACCTCATTCTAGTTTTGAGTTGTATTTCTCTAATAATTAGTGATGTTCAGCATCTTTTCATTTGCCTCTTGGCCATCTGTATTTCTTCTTTGGAGAAATGTCTATTTAGATTGTCCACTCATTTTTAATTGGAATATTTGGTTTTTTGATATTGAGCTGCATGAGCTGTTTGTATATTTTGGAGATTAGTCCCTTGCTGGTTGCTTCGTTTGCAAATACTTTCTCCCAATCTGTGCTTTGTCTTTTCATTTTGCTTATGGTTTCCTTTGTTATGCAAAAGATTTTAAGTTTAATTAGGTCCTATTTGTTTATTTCTGTTTTTATTTTCTTCACTCTCAGAGGTGGATCAAAAAAGATCTTGCTGCAATTTATGTCAGAGAGTGTTCTGCCTTTGTTTTCCTCTAAGAGTTTTTCAACATAGTTTTGGAAGTCTTAGCCATGGCAATCAGAGAAGAAAAAGAAGTAAAAGGAATCCAAACTGGAAATGAAGAAGTAAAATTGTCACTGTTTGCAGTTGACATGATACTATATATATAAAATCCTAAAGATGCTACCAGAAAACCACTAACGCTCATCAATTAATTCAGTAAAGTTGCAGGATACAAAATTAATATGCCCAAATCTCTTTCATTCCTATACACTAACAATGAAAGATCAGGAGAAATTAAAGAAACAATCCCACTTACATCAAAAATAATAAAATACTTAGGAGTAAGCCTACCTAAGGAGGCAAAAGATCTGTAGTCAGAAAACTATAAGATACTGATGAAAGAAATTGAAGATGACACAAACAGATGAAGAGATATACCATGTTCTTGTATTGGAGGAACGAATATTGGCAAAATGATTATAGTACCCAAAGTAATCTATATATACAAAGTAATCCCTATCAAATTACCAGTAACATTTCTCACAGAATTAGACAAAATATTTTACAATTGTACAGAGACACAAAAGACCCTGAATAGCCAAGGCTATTATGAGAAAGAAAAATGGAGCTGGAAGAATCAGGCTCCCTGACTTCAGACTACACTACAAAGTTACAGTAATCAAACAGTATGATACTGGCACAAAAACAGAAATATAGATCAATGGAAGAGGATAGAAACCCCAGAGATAAAGCCACACACCTATGGTCACCTAATCTATGACAAAGGAGGCAAGAATATACAATGGAGAAAAGACAGTCTCTTCAATAAGTGTTGCTGGGAAAACTGGATAGCTACATGGAAAAGACTGAAATTAGCACATTCTCCAACACCATACACAAAAATAAATTCAAAATGAATTAAAGACCTAAATGTAAGACCAGATACTAAAAATTCTGTTATTCTAAATTTATGGGTTATCAATAGTGATATAGCTATTTTGACCTATGAGTGTATTGGTCAAAAATCTGTGGGATCCAAGTGATAGAAAATAATTTTAAACTTATTTATTCCACATAGGAATCCATGATGAAAAGATTGAACAAACAAAGTTTGGAAAGGTAGAAATATAGCAGGGTGTAAGGTTAGAGATACAGTGTCTACCAGGCTACTCTCACTTCTGAAACCAATTTCAAGATTGGGAGTTCCCTAAGACTAACCTTAGTTTTGATAATTAGCTATAAGAACTCACAGAACTCACCGAAGGCTATTATCCTCAAGGTTATGGTTTATTACAATGAAAAAAATACAGATTAAATTCAATTAAGGAAAGGATTCATGATGAAGAGTCCAAGGAAGTTCTAAGCATGGAACTCCCACTTGTCCTCTGCCACTGAAGTCATGAACAACACTATTTTCTTGGCAATGGTGTGTGACAATGTAAATGGAGTATTGCCAACTAGGGAAGCTCACCTTAGTCTTGGTGTGCAGGTCTTTATTGGAGCTCCACAGTCAACTGGTCACACGGTTGACCTCAGTCTCCAGCTCCACTGCGGTCAAGCTGATGCCACATGACTCAATAATAAATGACATTGCTGGACTTTCTAGTGTGGCCAGAGACACAAGGAAAACAAAGACACTCTTGTCAGGCAGGACATTCTAAGGGCTTAGAGATTACCAGTCAGGGCCAAGGGTAAAGACCAGAGCTCTCTTTGGGCAAGGTTAAATTCTTTACCACACACAGGGCCTAAGAAGGACATAGAGCCTGGGAGTGAACACTGTAAGGATTCCATATATATTAATTTTCTGTTGCCACCATAACAAATTTAGCATTTTAAAAGAACGCAATTCATTATCTCACAGTTCTGTACATCGGAAGTCTAGGTTTGCACAGCTGATTTCTGTACTTCAAGTATGTCAAGGCCAAAATCAAGGTGTTGGCCATCTTAGTTCTTAGCCAGAGATTCTAGGAAACAATACACTTCCAAGATCATTCACATTGTTGGGAGAATCCAGTTCCTTGCAGTCATAGGACTGAGGTTCCTGTTTCCTTGCTGGCTGCCAGCTGGAGTGGCCCTTAGCTCCTGGAAGCCTTTGGTTCTACATCTCTGAGCCAGTGGTGCCTCAGATATTTCTCATGTTTGGAATTTCTCTGAATTCCTCGTCTTCCACACCTCTTTTATGCCTACAGCTGGAGAAAGTTCTCTGCTTTTAAGGGCTCACCTGAATAATACAAGACAATGTCCCTGTTTTAAGGTCCATAACCTTAATTACATCTGCAAAGTCCTGTTTGCCCTGCAGTTTAACATATTCTACATGTTCCAGGGTTTAGGGTGTCAACATCCTCGGGGGCAATTCATACCATCTCTCATGCCTGCATTTCTCCGTGGCTTCATGAATGTCTCTTTCTGTGTTTGGCTTCATGAATTTCTCCATGAAGTGAAGAACATGAGCACTGACAGCCTCCAAGCATCAGGGACTATCAATACAAATGCCACAGGGGCCAGGCAGATAATGCCAATGAGTGAGGCATGCTGGTGAGAAAGTAGTGAGTGCTACTCACTCAGAGACCACATGGCTTGCAAAGTTGTGAATATTTACTATCTGGCCATTTACAGAAAACATTTGCCAACCCATGAATTAGAGGATGCATACATACCCCATTTGAAGGCCACCTCAGAGTTCCAGCCAATGTTTGCTGCAGAGAAATGTTCACCCAGTGTTGCCCAATCTTTCTCTTTTCTCAAGAGAAGGTTGAACTCAAGATTTTTATATGGAATTTTCTGATATTTAACTGTTAGCTAATTTAAAAAAAATTCCAAACACTGGGAAGGCTAATGAGAAAATATCTGCTGATTACACTGGCTCTTTCACAGTTTGTGACCTTTGTTTTATATAGTTTCAGGCATAAAAAAAATGGAATTTACCATTGTTTAGACTCAAGTCAAAATATCTGAGAAAAGAACTGTGTCATGAGTTCTCTTCTTACCAATCAACTATGACCAGGGGTGTGGGTATAATTATTAATTGATTCAACTTGATTAATTCACAGTCTTCTTCTTTGGCCCAGGGCTAGATTTTTTACAGGCCCCAAGTACCAGGAAGTTCACAACTCCAAACAAACCACCAATAAATAATTTCAAAATAAATATAAAAATAAATCTCCAAAATAAGTGTAAGGATTTTCAATGTGGTATTTTCTTCTCTGTAATAACTACTTTGAATTTATTAAAAATATATTTTTTTCAAAGAATAGCTCCCCCTACCCTCGCTTTTTATTGTTTTTGTTTTTGTCCCGGCTTTTATACCAGGTTATTCTGCCATCCTTGTTTTCGAATACTGCTGGGCTAATGTGATGTGGCCAAAGGTGGGGTCACATCTGCATTAACAGTGTGGCTCTCAGAGCAGCCAGGTTGATGAAGGAAAGGAATATGGCAGCCGTCCCTAAGCTGAATGTATTACAGAGTGTACTCTCAAATGCACTTTTCCTCTTTTTTTTTTTTTTTTTTTTGCTGTATGCGGGCCTCTCACTGTTGTGGCCTCTCCCGTTGCAGAGCACAGGCTCCGGATGCGCAGGCTCTGTGGCCATGGCTCACGGGCCCAGCCACTCTGCGGCACATGGGATCTTCCCAGACCGGGGCACGAACCCGTGTCCCCTGCATCGGCAGGCGGACTCTCAACCACTGCGCCACCAGGGAAGCCCACACTTTTCCTCTTTTGAAATGAGTTTTTTGAAAGCCCAAACACCTATTTAATTTGCCTTTTATAAGTGACCATGGCTTGTTCTCTATAACTGAAACATGTCCTCATTGTCACGGAACATGGACATTTCTCCAAGGCTTTCTAGCTGCTATAGATCTTTGAGGTTTGCTTGGTTTTTCATGTTTTCTTATTTTTCCCCTTAAAAATTCACAGCCATGAAACTTCCTCTATAAAAGCACATTGATTTAATTTATTAACTCTCTGAGGAGATGGGAAAGGAGAGCACCTCTCAGGAGCCACAGTATAAGTAAAACAAATGAGCCCCTGAACTGGCAAATATCTGTCTTCTCTTCTATCATACACATGTATGTTCTATCATACACATCTAGGAAGGGCTGACCAAAAGTTTTAATTGTAACTAAGAAGTGCAATTTATTTGAAGAAAAGAAAGTCAGACAATTCAGATTAGTTGATGTCATGAAAATGAAATTTGATTGAATAGGGCTCTCATATTTGGTGAAAGAATTAAACTTTTAAATGAAAATTTGATACTTAGGATACATATCAAAATATGTGATGCCAATTTTTACTTTTTAATTAGACAAGGTCAAATCACATGATGTATTAATTACTTAACTAAATAATTAAATCACATTAATTATTAAATTATTAAAGGAATAGCCAGTGAGTGCCTATGATATGCCTGTACTGCTTGGAGGTACTGGGGATACAATAGCAAGTAAATACATAATAAGTAAGCTCTCCTGGAGCTAACATGCAAGTGGTGAAGACAGTAAACATGTATTACACAACAACATGGCAGGTGGTGATTAGGACCCTGAAGAAAATGGAAACTGGTCAGTATATTATTATGGGCTGAATTGTGTCTCCCCAGAATTCATATGTTGAAGTTCTAACCCCTACTACCTCACAATGTGACTGTATTTGAAGACAGAGTTTTAGAAGAGGTAATTAATGTTGAATGAGTTCTGTAGAATGGGCCCTAATCCAATATGACTGGTGTCCCTATAAGAAGAGATTAGGAAACACACACACAGAGGGAAGACCATGTGAAGAAGATGGCCATCTACAAGCCAAGGAGAGATGTCTTCAGAAGGAAACAACCAATCTTGCTGACACCTTGGTCTTGGACTTCTACTCTCCAGAACTGTAAGGAAATAAATTTCTGTTTAAGCCTCCTGGTCTATGGTATTTGTTATGGCAGCCCTAGCAAACTAATATATGCACTCACTGTCCAGCCATAGTGCAACTTGGTGATGTTAGAGAGAATCAGTGGTTGGACCTGTCCACATTGTGATCAAATCTCACAGAATTAATACTTCAGATGGCTATGTTATTTTTCCCCAGCACTTTCACCATGATAAATTATACCACCTTTGCATTTGGTGGCATGTTTATTGTCTATAGCTTCCTCACTCAATAACATAAAGCTCTCTAAGGGTGCCCAACCTTTTTCTGGCTGCCCCTATAATATATGTGCAGTATAAATAGTATGTGGTAACAAAAAAAAATCTATATTGAGTGGATAAACCTTTTTCTTATTTTAAAATAACACTCATTTATTGTAGTAACTGTAGATGATACAGATAAGGCAAAGAACTAATGACTACCTGTGATTGTATTATTGGTGAACCAGTAAAATGACTATTCTTTTAACAGGAGATGTCTTCTGATTTTTTTATGTTATTAATATATTTATGGTTTACATGTAATTGCTTATTAGGTTTAGAATACTGATTATCTGAAATTTTCCATATTTTAAAATGCCTATAAATTTTATTTTCTTTAAGGAGAATTATTCATCTTGGGCAGAACACCCAATACTTCAGAATAAGTTTGGGAACACAGCAACTGATAATTTGACATAAAACACTGTAACTGCTACAGCTTAATTGTTTCTGTTAAATGGAAGGTAGTTATAAAGCCTACGGAGCATGAGAGCAGCCAAATTTATCAGTGACGGGACAGCATCCCTAATATATTTGCATAGGTAGAACCAGTCATTGCATAGGTAGAACCAATCAAATGACTACATGTGCTTCCTGTACTTAAAATCTACTTAATCTGTGTTTTTAAACTGTCAATCTTTATGTTTTAAAAGCCTAATTATATCTCAAAAAATGATACTCAAGCATCACTTTAAAATTACAGCTGTTCAACATCAGTGATGTGACAGATTGATGGGTATTCAGATTCAGACATGATCATGGTACCATTTACCAGGGTTAGAGTAATTGTGCTCACTTGATGCATTTAAGAAACATTGATATGGTGCTTACTGTCTGCCAAGAACTGTTAAATAACTTGTTTAATCATCATAAAAAGCCTATGAAATAGGTAATATTGTGTCAGTGAGAAAGCTGAGACACATAAGAAAGCTGAGATAAGGAAAGTTGCCAGGGCAAAGGCAGGATTTGTAGGGAGGCAGATGAGCTTCAGTGTTTTTGCTGAATGACTACAATCTGCTGCGTCTCCTAAAAGTCAGACAGTAGCCAACATCTATGATGTGTACTGTGTGCCCGATCCTTCTATACACTTTAGATTCATTCAGTCACTTTATGGTATTGAGCCACCCACCCAGAATCAAAAGGTCTGGGTTCCAGTTTCGATTTTGGTGATGGACTGAGAGCGTGATTCAGGGAACCTGGTTGTACTTCTCTGGGACTTAAGCTACTGAGTTGGTTGAATTAGATGTTATCTCCAGTCTCTTCTAACTCTAGAGTTTTAGAATTTGTAGACTATCTTAAAAGTCTTGAAAAAAACTTCTTTTTAAGTTTTCTAGTTTTTAAAAATGGAGTACTCAGTCTAGATTTTTCATCTCCTACACTCTCATTCTTGGAAAACACTTTTATATGCTCATTTATACAAGTTTTAAATTTGACAGAGATGTAGATGTCTTAGATTCAGATGCCGTTATAAAGATATAAAGCTCTTTTGGCAAAGAAAATGAAACAAAAAAGCAAACCCACAGAAAATAAAACAAACAAATAATTTTACCTTTAATCATACAGGAACTTTTTATTTGGGTAAAACCAGTTAGTTCAAGAAACTTAAAGTCTCTTTGATGATACTCATCTATATACAGCCTTATATGGTGCCAAAACAGTGATGTAAATATATTCTAATTTCCATAAGCAAAGACATTTTCAGTAAGTGCTTACATATAATATTACTATTTACTTAAGCAAATAGAGTTAACCTTCACCTTGTCCCAGGTGATAATCTCTTAGACTGTTTAGAGACAATGTTCTCAGGAATAAGCCAAAGACATGGAAACATATGATGCTTTTGTTAATGATCATAATGACTAATTCACTATTCTCTAGCCTCATTTTACTTCGCAGTTCATCATGATCTAATGATTTAGACCATTTTTTATTTTACAGATAACACTGGGAACAGCACTCAAATTCCTACTGCACCTCAACTCTCCTCTAGAATGAAACACATTAAACAAGAGATGGCCAAAAATCACCTTCAGTTTGTGCGATTTGAAGCAACAGACCTCCATGGTGTATCCCGGTCTAAGAGTATCCCTGCACAATTTTTCCAAGTGAGTTTTGCAAGTAGAGTTATGATTGAATATAATTTCATTCAATTCATTTGCAAGCAAATGGTCCTTATTGCTCTTTCTTATTTTATTGTAACCTATACAGCAATTCTAGTTGAAAACCAATCATTCATTTTGTTTCTTCCCTTGCCACTCCCCAGACACATTATTGTTCCCCTAAGAGCTGAATGTATACTTTCAGCTCCCAAACAGCAATTCATTTACCCAATATAAATATAAAACTAATTAAGACTGGTAAATTTCATCCTTCAGCCTTGAATAATTTCACTACTTTTTTCTCTTATCGCAATTATGAAGATTATAATTTGTTTGATATAAGAAAATTACAACAGAAGACCTAGGAGTAAAAACAAAGAGAAAAATAAGATTAAATAGAATTTTCTAGATAAAAAGTATATCCCTTTTAGCTTCTAATTCTGATAAGAATATATCCTATTTTTGTTGGATGACAATAAATATTACTAAGTTCTCAAAAATAGTGATATCAAGAAATATGATATTTTTAGATATGTTTTGAGATTTTCTGAGTATTTTTCAGTTTATGTCATGTATTTACTTTAATAACTGACTTACTGTGTTACTGAAACATCATTTCTTAGGAAGGGACATCAGTATTATATACAAAAGTATGAAAATTAAGCATCCTCTAAGATTATTGTTTAAATATATCTTACTTATTACTTCAATATCAAATTGTAATTTTTCTCATTTGCTTTATATTGGGAAAAATTGGGCATCTTCAAAACATTTTTTAAAGAATTCCAAAAGATTCAAATCTGTTTCTTCAAAAATTCTTTAGATCTGCCTGCACACACACACACACACACACACACACACACACACACACACACACGAAGTTTATGTATATAGGTCCTTGAGTAGGTTGAAAATTAAGCAGGTGCTGAATAAACAGTGCTTGACTTACTCAACTTTACTACTGGCAAAAGCAGATTTGGATCATCCAGGTCAAATGGCACTTGGAAATGTGCAGAGATGGTGGAAAGTGAAGGAGGAAGTGGCTGACCGACACCTGCAGAAGAGTCGCTTCTGCGAGCATCAGCCCTTCCTCATTAGCCACCCTGTTTGAGATTTGGAAGTAATATAACAACCAATTTGGCTTGCAGAATGTGAGTAGGTTTTGTTAACCTCACGGTGTTCACTGACATCATAGGAACCAAACTTTACAGTCAGCTTTTTCTCCACCCATTAATGGAAACGTCAACACATGAAACCTTATTGATATTCCTACTACACAATTTCTACATTTTTATGTGCCTGTTCAACTTTATAACTTCATTATTTCCCTGTTGTAGGGCACATAGAAAAGTTAAATAAAAGTTAAATCCATTGAACCCAAGAGGTATTTGACTAGAAAGTGTCTTAGCAATCATCTACTCTAACACTTCTGTTTCACAGATATGGAGGCTGAGGCACATAACATAGTTCTGTGACCTGCTTAACTTCACACAAGGAATTAATGACAGAGTTAGGACTGCTGACTTGAAGGCTGCAACATTTTGGAAACTATAACATAGGTCCACATTCACGGGCAAGGTTTCTGGAACTCTGCGCCTGTGAGGTAGTTTGTTCGTTAGTGTGTTGTAAAGGTGAGTGAAGAGAGGAGTGCAGCTGTCAGCAGTCCTGGCTCTTCTGTCCTGTGTGTCCCGGGTGTGACAATGCTCTCTGAGAAAGACTGAGGATTCTTTACTGTAGACTTTGGAGAGTCAATTACCTGTGGGGATTACAATAGAATAAGCCTTATCTGAAGTATTAGCCACTACGCCACATGATAAAAAGTGCTTTAAAAAATATTTTTGGTTATGAGCAGTTCAAATAATTCTGTTAGGTTTTACCTTTGTCATTTGCTATAGACATTTTCTTTATCATTATAGCTTTTCTTTATGAGTGCTGTTTTCATGAACATGAGCATATAAAGTCTCCAAGGCTAAAGCTATTAAGACTTGTTTATAAATTACCTTTGGGGGTTCTATTTTAAACTATTTAAAATTTATCTGATACTAAGCTAGCTTTAACCAACAGATGTTAAACATTTTTTTCTCGTTCTCCCACCCCCAACGTTTTTGTTTGTTTTCAAGTTTCAAAACTTGATTGCTCTATCCTTTAACTTCTTTAGGAAAAAGTGATCCATGGCGTTTACATGCCCCGAGGTTATCTTGAATTGATACCAAATCCTAAGGACAATGAAGTGGATCACATAAGAGCAACATGTTTTAATAGTGACATAGTCCTGATGCCAGAGCTATCGACCTTCAGAGTTTTGCCGTGGGCCGAGAGGACAGCAAGGGTGATCTGTGACACGTTCACTGTGACTGGCGAGCCTCTGCTGACTTCCCCAAGGCACATCGCAAAGAGGCAGCTGAGCCGGCTGCAGGACTCTGGCTTCTCCCTGTTCTCTGCCTTCATCTATGATTTTTGCACTTTTGGTGTACCCGAAATTATCAATTCAAAGACCATATCTCTTCCTGCTTCAGCATTGCTAAATGACCACGACCAGCCTTTCATCCAGGAACTCGTGGATGGGTTGTATCACACTGGGGCCAATGTTGAGAGCTTTTCCTCCTCTACCAGGCCTGGCCAGATGGAAATCTGCTTTCTGCCCGAATTTGGCATCAGTTCAGCTGATAATGCATTTACCTTTAGAACAGCTGTCAAAGAAGTGGCAAGGAAATATAATTACATCACCAGCTTTTTCATTGAGACTGGATTCTGCAATTCAGGAATTTTGTCTCATAGTCTCTGGGATGTCGATGGAAAGAAAAACATGTTCTGTAGCAGTTCTGGAATGGAGCAGCTCACGACCACTGGGAAAAAATGGTTGGCAGGTCTCTTGAAGCACTCTGCTGCTCTCAGCTGCTTGATGGCTCCTGCTGCTAGCTGCCGGAAGCGCTATTTCAAGGACAGTAAAGACCTGAAGGAGAGTGTGCCGACAACGTGGGCATACAACGATAACAGCTGTGCTTTTAATATCAAGTGCCATGGTGAGAAAGGCACCAGAATAGAAAATAAGTTGGGCTCAGCCACGGCAAACCCTTACCTGGTGCTGGCTGCCACTGTGGCTGCAGGCTTGGATGGACTTCAAAGAAACGATGGTGTTTTGGCTGCTCCAGAGGATGGCACAGACCTTCATCAGCCCAAATTTTCTGAGATCCCTTTGAAACTAGAAGATGCCCTCATGGCACTGGAGGAAGATCAATGTCTGAGACAGGCTCTAGGGGAAACTTTTATTCGATATTTTGTTGCCATGAAGAAATATGAGTTGGAAAGTGAAGAAACAGATGCTGAGAGAAATAAATTCTTAGAGTATTTTATTTAGTGTGAAACCCTTGACTGTTCCTTTAGCGATGTGAGTTTTACTTAAGTAATTGATCTGCCAGAAAGAAAAGATTGGATTTTTGCAACAACAACAAGACTACAAATGCTTTCTCTCTTTTTGGTCCCCATGGAGTATTTGACAGATGAAGTGGGGTTGCTGAGAGGATTCTGATTCAGAAACAAACAATAAAGTTGTGGTGCAGCTGTGATGTGAAAACCCAGCAAACCTTGTCACTCGGTGGTCATTGCCTCTGCATATGTTGACCTAGATACGAATATTCAGTTTTGTGGGAGCAACCAATATATTCACACAATTAAAAAGACTTAAGAATTAGAATGCAAAATTTAAATAACTATAAAAAATGAAATAATTTCAAATATACACATAGGTTGTGACTGCCAGGAAAACAAAGGTATTTGCTAATATAATCTCACTCATCAAGGCATTCTGAAGGTCTATTTTGCAAGCATCATTGTGATGCTTCTAAATGATTTAATTAAGTTTTACAAAAATATGTCATGATGACAAGTTAACAGAAGTTTTCACATATGTCCCTTCTCTTTCTACCCTTTGTCACCAGTTCCTAAAAGGCCAAGGAATTTCAAGGCTGTAATGTCCACTAGAAACAAATCCACAAGAAATAGATTTTGAGCTGGGAACAATGAGGTCAAATATTTAAAAGTAGTGAAAATGTTTCTTTAAACAGTATCTCATATAGAAGCCATATTCATAAAATGCGGATGGAATGGGGATGGGCTGTGGTGGGTGGGCTCTGCCTGGTTTGTACCACTCTTTGAAACTGGAGATTTCAAAGATACCTCTGGTGCTTTGTGGAGCATGAAAGCAACTGCCTTGATAACCAGGGCAATGCTTTCAGCTAAAATTGTCTTTAAATTACTGAGTCTCCTGCCCACAGAAGTTGGTATCTCCCCAGAGAATCTTAAATGTTCTAGACCTTTGTGTGAATGAGATACTATTGTAACTATCACCAAAGTTTAGCTTCTTTTGGGAGGAAATTCAAAATCCACTTACTAGCAAATAAAAACCCTATTCCACTGCTTAGAATCAAATAGGAGATTTTATGTTCAATAAAAAACAACTGTGGTCTCAGTTGAGCGAGCAAACATGCAGGCACAGGATTAGAATATGGCTCAGATCCTCCTAATTCAAATCCATGGTACTCAGTAGCTTCAATACTGAAATTCAGACTGTCTTCTTCTAATTGCTCACCCTCTTTCCTTTGAGCATGGAAACTCTAGGAAACTTCCTTCAAGGACAGATTCTCCATTCCCTGTCCTTTCCCTCATCCTTCTGCCCTCACCTTCCTGCCGACTAACCTGCAGGTAATGTGGCCAGAGTGATGCACTGAGGAATGGAGCTGCACAGGATAGTAACGGGGTGGAAGCTTTGTCCTGTGGGCAGAGCACACTTTGCCCACATTCAGATTTTTACTTCTATCTCCTTTAAGGCACCATGAGTTTGGGTCTTCATTACTTGGACAAAAATCACCTTTCTTGCTTGTGTGTGAGTGTGATCATATGTGTGTGTGTGTGTGTGTGTGTGTGTCTGAGTGTGTGTGGGGAAAATGTGAGGGATTTGGGGATGAAAGAATAAAGGTAAAAGAACCAGAGAAAGATCAGTTCCTCAACCTTTCTATTCTAGGAGAATCTGAATTAGAGGGATTCACACATGCAAAAAAGTTACATTGTCACCCACCCTAACAGAGCTGTATAGACCTGTACAGCAAAGAGTGTTTCCCACCCTTCAGTTCTACAAGGATCGAGTCTTTAGCCACTGCAGTCACTGACCAACAGTGTACCCCAGAAAGAATTCAGGATGAAAAACAGGATGAAATGTGCTTTGGAAAAACAGGCCTTTAGACAGTGAGATGCATATCTGAGGAAGAATTTTAATGAACCCAGATTCTTGTATCTTCCCATGCATAGAAAAGCACTAAAATCATTAACTGAACTACCTTTTCATTGTGACTATAGATAATCTTTTACTGAGATGTATGCTTGGTTGACTGCCCTTATTCCTTAGCCCAAAGTCATGTATATCCTGGCTCCTTCCCCACTTCTTTGGAGCAGTTCCTCAGAGCTGTCTGAGAGGCTGTCTCCCAGGCTACAGTCCACAGTAAGACCCTGAATAAAACTTAAACTCACAGATCTTACATTGTGCCTCTTTCTTTCAGACCCCTTATGCACCTCATGTGCCTTCATGACACGTGTCTAGTGCTTTGGCTTAGTTTTACCACAATGTGTAAAAGATGGCATAAAAACTCTGTTAACCAAGGTGTTTGTAGCTTTTTTTTCTCCTGGAATATGATATTAGCAAAATAACTTTAAAAACCCACAATATTCAGGATGGCAGTGTGAGGGAATTATGTAACTGGGAACGCTATCATCGGTGTTCAGTATACAGTAGTGAGTTGACAGAAAATATTCAGCCATGTGTTACCAATCGGTTTATAATATAAACTGGTGTGGCAATCTTCACAGAGATTTCCTTTAGGGTGTTCTGATGTATATATTCTTGCTTTTAAAGGCAAACCAAAAATAAACATTGGCTAAGAGAGTTCAGAGCTAAAGAAAAATTGGAGTAGACATACAGATTCTGTTGTATGTTTCTTTCCTATTTATCCATTCACAGGCTTTTTATTTTTGAAGGGACTTTCTCTGATGCTTCTACTGTCTTAGTCTAGGTTAAGAGGGCCAAGCAGTCATTCAACAGCATCTATTGGACATCTGTTGTGTGCTAAGCCTTTTGCTGGGACTCACAGTTCTAGGGGAGACCAAGACAAATATGAGCAGACAATGAAAGGGTTTGGGATCTGTGTATTTTAAACAGAACAGCAAGAATTTTTTGTAGCCCTAATACTGAAAAAACTAGTTAGAAGGCTGCACTTTAGCTGGAAAAGGATACTTTATGAATCTCTTCACGAAATTACTCCTTTATTTTCAATTACTATAATTGTTCTAATCAAAGATTAGGGGAAATGTGATTACTGAATTTAAGGCTGATTGTTAAGTGAGTACCCATTAGAAGTATAAACTAAAGACTATAATAAGGCAAGGAAAGAAATATCAGTATCATAGTAGGAAGCTTTCTGTTTTCAAGGACATGATCTAAAATTTCATTTTACAGTGATTGTCTGAATAACAACGAAGCTTGAAATACTTATTTGAAGGCAATGAGAGATTTAAAGACTTTAATATGAATAAAAATTGAAAGCACATAGTAAAGTCTGAACTTATCAGTGACACATAACAGTTTACTGACATATCCTCAGTCAACTGTTTGACAAAATAGGTTACCAATATATTTGTAATATGGATATTATGGGGCAATACCTTTAATCTTGGGTTTCCAATTACAGGTGTTAAAACCTGTATCTCTAAACGTTACATATGTGCACTGTGCCTTGTATCTTCCCTGTTAAAACTCTTCTCATATTGCCTATAATTAGTAGTTTACATGACAGATTTTCTAATTAGAATATGAGTTCCAAGAAGGAAGGGCACAGATCTTGTTCATATTTATATTTTTTATTCCTTGCAGATATTCTGAAATTCAATAACTGTTTAACCAGTCAATCGATTGATCAAACAGCTTATATGTTATAGGCATAATACAGTTCTATAGTATAGTATAATACTCTCACACACATGCACATACCCAGAGAGAGTGAGAAATAAAGATGGGGAAAACTGAAAGGATCAGTGATTTGTTATTGGCCCTAAAATTCCTGCAATTAGGTGAACTTCTTTAGCTTCCTCTGTTTTCAGAAACTCATGTGTAAACACTATTTGATCAGCTTGATGGGGATCATAAAAAACAGAGATCAGGGTGGAATAGTCATGCTTATTTGCCGAGCAGAACCCTTCAATGGCTTTCTTTTTTTTTTTTTCTTTTTTAACATCTTTATTGGAGTATAATTGCTTTACAATGGTGTGTTAGTTTTGGATGTATAACAAAGTGAATCAGCTATACATAGATATATGTTCCTATATCTCTTCCCTCTTGAGTCTCCCTCCCTTCCACCCTCCCTATCCCACCTGGCTGCTTCCCACTAGCTATCTATTTTATGTTTGGTAGTGTATATATGTCCATGACACTCTCTCACTTTGTCACAGCTTACCCTTCCCCCTCCCCATATTCTCAAGTCCATTCTCTAGTAGGTCTGTGTCTTTACTCCTGTCTTACCCCTAGGGTCTTCACGACCTTTTTCTCTTTTTTTGTTTAGATTCCATATATATGTGTTAGCATATGGTATTTGTTTTTCTCTTTCTGACTTACTTCACTCTGTATGACAGACTCTAGGTCCATCCACCTCCCTACAAATAACTCAATTTCGTTTCTTTTTATGTTTGTGGAATTTCCCTCCTTTTGTCTCCTGTCTTGCAAGGTAGAAGTCAGAACCTCACCTCCAGTTTCTGTCACAGCTATGGTACAAAGACTGTCAATCAGATGCAATCATTCAACCTTTGTGGACTCCATTCTGGGTAAGCCTGAGGGAGGCCACGGTGGCAAGAGTCCCAGGGGCAGCATCCTTGGACTCTTGTCACTCTGGCCTCCCTCAGGCTTACCCAGGGATAATGTATCCATAATGTTACAGAAACATTAACTGCATTATGTGATGTGTGAAATTAATCCGGGTTTTTTTTAACATCTTTATTGGAGTATAATTCCTTTACAATCATGTGTTAGTTTCTGCTTTATAACAAAGTGAATCAGCTATACATATACATATATCCCCATATCTCCTCCCTCTTGCGTCTCCATCTCCCTCCCACCCTCCCTATCCCACCCCTCTAGGTGGTCACAAAGCACCGAGCTGGATTACTCTGCCAGTGTTAGTCGCTTAGGGCCTCTCAGAGCAGTCAGACTTATCTTCCAAACCTGATTTTCTGACCTTCCCAGATTCTGTGAATTATCTAATATCTTTTAATACATTCCTTGTCTGCTTAAGCTAGCTAGAATTTGCAAAAAGTATCCTGACTGAAAACAGTCTATGAAAGGACACAGAAAGAGCAAGACACTTTGATAAGGGGGAAGGGGGAAAGCAGGGAGTGCTCTTTAATCAGAAAAGTAGGAACAAGTTAATGTTTATATTAGATGTAGATTTGTACCAGTTTATTAAGCTACATCACACTGGTGCTTTCTCGTTCGCTGCCTTATTTGATGCTCCCTACAATTTCATGAGAATAGTATGCTCATTATTTTAATAGGAAGAGATGTAAGACTCAGAGAAGTTAAGTGTGGAGACAATTGGCAGGTGAATCCAGGCCCCACACTTTGAGTCTCATGGTCTCCGTGCTACACACCGAAACACCATTCACTGTAGAGTTCCAGCAGAGTCACTAAAAAGAATGTTATGTTTCAATTTTAAGGCTTCTGGGCACCAACAGGTAGGTTCTTTAGCTAGATAACTAAATAATTGGACCTTTTCTTTTTTGTTAATATGTACTTCAATTTAAAGTAGTTTCACTAAGTTTTATTCAATGTGTTTGACTACAAACAAATCTCAGCAAACCAGATGTGGGATTGTTCAGGTAATAGCTATCTGCCAGCTACTCCACACAGGCCAGAAAATCTCATCAAAAAGGAAGATCATGCTATAACAGCATTTATATTACATTCAGAACTTTTCTCAGAGAAGAATAGTAATTTAAGCCATAAATTTTTTTATCATTTTTTGAATATAAAAATACCTGGTTGAAATCCCTAAGTCCCTGGGATTTAAACTGAAATTATTTTGTTCCACCTTCAGAAATCTTCCTTGACAAGAAATCTGCATTCACTGAGGGCATAAAATATTTGATACTTCTCTATGTCTGCTGAAGGAATAACACATAAGAACGTACATTGATGTTTTTTTTTAAAAAACAGGCAGCTTACCTGAAGGGAAAAGGTATAAATTAAAGTGAATTGACTAGAACCTAGCACACAATGAGAGTTTTTTTCTTTTCTTTCCTTTTTAGAGTTTTTCCTTTTAAGGTCAATATGATCAGTTGATTCATCACCAATCATCAGGATCACTTCACACCTGTCAGAATGGCTATTATCAAAAAGGCAACAAATGTTGGCAAGTATACGGAGAAAAGGAAACCCTCATGCATTGTTGGCGGGAATGTAAATCGGTGCAGCTACTGTGGAAAACAATATGGAGATTCCTCAGTAAATTAAGAATAGAACTACCTTATGATCCTGCAATTCCACTCTTGGGTATTTTTCCAAAGAAAATGAAAACATGAATTTGGAAAGATATATGCACCCCTATGTTCATTGCAGCATTATTTGTAAATAGCTTGGCTATTTGTAAATAGCCAAGACATGGAAGCAACCTAAGTGCTCATGAATAGATGAATAGATGTAGAAGATGTGGTATATATATACAATGGGATGTTACTCAGCCATAACAAAGAATGAAATCTTGCCATTTGTGACAACATAGATGGACCTAGAGGGTATAATTCTAAGTGAAATAAATTGGACAAAGACAAATCCTGTATGACTTAACTTATATGTGAAATTTAAAAATGCAAAACAAATGAACAAACATAACTAAACAGAATCAGAGGTATAGATACAGTGAACAAATAGATGGTTGCCAAAAGGGAGAAGTGGGGACTTGAGAGAAATAGGTGAGGGAGATTAAGAGGTACAAATTTCCAGTTGCAAAATAAATAATTCATGAGTATGAAGTGTACAGTGTAGGAGATATAGTCAATAGCTATGTAATACCTTAGTATGGTGACATATCATAACTAGAGTTATCATGTTGATCATTTTGAAATGTACAGAAATATCGGATCACTATGTTGTGTACCAGGAACTAATGTCCTGCTGTGGGTCAATTATACTTGAAAAATAAACAATGTATTAAAATACTAATAACATATGCATTTACAATCACAGGGCTTACATGTGAATATATTTAAGTCTACAGATATTAAGTACAGGCTCAATATCAGTGGGGAGAGGAGAGAGGAACATTGAACATATTTAATATTACTGACATCTATGGGTATATTCAAGAGCCAGTAGAAATATGAAACTATGGAAACACTACATGCATTATGGGATGCCTGAAATTAATCCAGGTTTTAAAAATTCTGGATTACTCTGCAATGCATTTGGAATAAATAGTCTGAAAAGGACTAAGAAAGAAATATTTACTATTTAACAAACCATGAAAGGATAAAAAAATCTAGCTATAATTTGTTACTTATTTGGAGGTTGATGTAAATGAATCAGATTATAAAAACCTCTAAAACATCTACAAATTAAATAAATTTTACAAAGTGCTAAATTCCTTTCTTTTTTTCTTAACATCTTTATTGGAGTATAATTGCTTTACAACGGTGTGTTAGTTTCTGCTTTATAACAAAGTGAATCAGTTATACATATATATATATGTCCCCATATCTCTTCCCTCTTGTGTCTCCCTCCCTATCCCACCCCTCTAGGTGGTCGCAAAGCACCGAGCTGATCTCCCTGTACTATGCGGCTGCTTCCCACTAGCTATCTATTTTACATTTGGTAGTGTATATATGTCCATGCCACTCTCTCACTTCGTCCCAGCTTACCCTTCCCCCTCCCCATATCCTCAAGTCCATTCTCTAGTAGGTCTGTGTCTTTATTCCTGTCTTAACCCTAGGTTCTTCATGACAATTTTTTTTTTTAGATTCCATATATATGTGTTAGCATATGGTATTTGTCTTTCTCTTTCTGACTTACTTCACTCTGTATGACACACTCTAGGTCCATCCACCTCACTACAAATAACTCAATTTCGTTTCTCTTTATGGCTGAGTAATATTCCATTGTATATATGTGCCACATCTTCTTTATCCATTCATTTGTCAGTGAACACTTAGGTTGCTTCCATGTCCTGGCTATTGTAAATAGAGCTGCAATGAACATTTTGGTACATGACTCTTTTTGAATTATGGTTTTCTCAGGGTATATGCCCAGTAGTGGGATTGCTGGGTCATATGCTAGTTCTATTTTTGGTTTTTTAAGGAACCTCCATACTGTTCTCCATAGTGGCTGTATCAATTTACATTCCCCCCAACAGTGCAAGAGAGTTCCCCTTTCTCCACACCTTCTCCAGCATTTATTGTTTCTAGATTTTTTGATGATGGCCATTCTGACTGGTGTGAGATGATATCTCATTGTAGTTTTGATTTGCTTTTCTCTAATGATTAATGATGTTGAGCATTCTTTCATGTGTTTGTTGGCAATCTGTATATCTTCTTTGGAGAAATGTCTATTTAGGTCTTCTGCCCTTTTTTGGATTGGGTTGTTTGTTTTTTTGATATTGAGCTGCATGGGCTGCTTGTAAATTTTGGAGATTAAACCTTTGTCAGTTGCTTCATTTGCAAATATTTTCTCCCATTCTGAGGGTTGTCTTTTGGTCTTGTTTATGGTTTCCTTTGCTGTGCAAAAGCTTTTAAGTTTCATTAAATCCCATTTGTTTATTTTTGTTTTTATTTCCATTTCTCTAGGAGGTGGGTCAAAAAGGATCTTGCTGTGATTTATTTCTGAGATCACTAGGAAACATACACCAAATCAGTTTTTATGAAGTAATCAGAAATTATTATTCTTTAGTGTTCACAGTGAAAAAGGATGGTTAGATATTTTAAAGTTTACAAATGCTTTTTATTTGTATTTATTTTTTAAATGAACCTTTTATTTTAGAACAGCTTTATATTTACAGAAAAATTGCAGAGGTACTACACAGAGTACCATAAATCTCACACCCAGTATCACTTATTCTTAATATCTTAGTATGTCTATTTGTTATAATTAATGAACCACTATAGATACATTATTATTAAGCAAAGCCCATACTCTATACAAATTTGCTTAGTTTTTCCATAGTATCCTTTTCTTAAAATGGAAGTAAAATTGACCTACAGCACTATGTTTATTCCAGGTGCACAACACAGTGCTTTGATATATCTATACATCACAAAATTATCACCATATGAGTCTAGTAACCATTTGTCATCATAAAAAGTTATTATAGTATTATTGACTCTATTCCTCATGCTGTATATTTCATTCCTGTGACTCATTTTGAAACTGGACCTTTGTACCTCTTAATCTTTCTCACCCGGTTTACTCATCCCCAACCCTCCCACTGCGACAACCATCTGTTTATTCTCTTTATCTATGATTCTGAAATTTTTCTTTCTCTCTTTGACATTTCAGTTAACATAATACCCTCTATGTCCATCCATATTGTTGCAAATGGAAAGATTTCATCCTTTTTAAATGGCTGAGTAATATCCCATTGTGTACATGTATGCCACATCTTCTTTATCCCTTCATTTATTGATATATGCTTAGGTGGCTTCCATATCTTGGCTGTTGTAAATAATGCTGCAATGAACAATGGGGTGTATATGTCTTTTCAAATTATTGTTTTTGTTTTCTTTAGAAAAATACCCAGAGGTGGAATTGCTGGATCACATGGTAATCCTATTTTTAATTTTTTTGAGGAAACTCCATAATGTTTTTCACAGTGGCTGCACCAATTTACATTCCCACCAACAGTGTATGATGGCTCCCTTTTCTCCACCTTCTCACCAACATTTGTTATTTGTCTTTTGGATAACAGCCATTTTGACAGGTGTGAGGGGATATATTTTTGTGTGTTTTTAAAAAATTTATTTATTTTATTTATTTATTTTTGGCTGTGTTGGGTCATTGCTGTGCATGGGCTTTCTCTAGTTGTGGTGAACAGGAGCTACTCTTTGTTGCGGTGCATGGGCTTCTCATTACGGTGGCTTCCCTTGTTGCAGAGCATGGGATCTAGGCACCCGGGTTTCAGTAGTTGTGAGCCACAGGTTCTAGAGTGTAGGCTCAGTAGTTGTGCCACATGGACTTAGTTGCTCCACGGCATGCAGGATCTTCCTGGACCAGGGCTCAAACCCATGTCCCCTGCATTGGCAGGCAGATTCTCAACCACTGAGCCACCAGGGAAGCCCCTTGTTGTGTTTTGATATGCATTTCCCTGATGATTAGTGATGTTGAGTATCTTTTCATGTGTCTGCTGGCCATCTGTATGTCTTCTTTGGAAAAATGTGTATGCAGGTCCTCAGTTAATTTTTTAATAGGGTTATTTGCTGTTTTTTGTATGATGTTGAGTTCTTTGTATATGTTGAATTTTAACCCCTTATCATTAACCACTATATCATTTGCAAGTATCTTTCCCCATTTATCAGTAGACTGTCTTTTCATTTTATTGATATGTACAAAAGGATTTTAGTTTGATATAGTCCCACTTGTTTATTTTTATTTTTGTTGCACTTGCCTAAGGGGACATATCCAAAAACATTTTGCTAAGACTTAGCAATATGTGTTTTCTTCTAGGAGATTTATGGTGTCAGGTATTACATTTAAGTTTTTAATCTATTTTGAGTTTACTTTTATATATGATGTGAGAAAGTAGTCCAGTTTAATTCTTTTGCATGTAGCTGTCCAGTTTTGCCAACCCATCATATAGTCTTGCCTCCTTTGCCATAAATTAGTTTAACATATAAGTGTGGGTTTATTTCTGGGTTCTCTGTTCTGCTCCATTGATCTATGTGTCTATTTTTTTGCCAGTACCATACTGCTTTGGTTATTGTAGCTTTGTAGTATTGTTTGAAATCAGGGAGCATGATACTTGCAACTTTGATCTTTTTCTTATCAAGATTGCTTTGGTTATTTGGGCTCTTTGTGTTTCCATTCAAATTTTAGAATTATTTGTTCTAGTTCTGTGAATACCATTGGTATTTTGATAGGGATTGCAGTGAATCCGTAGATTGCCTTGGGGAGTTTGTTCATTCTAATAATGTTAATTCTTCCAATCCATGGGACAACATATCTTTCCATTTGTTCATGTCATCTTCAATTTCTTTCACCAATGCCTTATAATTTTCCAAGTATACGTCTTTTAACTCCTTGGTTAGATTTATTCTTAGGTATTTTATTCTTTTTGATGTGACTGTAAATGGGATAGTTTTCTTAATTTCTTTTTCTGATAGTTCATTATTTGTATATAGAAATGTGACAGATTTATGTATATTAATTTTGTGTCCTTCAACTTTACTGAATTCCCTTGTTAGTTCTAATGTTTTTTTGGTGACATCTTTAGTATTTTCTATGTTTATTATCATGTCATCTGCAAATAGTGACAGTTTTACTACTTCCTTTCCAATTTGAATTTTTAAACTTCTTTTTCTTGTCTGATTGCTAGGGCTCCCAATACTACATAATAAAAGTGGCGAGAGTGGTCATCCTTGTCTTGTTCCTGATCTTAGAGAAAAGTATTTTCTGCTTGATGAGTATGATGGTCATATATAACCTTTATTATGTTGAGGTTTATTATGTTGAGGTATGTTCCCTCTCTGCTCACTTTGTTGAGAGCTTTTAGCATAAATGGATATTTAATTTTGTCAAAAGTTGTTTCTACATCTATTGAGATGATCATATGATTTTTATTATCCAATTTGTTAATGAGGTGTACCACACTGATTGATTTGTGAGCGCTGAAACATACTTCATTCTTTGGAAATAATCCTGCTTGATCATGGTATATTATCCTTTTAATGAATTGTTGAATTTGGTCTGCTAATATTTTCTTGAGAATTTTAAAATCTATGTTTGAAATTGGACTGTTATGTGTGTGTGTGTGTGTGTGTGTGTGTGTGTATGTGTGTGATATTTTTGTCCTGTTTTGGCATCAGGGTGATGCTGGCCTTGAGGACTGAGTTTGGAAGCATTCCTTCCTCTTTAATTTTTTGGAGTAGTTTGAAAGGATAGGTGTTAACTCTTCTTTAAATGTTTTGTAGAATCCTCCTTTGAAGCCATCTGTTCTTTTGTTTTTTGGGAGGTTTTTGATTACTGATTCAAGTTCATTACTAGTAATTGGTCTATTCCTATTTTCTATTTCTTCCTGATTCACTCTTGGGAAATTGTTTGTTTCTGGGAATTTATTCATTTATTCTAGGCTGCCCTTTTCTTTGGGCATATAATTGTAGTAATCTATTATAATCCTTTGTATTCCTATAGTGCTGTTTGTAACTTCTGTTTCATCTCTGATTTTAAATTTGGGCCCTCTTTCTCTTTTGCTTTGGGAGTCTGCATAAAGTGTTACCAATATTGCTTATCTTTTCAAAGAAACACTTCTTAGTTTCATTGATCTTTTCTATTGCTTTTTTAAGTTTCTATTTCTGCTCTGCTCTTTATTATTTATTTCCTTCTGCTACATTTGGATGTTGTTTGCTCTTCTTTTTCTAGTTCCTTTAGGTGTAAGGTTAGGTTGTTTATTTGTCATTTTCTTGTTCCCTGAGGTAGGATTGTATTGCTACAAGCTTCCCTCTTAGAACTGCTTTTGCTGCATCTTATAGATTTTGGGTCATTGTGTTTCTGTTTTCATTTGTCCCCAAGCATTTTAAATTTTCTTTTCAATATCTTCAGTGACCCATTGGTTGTTTAGTGGCATATTATTTAACCTCTATGTATTTGTGGTTTTTTGCAGTTTTTTTCTTGTAATTGATTTCTAGTTTCATAGTGTTGTGATTGGAATAGATGCTTGATATGATTTCAATTTTCTTAAATTTACTGAGATTTTTTTTGTGACCCAGCGTGTGATCTATCCTGTAGAATGATCCAGGTCCATTTGAAAGGAATGTGTATTCTGCTGCTTTTGGATGGAATGTGCTATACATACATATTATGTTCATCTGATCTAATGTGTCATTTAAGGACAGTGCTTCTATATTGATTTTCTGTCTGGGTTACCAATTTACTGATGTAAGTAGGGTGTTAAAGCCCCTACTATCATTGTGTTACTGTGAATTTCTCCCTTAATGTCTGTTAATATTTGCTTTATGTATTTAGGTGTTCCTATGTTGGGTGCATATATATTTAGAACTGTATATCTTGTTAAATTGATCCCTTTATCATTATATACCCTTTTTAGTCCTTCTTACAGTCTTTGTTTTGAAGTCTATTTTGTCTAAGTATTTCTACCTCAACTTTCTTTTCCTTTCCATTTCTTTGAATACCATTTTCAATCTCATCACTTTCAGTCTGTGTGTGTCTTTAGTACTGAAGTGAGTCTTTTATAGGCAGCATATATATGGGTCTTGTTTTTGCATCAATTTAGCCACTCTATGTGTTATGATCAGAGCACTTAGTTCATTAATAAAGTAATTATTGATGTGTACTTGTTGCCAGTTTTTTAAAGTTTTGGGGGATTTTGTAGTTTTTGTTTGTTTCTTTCTATCATTCTTCCTCTTTTGTTCTCTTCCTTTGTAACTTGATGACTATGTTTATATGTTATATTTTCCTTCAGTAATGAGATTTTTCCTTTTGGAATTTTCACATTTCTAGTTGTGGTAATTTATTTTCTGCTCAGAAAAATCCCTTTCATATTTCTTGTAAAGCCAGTTTAGTCATGCTGAACTCTAACTTTTTGCTTGTCTGTAAAACTTTTGATCTCTTCTTCAAATCTGATTCGTCATTTTGCCAGGTAGAATACTCTTGGTTATAGGTTTTTCCCTTTCATAATTTTAAATATATCATGCCACTCCCTATTCTCTGCAAAGGTTCTGCTGAAAAGTCATCTCATGGTCTAATGGGAGTTCCCTTGTACATAATTGTTGCTTTTCCCTTGCTGCTTTTAATATTCTTTCTTTATCTTTGCTGTAGATAGTTGCTTCATAAATAGTTTAAATTTGGGTGTACCCATGGGAGAAGGTGAATTCAGGGTCTTCTTACTCCACTAATTTAGCTGGTTAGATTTTCAATTGCTATTGATGTTAGATACCAAATAGCATTTCTATTCAATTTATTAAATAATTGGTTTTGAGAGCCATTTGTTACTGAAGAGGAAGGTGCAAAGCTTTGTTGAAGATTAGTTGATTATAGGGGTGTGGGTTTATTTCTGAGCTCCCTATTCTGTTCCATTGATCTATATGCCTGTTTTTGTGCCAATACCATGCTATTTTTTTTTTTCGGTATGCTAGTCTCTCACTGTTGTAGCCTCTCCCATTGCGGAGCACAGGCTCTGGATGCACAGGCTCAGCAGCCATGGCTCATGGGCCCAGCCGCTGCGTGGCATGTGGGATCTTCCTGGACTGGGGCACGAACCCGTATCCCCTGTATCAGCAGGCGGACTCTTAACCACTGCACCACCAGGGAAGCCCCACCATGCTGTTTTGATTGCTATAGATTTATAATGTTGTCTGAAGTCTGGGAGGGTTCTGCCTCTAGCTTTGTTCTTATTTTTCAGGATTGCTTTGGCAATTTTGTTTTTTTGTGGTTCCATATATAGTTAAGGATTATTTGTTCTAGTTCTTTGGAAAATGTCATGGTAATTTGATAGGGATTGCATTAAATCTGCAGATTGCTTTGGGTAGTATGGCCATTTTAACAATATTAGTTTTCCAATCCAAGAGCACAGGATAACTTTCTATTCTTTGAATCATCTTCAGTTTCCTTTATCTACATTTTACATTTCTCAGCGTATGTCTTTCACCTCCTTGGTTAAGTTTATTCCTCCGTTTTTGTTTTGTTTTGTTTTGTTTTTTGCGGTACGTGGGCCTCTCACTGTTGTGGCCTCTCCCGTTGTGGAGCACAGGCTCTGGACATGCAGGCTCAGTGGCCATAGCTCATGGGCCTAGCCACTCCATGGCATGTAGGATCTTCCCAGACCGGGGCACAAACCCATGTCCCCTGCATCGGCAGGCAGACTCTCAACCACTGCTCCACCAGGGAAGCCCTGTTTTGTTTTTTTGATGTGATTTTTAAAGGGATATTTTTTTTACTTTCTCTTTCTGATATTTCACTGTTTGTGTAAAGAAATGCTACAGCTTTCTGTATATTGATCATATATCCTGTCACCTTGCTGAATTCATTTATCAGCTCTAGTATTTTTTTGTATGGAGTCTTTAAATTTTTCTATATGTAGTATCATGTCATCTGCATATAATGACAGCTTTACCTCTTCCTGTCCAACTTGGATACGTTTTATTTCTTTTTCTTGTCTGATTGCTGTGGCTAAGACTTCCACTACAATGTTGAATAGAAGTGGTGAGAGTGGCATCCTTGCCTTGTTCCAGATTTTAGCAGGAAGACTTACAGCTTTTTCACTGTTGAGTATTATGTTGGCTGTGGGTTTGTCATAAATGGCTTTTATTATGTTGAGGTATGTTCCCTCTATACGCACTTTGGTAAGAAATTTTATCATGAATGCAAGTTGGATTGTATTAATTTTTAAATTCTTTTGCTACTCAATTCCCTTTCAGAAAATTTGCACAAATTTGCAGTCTCAAAGGTAGTATGTCAGTGCTTGTTTTCAACATAGTTAAGAAAACACCCATTTATATTATCCTGAAACATTTTCAGAGACCTCAGATTGTCTTTAGATTTAGTCTTCTTGGTGTTACTCTAATTATTCCTTTTTATTTTTATGTACTCAGTTGACCCTCAAATAATGTAGGAGATAATCTCGCAGTACTTTATAGTTGGCCCCATATCTGTGGTTCCTGTGCATCTGCAGATTCAATCAGCCACAGACCATGGAGCATGGCAGTATTTATAACCCTGTGTAAGTGGACCCTCTCAATTCAAACCCACATTGTTCAAGGGTCAGTGTCCTCTTCCAGGGTTGTAATTTCTTATTTAATTATGAACCGGGGGTGCTTTGGGCAATTACATTCATGTGTTCTGTCAAGAGCTGACTAAATGGGTACAGTATAATATTAACTGTGACATGATTGTGACAAAAATATAAATTATCAGTGTGAAAATGATGCAATAGTTTAAAAAAGTCTACAGTATGTTATTATGAAATCATGTGCAGTATGATTACAGCTGTATAATATATTAAAGGAAGGATTAGAAAATATTATATGCAGGGGATGCTGTTGTGTATAGTAGTGTTTAGTTATTGTTTTTTATCTTCCCTATTTCAAAGCAACTCGATATAGTTGTGCTGTTGGTTTTTAATGATTAAATGATTAATGCAAACCAAAATATCATGAGTCCAATCAGTCTACTCTCAGTGCATCTACTGTTTATCCTTCCAGTCATAAAAAGTTCAAGGGAGTGAAAGTAGATAAATGAATTGATTTTCCACCATTTCCCTAATGTTAATAATGTGTTCATCACCACCTAATTCCAAATAGTACGTACAATGATTAGTAAGAAAAGTAAAATACTGTAAAATAATAAAATTCAGCCATGAGTGCACCAAAAAAAAAAAAAAAAAAAAAGATAAAACTAAACTGCAGGGGGAACATAAATGGAGGTAAAATGAGGCTAATCAGAAGCATACATTTTGGAACTGGAAAACATGTGGTATGAGGGATATATACCTATTTCAGATTTTCCAATAGCCAGAACAAAAAGCACATCACATCCAAGGGATTAACAGCACAAATAAACTCAATACCATCCAGGTATTTAATTCTTCAAATGAAGATGTAAAGTTCCAAGATGAGACCTTTGATCCTCAGAACCCTTCTCCAGAGAGTGTTGTGGAAGGGTATGGACACACCCTCCATGTACTCTCTGAAGGCCTGGCTGTCTTGTTCTTAGTGGCCACACCCTGGCTCAGCTTGGCTGGAGCAGTTCTTGAGGTCAGTGTGGCCAGGTGTGGGGTGACAGCCATCTGCTGGCCTGACACAGATTTTTCTCTGTACTCCAGGGATGGATAGCGTGCATGTAAAGAAATGGTTGCATGCTGTACTTTGTGGCAATTTTTTATTTTTTTTACCCTCAGTCAAACAGTTGATGTTTGTTAGGAGAATACACTTGCTGGGATGTCTGGGATGCACAGACTATATTTACCACTTAAATAGAGACCCTTTGGCCTTGAAAGACAGACAGTGGAGCTGGGGCAGTGCTGAGAGCTGAGGAAGTGAGTAGCCCAGGCTAGGTTTGTTCCCACATGCAGGGCAGCCCATAGCTATGCGCTGACACGTCCTAAGAGTGTTGATGGGAAGGACATCCATGCCTCTCAGGGAGTAATCTAGATCCTCCCGCATGCACAGACCAAAGGGAATGAAATCTCCTTTATACAGCACCGTCTACAGAAAAGTTAACAAGCATTATCTTAAGGTGACAACAAAACTCTCATCTTGACTACAGTGGTTTCAACAAAGCACTCTTAGAATACCTCACTTCAGTTGTTACAATTTTCTAGTGGGTCCTCTAAAATAAACTATTTGTGAATTACAGCTCTGAGTTATTTGAGAGGTCATTATTTATAGTCCAGTTAAAAGATGGGGAAATATCTGCTAAAAGAAACTGTTTTCTTTTTTGAGATTGCTAGCTTGTGGCCTGTTTATGCCACTTTCAGATTGTTATTTTAAATCTTCTGATATGCCTAAGGTTGAAAGTTTGTATCTGTTTTCTTTAATAGGAAGAAATGATCCATTTCAACAAAAATCAAAATAGACTTTAAGAATTTAAGGCAATGGAGTAGTGCCAGGGAGAATTATTCCTGTTTTAACTCATATAAAACTATGGTGTAATTTGTTAAAAGACAACTTTTATTGGTCATGGCCCTTGTAGTTCCTTAATATTCATTGTGTGTCTGTTATGTATACAGAAAAAAACTGGGGGTAAACAAGTGGTATAGGATGTGGTTGGTGACTGGTGGCAGGAAGCTTGCATATCCTACTT
Organism: Aethalodelphis obliquidens; assembly: GCF_003676395.1. NCBI lineage: Eukaryota > Metazoa > Chordata > Mammalia > Artiodactyla > Delphinidae > Aethalodelphis > Aethalodelphis obliquidens. The sequence goes on from NW_020837947.1 coordinate 88,194,175, forward strand.
GGGAAAATAATAAATACTTTTCAGAAATGTTAAATAGAAATACAACAGGGAAAAAGACATACATGGGTAGTTGAGGAAATGCGACAGGGCAGTTGTTAATTGAATTCAAAACTTAGTGACAATCAGCACAAATGTCAAGGGAACTATGCCGGCTACAGTTTGCTCACCTAGCTTCTCAGAATAAAGCAAATATTTAGTGCTGGTTATGTGGAGGTGTTCTGTACATATGATGACGATATTTAATTCCTCTAAAAAGGATTTTTCAAAATAAAGGAAATGTGTGATTATTCTAATCAAACATAGATTAAATAAATCAGAACAAGTAGTAATCATGGTGGTTATACTTGAATCACAGTACATGGTTTTCATTGCTCTTTCCACATAGTTTTTGCTCCTGCCTCACTCCAGTCCTGTGAAAAACACAAGAGAAGCCAGATTTCCTGAATTACTGGTGAGAACACTGAGGTCTCATAAAGTTATGACATTTGTCTGGGGTAGAGCACTGATTATATCCTAGGAGTTTTGTCTGCTCCATATTTTTCTTTATATGGTATAGTTGTGAAAAGGTTTAGATATCATGGATCACTTGATACATTTGTTTTCCATTTGATGCACAAAAAGTACCCATCTGGTACCTTGTTAATAAGCAAATGAAGAGCACATTAATAGTGGGGGAGGTTAACAGCCCACTTTCAACAATGGACAGATCATCCAAAATAAAAATAAATAAGGAAACACAAGCTTTAAATGATACATTAAACAAGATGGACTTAATTGATATTTATAGGACATTCCATCCAAAAACAACAGAATACACTTTCTTCTCAAGTGCTTATGGAACATTCTCCAGTATATATCATATCCTGGGTCACAAATCAAGCCTTGATAAATTTAAGAATATTGAAATAGTATCAAGTATCTTTTCTTAACACAATGCTATGAGACTAGATATCAATTACAGGAAAAAATCAGTAAAAGCACAAATACTTGGAGGCTAGACAATACACTACTTAATAACCATGAGATCACTGAAGAAATCAAAGAGGAAATAAAAAAATATCTAGAAACAAGTGACAATGAAAACATGATGACCCAAAACCTATGGGATGCAACAAAAGCAGTTCTAAGAGGGAAGTTTGTAGCAATACAATCCTACCTCAAGAAACAAGAAACATCTCAAATAAACACCCTAACCTTACACCTAAAGTAATTAGAGAAAGAAGAAAAAAACCCAAAAAATCCAAAGTTAGCCAAAGGAAAGATCATAAAGATGAGATCAGAAATAAATGAAAAAGAAATGAAGGAAACAATAACAAAGATCAATAAAACTAAAAGCTGGTTCTTTGACAAGATAAACAAAATCAATAAACAATAATCAATAAATAGCCAGACTCATCAGGAATAAAAGGGAGAAGACTCAAATCAATAGAATTAGAAATGAAAAAGGAGAAGTAACAACTGACACTGCAGAAATACAAAGGATCATGAGGGATTACTACAAGCAATGATATGCCAATAAAATGGACAACCTGGAAGAAATGGACAAATTCTTAGAAATGCACAACCTGCCAAGACTTAATCAGGAAGAAATAGAAAATATGAACAGACAAATCACAAGCACTGAGATTGAAACTGTGATTTAAAATCTTCCAACAAAAAGCCCAGGACCAGATGGCTTCACAGGTGAATTCTATCAAACATTTAGAAAAGAGCTAACACGTATCCTTCTCAAGCTCTTCCAAAATATAGCAGAGGGAGAAACACTCCCAAACTCATTCTATGAGGTAACCATCACCCTGATACCAAGAGCAGACAAAGATGTCACAAAGAAAGAAAACAACAGGCCAACAACACTAATGGACATAGATGCAAAATTCCTCAACAAAATACTAGCAAACAGAATCCAATGGCACGTTAAAAGTATCAGAAACCATGTTCAAGTGGGGTTTATCCCAGGAAAGCAAGGATTCTTCAAAATACACAAATCAATCAATGTGATACATCATATTAACAAACTGAAGAAGAAAAACCATATGATCATCTCAATAGATGCAGGAAAAGCTTTTGACAAAATTCAACACCTATTTATGATAAAACCCTCCAGAAAGTAGGCATAGAAGGAACTTATCTCAACATAATAAAGTCCATATATGACAAACCCACAGCCAACATTGTTCTCAATGGTGAAAAACTGAAACCATTTCCACTAAGATCAGGAATAAGACAAGGTTGCCCACTCTCACCACCATTATTCAACATAGTTTTGGAAGTTTTAGCCACAGCAATCAGAGAAGAAAAGGAAATAAAAGGAAACAAAATTGGAAAAGAATAAGTAAAGCTGCCACTCTTTGCAGATGACATGATATTATACACAGAGAGTTCTAAAGATGCTACCAGAAAACTACTAGAGCTAATCAATGAATTTGGTAAAGCAGCAGGATACAAAATTAATGCAAGGAAATCTCTTTCATTCCTATACACAAATAATGAAAATTCTGAAAGAAAATTAAGGAAACACTCCCATTTACCATTGAAACCAAAAGAATAAAATACCTAGGAATAAACCTAGCTAAGGGAGACAAAAGACCTGTATGAAGAAAACTATAAGACACTGATGAAAGAAATTAAAGATGATACCAACAGATGGAGAGATGTTCTTGGATTGGAAGAATGTACATTGTGAAAATGACTATACTACCCAAAGTAATCTACAGATTCAATTCAATCCCTATCAAACTACCAATGGCATTTTTCACAGAACTAGAACAAAAAATTTCACCATTTGTATGGAAACACAAAAGACTCTGAATAGCCAAAGCAATCTTGAGAAAGAAAAACGGAGCTGGAGGAGTCAGGCTCCCTGACTTCTGACTATACTACAAAGCTACAGTAATCAAGACAGTATGGCCCTGGCACAAAACCAGAAATATAGATAAATGGAACACGATAGAAAGCCCAGAGATAAACCCACGCACATATGGTCACCTTATCTTTGATAAAGGAGGCAGGAATGTACAGTGGAGAAAAGACAGACTCTGCAATAAGTGGTGCTGGGAAAACTGGACAGCTACACGTGAAAGTATGAAATTAGAGCACTCCCTAACACCATAAACAAAAATACACTTAAAATGGATTAAAGACCTAAATATAAGGCCAGACAGGATATAACTCCAGAGAAAACCATAGGCAGACCACTCTATGACATAAATCACAGCAAGATCCTTTTTGACCCACCTCCTAGAGAAATGGAAATAAAAACAAAAATAACAAATGAGACCTAATGAAGCTTAAAAGTTTTGCAGAGCAAAGAAACCATAAACAAGACAACCCTCGGAATGGGAGAAAATTTTGTAAATTAAGCAACTGACCAACGTTTAATCTCCAAAATTTACAAGCAGCACATCAGCTCAATATTAAAAAACAAGCAACCCAATCCAAAAAACAGGCAGAAGACCTAAATAGACATTTCTCCAAAGAAGATATACAGATTGCCAACAAACATGTGAAAGGATGCTCTACATCACTAATCATTAGAGAAATGTTAATCAGAACTACAATGGGGTATCATCTCATGCCAGTCGGAATGGCCATCATCAAAAAGTCTACAAACAATAAATGCTGGAGAGGGTGTGGAGAAAAGGGAACCCTCTTGCACTGTTGGTGGGAATGTAAATTGATACAGCCACTATGGAGAACTGTATGGAGGTTCCTTAAAAATCTAAGAAGAACTATCATCCGACCCAGCAATCCCACTACTGGGCGTTTACCCCAAGAAAACCATAATTCAAAGAGTCATGTACCACAATGTTCATTGCAGCGTTATTTACAATAGCCAGGACATGGAAGCAACCTAAGTGTCCATCAACAGACGAATGGGTAAAGAAGATGTGGCACATATATACAATGGAATATTACTTAGCCATAAAAAGAAATGAAATTGAGTTATTTGTAGTGAGGTGGATGGACCTAGAGTCTGTCATACCAAGTGAAGTAAGTCAGGAGGAGAAAAACAAATTCCAATATATATGCTAACACATATATATGGAATCTAAAAAGTTTTTAAAAAGTGGTTATGAAGAACCTTGGGGCAGGATGGGAATAAAGATTCAGATCTACAAGAGAATGGACTTGAGGTCATGGGGAGGAGGAAGGGTAAGCTGGGACGAAGTGAGAGAGTGCCATGGACTTATATATACTACCAAATGAAAATATATAGGTTGTGGGAAGCAGCTGCATAGCACAGGAAGATCAGCTCCGTGCTTTGTGAGCACCTAGAGGGGTAGAATAGGGGTGGTGGGAGGGAGATGCAAGAGGGAAGAGATATGGGGACATATGTATATGTATATGTATAGCTGATTCACTTTGTTATAAAGCAAAAACTAATGCACCACTGTAAAGCAATTATACTCCAATAGAGATGTTAAAAAAAAAGCTAATGTAGAAAATGAGATTCCCCAGCTGCAGCTGCTGTTCATATTGACAAACCATCTCTTTTGTTTTTCTTTTTATGTGACAAATGCGTCAATTCAGTAGATATTAGGTTACTTTATGGAGTCTTCTTAACATTGTCAAGTGCTCAGGGAGATTTACAGGACTTGTGTACACACCTCATGTCCTGAAGGAGTTCAGGCAGTTGAGGGGTGACAAGTTACACTCAGGACCATGTTCGGCCGCTGATTTGGATCAAGTGCTGGTAGCTGTCAACATGAGGGGTGGCCAGCATCCTGTCAGCATTGTGACTTTGGAGTGGGGACTGGACACCCCAGCTAGATTTAATCATCTATTAGATTCCATGGGTAGGGAGGCTAAGTGGGGCCTTCTAGTGGAGTGGAGCTTGATTTAGGAAATGTAGGGAGATGAATCTGGGAGGATGAATTGGAGGAATATAGAAAAACTTAAACGACAGGTCAAAGAGTTGACATCTGGTTCTGTAGATGTTAAAAAGCCATGCAAGAGCTTTGTGGTTGCTTCTTCTCTGCTTGTGGAGCCACGTGGTGAAGGAGAGGTTTTGTCATCACAGAGCTGTAATGTATTCCAGTCCTGGGGTGGGGCTGAAAGACTGCAGGACTGGCCGGGCTGTTCTGGCTTTTGCAGAGTGCTTGTAGCAAGCTTCGTTTTTCAGTGAGCGATGAAATCCTGAGTGCAACCATTTGTCCCCCTACCTGCTGGTGCTGTCTCTTCTATATGGAGCAGATGAAGTCCGAGGCTGAGCGGGTTTACTATTAGGATGATGATGCTAAGTCAGAGTTCCCCTTTTAGGAAACATACATCTCGCTCCCCTGGCAACGAGTGTTTGACTGCTTCTTACGTGGAAGGTTCAGGTGATGTGGACATGAGGATGGCAGGATTCTGTGCCGAGTGGTTGCCGACAGTCTGGGAGTTGCTTCCTAGACCAGCTCTGGATGCAGCACCGTCAGGGCATCGAGCCTTGACCTTGCCCCTTGCTCACATCTTACCTTGTTCTTTTAAGAATGAGGATATTCTCTGATGATTTTGCTGATCCACATTCATTAAATTCCTTTACTTTTACCAACGAGAGCTCATTTCTAATATCATGCTAATTAAGCCACTCATTTTGCCAATGAAAAGCTACTTTTTCTTTTTAGTGAAGTAGAGTTGATTTACAATGTTGTGCCATTCTGCTGTACAGCAAAGTGTGTCAGTTATACACATAAAGATATTCTTTTTTTATATTATTTTCCATTACAGTTTATCACAGAATATTCAATACAGTTCCCTGTGCTATACAGTAAGACCTTGTTGTTTATCCATTCTAAATATAATAGTTTGCATCTACCAACCCCGAACTCCCAATGCATCCCTCCCCCACTCCCCTCCCCCTTGGCAACCACAAGTCTGTTCTCTATGTCTATGAGTCTGTTTCTGTTTCATAGATAAGTTCATTTGCGCCATAATTTAGATTTTACATATAAGTGATATCATATGATATTTGTCTTTCTCTTTCTGACTTACTTCACTTAGTATGATAATCTCTAGGTCCGTGCATGTTGCTGCAAATAGCATTATTTCATTCCTTTTTATGGTTGAGTGATATTCCATTGTATATATGTACCACACCTTCTTTATCCATTTATCTGTTGATGGATATTTAGGTTGTTTCCATGTTTTGGCTATTGTCGACAGTGCTGGAAAAGCTACTTTTAATATTCAGCAGCACAAATAGCAAAGCCTCTGGTGTCAATCAAGGTATGAATACTTGAAAGATGTGACTGACTGAAATGCTGGCCAGGTCTGCATTGGGACCCTTCCAATTCAATACCACTGATCTGGGAATCTGAGTTCTCAGTTAGGGCCAGTGACTATCTCTAAAGGTGAAGCTTAAACTAACTGATCTATACTTTGTATTTTACTGTTGACATTGAAGAATATTTTATGGAGTTCTTAAATTAACTTGTTAAACAAATTACAGAACTATCAGTGTCTCTCCATTGGTTCACTCAATTTCACTCAGCATGGTGGTTACAGCATGTGTTTTTGTTATTCTCTCTGCTTTATTTTTTATGTTGATCAAAAGTTTTAGGGAAATATACCTGTAAGGAGGGAAGACGTCACGAAGAGAACCCAGGGCTTGTGTACATTGAGCACCTGCGTCCTGAAGCAGCTGTTACCCTGCAGTCCTAGCGGGCAGTTTCCCAAGTTGTTCACAGGCCTCAGTGTGGCCTCCTTTGTGAGGTCCCCTCTTGGCTTCCTGGCATGAGGTGTAGTTACAATCCTGCTTCTCATTCTGTCTGGATTCTGTTGGTTTGCAGCTGGGAAGAGCTTTCTTTGCCAGATCCCTGCACAATTCTTTTCTTCTTGACAGGTTCATTTACTTTTTTTTTCATAGTTTGACTCCCAAACAGTCCTCAACCTGGACACATGATAATCAGTTTCCTGGGCTTTCTGCTGTTGAAGGTGAGGAAGCTGTTTTTGTCCTGGGTGCCAAGCGCTACCTGTCCTCTGACTTTGCCACAAGTGTTTAAACAGATTTCAAAGGGACAGCATATTCCAGTGCATTGAAGATGCCTCATCAGGGGACTCTGTGACTGAGTGGATTTTCTGAACTTGTAATTCCCTGCAGGCCCACATGGCCGCCTACCCCCAGAGAAAGAGACTTACATCTTACCATAGAATAGAAGTTGAAACACATATGGTTATGAAAATGAAAAGACCGTGTGAAGGAATGTTTATGTGATGAATCTACATTGACAAGTATAAAATGCTGTTTAATGTTTTATGCAGATTTGCTTATATATATATATGCACACCACACGTATGTTTATGATAGAAATGATGTTGCAACTATCAATCAAGAAGACTCCAGGTTTTTCATGATTGAATTAAAATAGCTTATTTTTTTTTTTTTTGGAAATATAGCAAGATCAACTTAACACCTGGGCTGCAGTTAGTCAACCCACACACTCACTGGATTATATAGAAGGGAAATTTCCCAGGAGAGTCCCACCTGCTTGGCCACCACTTGATGAAGAACACAGGCCCAAGGATACGGACACAGGTAGGCCCCTGGGAAGAGTGAATGTTCTGAAAGTAACATCGAATACCTATGCAGCACCTACTGGGTATTGAGTCTGGGTTTCTCTTCCAAGTATTTCTTAGATTATAATCTGCATATAACTCAGGCTAAATCACTGTGAAGCTTGTTAAATTGAAAATTCTTATGCCCCATCTTCAAGGCTGCTGAGTTCTGGGGAACAGGACACTGGGTTGTCCAGTTACTACAGTGTATATAAAGTCCAAGAACCACTGCTTTGGGGTCCAGATGTGGCCACCACCCGGGGGGAAGCTGCACACTTTGCATGGGCTGAGAGCTCGTAAGAAATTTCTGCCTACTGGCTTCAAGAGTGGCAGCCACCATACCTCTTTCCCCTGTCTCTTCCCTTACTGCTTTCTTTGAAATTTTCTTCATTTTTTCCTTTGCCTTCAGAGATAACTGACAGAGGCAAAATAGAGATACACGTTTTAATAAAAATCAAACTTTTAGGTAATTAAAAAATTATTCAGTGTTCAGATGTAATATTTTTCTAAAAAATATTTCTTTTTGGTTGTTTTTTCTCTTTGTCCTTGTGTCATCCTAAAGTATTTTGTGTTGTTTTTGAAGTATTTTGAAGGTAACATGAGATTAATGTCAGGTTTATATGGAGGCTGAAACTAGGAGAGCACTTTATATTTACTGTATTGAATTAAGAATCCTATTTTTGTAAAAATGTTTTTATGGAATTTAGTTGTTTTATTACTTGCTTCTTTTTTCATTTTGACATAATAAATTCCCAGCTTCTTCTCAATGGATTGATTAGGAATATTGACATGTGATCCATAAGTGAAGAGTAAATAGAAGGGCATTATTACAATTCAGAAATGTCTCCCTCACCCCATTTTCACCCCATGGGTGTTATGCATTTGATATTTCCCACCCCCCATTGGCTTATTGAGAGAAAGATGCTGGGTAGAAGCCTAATCGGGGCTCGTAGTGAAGAGTTAACATAAAAGCAGGGAGCTTGGGCTCTGCCACACTTCAGCTTTGTGACCTTGGGCAAGGTTCCTAACTGCTGTACTTGGTTTCTTCCCCTGTACAGTGTAGTGAGGTTAACACCAACCACACAGGGATACTTTAAGATCTATCTGAGTGTGTTAAAGTGTAGACTGACATTCAGAATGCACTCATTATCTAACACATGAGTTTCCTTTAAAGCCAATAATGACCCACACTGTCAGGAACTTTATTCTAGGCTGCTGCCCAAAGGTCTGCAGAGGGGCCTAGTGTTTATAACCTCTGTTTTTCTCCCAGTTCTGGAGCGATGCATTTACCTGTTTCTTCTTTGCACTGAGGCACTGAATGGAGGCCCACACCCAACCCTGCATGTCCCTCTTTTACTGTCTGATGCTATTGAAACACTGCTTAGTATTTATTTGGTGGACTATACTCTCTGAAATGAACCACATACAAGAGATGCAATGTAGGACACATGTTCTGTGTAGGGCTCTGAGTTTCCTATGGTGCAGAGAACAGTTGATCAAGGGCCAAGGTAGACATTCAGAGATGAGGGGTTGCTGACATAATAACACCTGAAAAAAGCAAGTACATAAAAACATATTTAGTTTTAAAAGGAAAGGCATATAACTAAAAGTATTGATCCCATTACACTATTTTATTTGTTTACATTAAAAATTACTGGTTAAGCAATCGCACTACTGGGTATACACTCTGAGAAAACCATAATTCAAAGAAATGTGTACCAAAATGTTTATTGCAGCTTTATTTACAATAGCCAGGACATGAAAGCAACCTGTGTCCATTGACGGATGGATAAAGAAGATGTGGCACATATATAGAATGGAATATTACTCAGACAGAAAAAGGAACGAAATTAAGTTATTTGTAGTGAGGTGGATGGACCTAGAGTCTGTCATACAGAGTGAAGTAAGTCAGAAAGAGAAAAACAAATACCATATGCTAACACATATATATGGAATCTAAAAACAAACAAACAAACAAACAAAACAGGTTCTGAAGAACCTAGGGGCAAGACAAGAATAAAGATGCAGACATAGAGCATGGACTTGAGGACACGGGGAGGGGGAAGCATAAGCTAGGACAAAGTGAGAGAGTGACATGAACATATATACACCAGCAAATGTAAAATAGGTAGCTAGTGGGAAGCAGTCACATAACACAGGGAGATCAACTCCATGCTTTGTGTCCACCTAGAGAGATGGGATAGGGAGGGTGGGAAGGAGACACAAGTGGGAGGAGATATGGGGATATGTGTTTATCTATAGCTGATTCACTTTGTTATACAGCAGAAACTAACACACCACTGTAAAGCAATTATACTCCAATAAAGATGTTAAAAAAATAAATAAATAAACCATAGCAAAAAAAATTACTTACTGGTTAGGAAATAGCTAGGTGTAGATATAGTAGAATCAATCCATTTCAATGAGATATTTTTTTGAATTTTATTTTATTTTTTTATACAGCAGATTCTTATTAGTTACCCATTTTATACATATTAGTGTATACATGTCAATCCCAATCTCCCAATTCATCACACTACCACTCCCCTTGCGACTTTCCCCCTTTGGTGTCCATATGCTTCTTCTCTGCACCTGTGTCTCTATTTCTGCCCTGCAAACCAGTTCATCTGTACCATTTTTCTAGGTTCCACATATATGTATTACTATACGATATATTTTTTTCTCCTTCTGACTTACTTCACTCTGTATGACAGTCTCTAGATTCACCCACGTCTCTAAAAATGACCCAATTTCATTCCCTTTTATGGCTGAGTAATATTCCATTGTATATATGTGCCACATCTTCTTTATCCATTCATCTGTCAATGGACACTTAGGTTGCTTCCATGTCCTGGCTACTGTAAATAGAGCTGCAATGAACATTGTGGTACATGACTCTTTTTGAATTATGGTTTTCTCAGGGTATATGCCTCGCAGTGGGATTGCTGTGTTGTATGGTAGTTCTATTTTTAGTTTTTTAAGGAACCTTCATGCTGTTCTCTATAGTGGCTGCACCAATTTACATTCCCACAAACAGTGCAAGAGGGTTCCCCTTTCTCCACACCCTCTCCAGCATTTGTTGCTTGTAGATTTTCTGATGATGCCCATTCTAACTTGTGTGAGGTGATACCTCATTGTACTTTTGATTTGCATTTCTCTAATAATTAGTGATGTTGAGCAGCTTTTCATGTGCTTCTTGGTCATCTGTATGTCTTCTTTGGAGAAATGTCTATTTAGGTCTTCTGCCCATTTTTGGATTGGATTGTTTGTTTTTTATAATATTGGGGTGCATGTGCTGTTTGTATATTCTGGAGATTAATCCTTTGTCTGATGATTCATTTGCAAATATTTTCTCCCACTCTGAGGGTTACCTTTTTGTCTTGTTTTTTGTTTGTTGTGCAAAAGCTTTGAAGTTTCATTAGATCCCATTTGTTTACTTTTGTTTTTGTTTCCATTACTCTAGGAGGTGGATCAAAAAAGATCTTCTGTGATTTATGTCAAAGAGTGTTCTTCCTATGTTTTCCTTGAAGAGTTTTATAGTGTCCAGTCTTACATTTAGGTCTCTAATCCATTTTGAGTTTATTTTTGTGTATGGTGTTAGGGAGTGTTCTAATTTCATTCTTTTACATGTAGCTGTCCACTTTTCCCAGCACCACTTATTGAAGTTACTGTCTTTTCTCCATTGTATATCCTTGACTCCTTTGTCATAGATTAGTTGACCATAGATGCATGGGTTTAGCTCTGGGCTCTCTATCCTGTTCCATTGATCTATGTTTCTGTTTTTGTGCCAGGACAATACTGTCTTGATTACTGTAGCTTTTTAGTACAGTGTGAAGTCAGGGAGTCTGATTCCTCCAGCTCTGTTTCTTTCCCTCAAGACTGCTTTGGCTATTAGGGGTCTTTTGTGTCTCCATACAAATTTTAATATTTTTTGTTCTAGTTCTGTAAAAAATGCCATTGGTAATTTGATAGGGATTGCATTGAATCTGTAGATTATTTTGGGTAGTAGAGTCATTTTCACAATGTAGATTCTTCCAATCCAAGAACATCTCTCCATCTGTTGGTATCATCTTTAATTTCTTTCATCAGTGTCTTATAGTTTTCTTCATACAGGTCTTTTGTCTCCCTTAGGTAGGTTTATTCCTAGGTATTTTATTCTTTTTGTTGCAATGGTAAATGGCAATATTTCCTTAATTTCTCTTTCAAATTTTTCATCATTAGTGTATAGGAATACAAGAGATTTCTGCGCCTTAATTTTGTATCCTGAAACTTTACCAAATTCATTGATTAGCTCTGGTAGTTTTCTGGTGACATCTTTAGGATTCTCTATGTATAGTATCATGTCATGTGCAAACAGTGACAGCTTTACTTCTTCTTTTCCAATTTTTATTCTTTTATTTCTTTTTCTTCTCTGATTGCTGTGGCTAGGACTTCCAAAACTATGTTGAATAATAGTGGTGTGAGTAGTCATCCTTTTCTTTTTCCTGATCTTAGAGGAAATGCTTTCAGTTTTTCACCATTGAGAATGATGTTTGCTGTGGGTTTGTCATATATGGCCTTTATTATGTTGAGGTAGGTTGCCTCTATGCTCACCTTCTGGAGAGTTTTTATCACAAATTCATGTTGAATTTTGTCAAAAGCTTTTTCTGCATCTACTGAGATTATCATATGGTTTTATCTTTCAATTTGTTAATACGGTGTATCACATTGATTGATTTGTGCATATTGAAGAATCTTTGCATCCCTGGGATAAATCCCACTTGATCATGGTTTATGATCCTTTTAATGTGTTGTTGGACTCTGTTTGATAGTATTTTGTTGAGGATTTTTGCATCTATATTCATCAGTGATATTGGTCTGTAATTTTCTTTTTTTTTTGTAGTATCTTTGTCTGGTTTTGGTATCAGGGTGATGGTCACCTCATAGAATGAGTTTTGGAGTGTTCCTTCCTCTGTGATTTTGTGGAAGAGTTTGAGAAGGATAGGTGTAAGTTCTTCTCTACATGTTTGATAGAATTCACCTGTGAGGCCATCTGGTCCTGGACTTTTGTTTGTTGGAAGATTATTTATTTATTTATTTTTTTGCTGTACGCTGGCCTCTCACTGTTGTAGCCTCTCGCATTGTGGAGCACAGGCTCTGGATGCTCAGGCTCAGCGGCCATGGCCCACGGGCCCAGCTGCTCTATGGCATGTGGGATCTTCCCAGACCGGGGCACAAACCCATGTCTTCTGCATCAGCAGGCGGACTCTCAACCACTGTGCCACCAGGGAAGCCCTGTTGGAAGATTTTTAATCACAGTTTCAATTTCATTACTTGTGATTGGTTTGTTCATATTTTCTCCTTCCTCCTGGTTCAGTCTTGGAAGGTTTTACATTTCTAAGAATTTGTCCATTTCTTCCAGGTTGTCCATTTTATTGGTATAGTGTTGCTGGTAGTAGTCTCTTAGGATGCTTTGTATTTCTGTGATGTCTGTTGTAACTTCTCCTTTTTCATTTCTAACTTTATTGGTTTGAGTCCTCTTCCTCTGTTTCTTGATGAGTCTGGCTAATGGTTTATCAGTTTTGTTTATCTTCTCAAAGAACCAGCTTTTAGTTTTATTGAGCTTTGCTATAGTTTTCTTTCTTTTTATTTCATTTATTTCTGCTCTGATCTTTATGATTTTTTTCCTTCTGCTAAATTTGGGTTTTGTTTGTTCTTCTTTCTCTAGTTCCTTTAAGTGTAAGTTTACATTGTTTATTTGATATTTTTCTTGTTTCTTGATGTAGGCTTTTATAGCTATGAACTTCCCTCTTATAACTGCTTTTGCTGCATCCCATAGGTTTTGGATCGTCATGTTTTCATGGTCATTTGTCTCTGGGTATTTTTTGATTTCCTCTTTGATTTCTTCAGTGGTCTCTTGGTTATTTAGTAACACATTGTTTATCTTCCATGTTTGTGTTTTTTACTTTTTTTCCCCTGTAATTCAATTCTAATCTCATAGCATTGTATGCAGAAAATATGATTGATATGATTTCAATTTTCTTAAATTTACTGAAGCTTTATTTGTGATCCAAGATGTGATCTATCCTGGAGAATGTTCTGTGCGCACTTGGCAAGAAATTGTAATCTGCTGTTTTTGGATGGAATGTCCCATAAATATTAATTAAATCTATCTGGTATATTGTGTCATTCAAGCTTCTATTTCCTTATTTATTTTCATTTTGGATGATCTGTCCATTGGTGTAAGTGAGGTGTTAATGTCCCCCACTATTACTGTGTTACTTTCAATTTCCCCTTATATAGCTGTTAGCAGTTGCCTTATGTATTGAGGTGCTCCTATGTTGGGTGCATATATATATATATATATTTTTAACATCTTTATTGGGGTATAATTGCTTTACAATGGTGTGTTAGTTTCTACTTTATAACAAAGTGAATCAGTCATACATAAACATATGTTCCCATATGTCTTCCCTCTTGCGTCTCCCTCCCTCCCACCCTCCCTATCCCACCCCTCCAGGCTGTCACAAAGCACCAAGTCAATATCCCTGTGCCATGCGGCTGCTTCCCAATAGCTATCTACCTTACTACGTTTGTTAGCGTGTATATGTCCATGACTCTCTCTCGCCCTGTCACAGCTCACCCTCCCCCCTCCCCATAACCTCAAGTCCGTTCTCTAGGAGGTCTGCGTCTTTATTCCTGCCTTACACCTAGGTTCTTCATGACATCTTTTTTTCTTAAATTCCATATATATGTGTTAGCATACGGTATTTGTCTTTTTCTTTCTGACTTACTTCACTCTGTATGACAGACTCTAGGTCTATCCACCTCATTACAAATAGCTCAATTTCATTTCTTTTTATGGCTGAGTAATATTCCATTGTATATATGTGCCACATCTTCTTTATCCGTTCATCCGATGATGGGCACTTAGGTTGTTTCCATCTCCGGGCTATTGTACATAGAGCTGCAATGAACATTTTGGTACATGACTCTTTTTGAATTTTGGTTTTCTCAGGGTATATGCCCAGTAGTGGGATTGCTGGGTCATATGGTAGTTCTATTTGTAGTTTTTTCAGGAACCTCCATACTGTTCTCCATAGTGGCTGAACCAATTCACATTCCCACCAGCAGTGCAAGAGTGTTCCCTTTTCTCCACACCCTCTCCAGCATTTATTGTTTCTAGATTT
>NW_020837947.1:88208889-88296944 GCF_003676395.1 Aethalodelphis obliquidens
GTTCCCTTTTCTCCACACCCTCTCCAGCATTTATTGTTTCTAGATTTTTTGATGATGGCCATTCTGACTGGTGTGAGATGATATCTCATTGTAGTTTTGATTTGCATTTCTCTAATGATGAATGATGTTGAGCATTCTTTCATGTGTTTGTTGGCAGTCTGTATATCTTTTTTGGAGAAATGTCTATTTAGGTCTTCTGCCCATTTTTGGATTGGGTTGTTTGTTTTTTTGTTATTGAGCTGCATGAGCTGCTTGTAAATTTTGGAGATTAATCCTTTGTCAGTTGCTTCATTTGCAAATATTTTCTCCCATTCTGAGGGTTGTCTTTTGGTCTTATGGTTTCCTTTGTTGTGCAAAAGCTTTGAAGTTTCATTAGGTCCCATTTGTTTATTTTTGTTTTTATTTCCATTACTCTAGGAGGTGGGTCAGAAAGGATCTTGCTTTGATTTATGTCATAGAGTGTTCTGCCTATGTTTTCCTCTAAGAGTTTGATAGTTTCTGGCCTTACATTTAGGTCTTTAATCCATTTTGAGCTTATTTTTGTGTATGGTGTTAGGGAGTGATCTAATCTCATACTTTTACATGTACCTGTCCAGTTTTCCCAGCACCACTTATTGAAGAGGCTGTCCTTTCTCCATTGTACATTACTGCCACCTTTATCAAAGATAAGGTGTCCATATGTGCATGGGTTTATCTCTGGGCTTTCTATCCTGTTCCATTGATCTATCTTTCTGTTTTTGTGCCAGTACCATACCGTCTTGATGACTGTAGCTTTGTAGTATAGTCTGAAGTCAGGGAGCCTGATTCCTCCAGTTCCTTCTTTCGTTCTCAAGATTGCTTTGGCTATTCGGGGTCTTTTGTGTTTCCATACAAATTGTGAAATTTTTTGTTCTAGTTCTGTGAAAAATGCCAGTGGTAGTTTGATAGGGATTGCATTGAATCTATAGATCGCTTTGGGTAGTAGAGTCATTTTCACAATGTTGATTCTTCCAATCCAAGAACATGGTATATCTCTCCATCTATTTATATCATCTTTAATTTCTTTCATCAGTGTCTTATAATTTTCTGCATACAGGTCTTTTGTCTCCTTAGGTAGGTTTATTCCTAGATATTTTATTCTTTTTGTTGCAATGGTAAATGGGAGTGTTTTCTTGATTTCACTTTCAGATTTTTCATCATTAGTATATAGGAATGCCAGAGATTTCTGTGCATTAATTTTGTATCCTGCCACTTTACCAAATTCATTGATTAGCTGCGTTCTTAAACCCCTCTCCTCACGCACCAGGAAACAAAGAGGGAAGAAAAAGTCTCTTGCCTCTCCGGCAGGTGCAGACTTTTCCCCGGACTCCCTCCCGGCTAGCCGTGGTGCACTAACCCCTTCAGGCTATGTTCAAGCTGCCAACCCCAGTCCTCTCCCTGCGCTCAGTCCGAAACCGAAACCCGAGCCTCAGAGCCTCAGCTCGCAGCCCCGCCCGCCCCGGCGGGTGAGCAGACAAGCCTCTCGGGCTGGTGAGTGCCGGTCGGCACCGATCCTCTGTGCGGGAATCTCCCCGCTTTGCCCTCTGCACCCGTTGCTGTGCACTCCTCCGCAGCTTCGAAGCTCCCCCCTCCGCCTCCCGCAGTCTCCGCCCGCGAAGGGGCTTCCTAGTGTGTGGAAACTTTTCCTCCTTCACAGCTCCCTCTCACTGGTGCAGGTCCCGTCCCTATTCTTTTGTCTCTGTTTTTTCTTTCTTTTGCCCTACCCAGGTACGTGGGGACTTTCTTGCCTTTTGGGAGGTCTGAGGTCTTCTGCCAGCCTTCAGTAGGTGTTCCGTAGGAGTTGTTCCACGTGTAGATGTATTTCTGGTGTATCTGTGGGGAGGAAGGTAATCTCTGCATCTTACTCTTCTGCCATCTTCCTATAACCTCTGGGTGCATATATATTTATAATTTTTATATCTTCTTCTTGGATTGATCCCTTGATCATTATGTATTGTCCTTCCTTGTCTCTTGTAACATTCTTTATTTTAAAGTCTATTTTATCTGATATGAGTATTGCTACTCCAGCTTTCTTTTGATTTCCATTTACATGGAATATCTTTTTCCATATGCTCACTTTCAGTCTGTATGTGTCCCTAGGTCTGAAGTGGGTCTCTTGTAGACAGCATATATATGGGTCTTCTTTTTGTATCAATTCAGCAAGCCTGTGTCTTTTGGTTGGAGCATTTAATCCATTCATGTTTAAGGTTATTATTAATGTGTATGTTCCTATTACCATTTTCTTAATTGTTTTGGGTTTGTTTTTGTAGTTCCTTTTCTTCTCTTGTGTTTCCACTTAGAGAAGTCCCTTTAGCATTTGTTGTAGAGCTGGTTTGGTGGTGCTGAATTCTCTTAGCTTTTGCTTGTCTGTAAAGCTTTTGATTTATTAATCGGATCTGAAAGAGATTCTTGCCTGGTAGGTTAATCTTTGTTGTAGGTTCTTCCCTTCCATCACTTTATGTATATCATGCCACTCCCTTCTGGCTTGTAGAATTTCTGCTGAGAAATCATCTTTTAACCTTATGGGAGTTCCCTTGTATGTTATGTGTCATTTTTCCCTTGATGCTTTCAATAATTTTTCTTTGTCTTTAATTTTTGTCAATTTGATTACTATGTGTCTCAGCATGTTTCTCCTTGGGTTTATCCTGTATGGGACTCTCTGCACTTCCTGGACTTGGGTGGCTATTTCCTTTCCCATGTTAGGGAATTTTTTACTATAATCACTTCAAATATTTTCTCTCTCTCTTCTCCTTCTGGGACCCCTATAAGGCAAATGTTGTTGCCTTTAATGTTGTCTCAGAGGTCTCTTAGGCTGTGTTCATTTCTTTTCATTCTTTTTTCTTTATTCTGTTCCACAGCCTTGAATTCCCCCATTCTGTTTTCCAGGTCACTTATCTGTTCTTCTGCCTCAATTATTCTGCTATTGATTCCTTCTAGAGAAATTTTAATTTTATTTATTATGTTGTTCATCATTGTTTGTTTGGTCTTTAGTTTTTCTAGGTTTTGTTAAACGTTTCTTGTATTTTCTCCATTCTATTTCCAAGATTTTGGATCATCTTTACTATCATTACTCTGAATTCTTTTTCAGGTAGACTGCTTATTTCCTCCTCGTATTTTGGTCTGGTGGATTTTTCCCTTGCTCCTTCATCTGCTGTGTGTTTCTCTGTCTTCTCATTTTGATTAACTTACTGTGTTTGAGGACTCCTTTTTGCAGGCTGCAGGTTTGCATTTCCTGTTGGTTTTGGTATCTGCCCCCAGTGACTAAGTTTTGTTCAGTGGGTTATGTGGCTTCCTGGTAGAGGGGACTGGTGACTATGTTCTCATGGATGAGGCTGGATCTTGTTTTTCTGGTGGGCAGGTCCACATCGGGTGGTGTGTTTTGGGGTGTCTGTGACCTTATTATGATTTTAGGGAGCCTTTCTGTTATTGAATGGGGTTGAGTTCCTGCCTTGCTAGTTGTTTGGCATGGGGTGTCCAGCACTGTAGCTTGCTGATCATTGAGTGGAGCTGGGTCTTGGCATTGAGATGGAGATCTCTGGGAGATTTTCACTGTTTGATATTATGTATAGCTGGGAGGTCTCTGGTGGGCCAATATCCTGAACTCAGCTCTCCCACCTCAGAGGCACAGGCTGGATACCTGGCCAGAGCACCAAGACCCTGTCATCCACATGCCTCAGAATAAAAGGGAGAAAAAAGAAAGAAGGAGAGAAAAATTAAATAAAATTAAATAAAGTTATTAAAATAAAAACAAAAATAATTATTAAATATAAAAAATTTAAAAGTAATAATAAAAAAAGAAAGAAGAGAGCAACCATACCAAACAAATTCACCAATGATAACAAGTGCTAAAACTATACAATATATAAAAAAAAAAGACAGACAGAACCTTAGGACAAATGGTAAAAGCCAAGCTATACAGACAAAATCACACACAGAAGCTTACACATACACACTCACAAAAAGAGAAAAAGGAAAAATATATATATATATATTGTTGCTCCCCAAATCCATCACCTCAATTTGGGATGATTCGTTGTCTATTCAGGTATTCCACAGATACAGGGTTCCAGTTGATTGTGGAGATTTAATCTGCTGCTCCTGAGGCTGCTGGGAGAGATTTCCCTTTCTCTTCTTTGTTCACACAGCTCCTGTGTTCATCTTTGGATTTGGCCCCATCTCTGTATGTAGGTCACCTGAGGGAGTCTGTTCTTCACTCAGACAGAACAGGGTTAAAGTAGCAGCTGATTAGGGGGCTCCGGCTCACTCAGCCCAGGGGGAGGGAGAGGTACGGAAGCAGGGTGGTCTGCGGCGGCAGAGGCCGGTGTGATGTTGCACCAGCCTGAGGTGCACCGTGCTTTCTCCTGGGGATGTTGTCCCTGGATCCCGGGACCCTGGCAGTGGCAGGCTGCACAGGCTCCCCGGAAGGGAGGTGTGGATAGTGACCTGTGCTCGCACCCAGGTTTCTTGTTGGCGGCAGCAGCAGCCTTAGCGTCTCATGCCCATCTCTGGGGTCCGCGCTGATCGCTGTGGCTTGTGCCCATCTCTGGAGCTCCTTTAAGCAGCGCTCTTAATCCTCTCTCCTTGCGCACCCGGAAACAAAGAGGCAAGAGACTTTTTCTTCCCTCTTCGGCAGGTCCAGACTTTTCCCGGAACTCCCTCCAGGTTAGCCGTGGTGCACTAACCCCCTGCAGGCTGTGTTCACGCCGCCAACCCCAGTCCTCTCCCTGTGCTCCAACCGAAGCCCGAGCCTCAGCTCCAAGCCCTGCCCGCCCCAGCAGGTGAGCAGACAAGCCTCTCGGGCTGGTGAGTGCCGGTCGGCACCGATCCTCTGTGTGGGAATCTCTCTGCTTTGCTCTCCGCACCCCTGTGGCTGCACTCTCCTCCGCAGCTCCGAAGCTTTCCCCCTCCGCCACCTGCAGTCTCCGCCCGCAAAGGGGCTTCCTAGTGTGTGGAAACCTTTCCTCCTTCATGGCTCCCTCCCACTGGTGCAGGTCCCGTCCCTCTTCTTTTGTCTCTGCTTTTTCTTGTTTCTTTTGCCCTACCCAGGTACGTGGGGACTTTCTTGCCTTTTGAGAGGTCTGAGGTCTTCTGCTAGCGTTCAGTGGGTGTTCTGTAGGAGTTGTTCCACATGTAGATGTATTTCTGATGTATTTGTGGGGAGAAAGGTGATCTCCATGTCTTACCCCTCCACCATCCTGAAGGTCTCCACTGTCTTTGCTTTGAAGTTAAAGCTCTTTCTTCAAAAATGGCCAACTCTGGTGTTGAGTTCAGAGTAGAAATTTGTAAGTGTAAGAGACAAATGTTTTGATTAACTTAGTGAAATGCAGTATTTGGGAAAAGGCCTGCATTGTTAATATTCTGTTGCCAAAGTGACACGTGTTGGTGAGTGATTACGTCATGCTGTTCTCAGTGATTTTGTTCTGAAAGATGCTCTCTGAGCTCAGGTGCAGGTCTAATGACTGCCCAGTGCCCACTTTCCTGGAGCTCCTGCTTTGCTTCCATGGTTTCTTCATTCTTTGATCTCTCCTTTCATCCTCTCCCACAACTTCTCAACACATAGTTTAAACATCTGTGGTGCACCAGGCACTGTTGTGGATGCTGGGGACTCATTAAGGAAGAATCTACAAAGTCTCTGTCTTCACAGCATTTCACTTGGTCGAGGCAAGAGCAAGGGTGGCAAACAAGTGAATTCTTCAGCCTTTTCTTAGAGGATCCACACTGTGGAGAGAAAGAGGGAAAGGGGTGCTCCTGGGAGTAGGTGGGGGTGGGGCCAAGGGGATGCTCCAGGGAGCGGGTGGGGGTGGGGCCACAGTGTGCTCCCGGGAGTGGGTGGGGGCGGGGGTGGACATTCTCCTCCTGTCCGTGCGTGAGATCCCGTGGCCATGGCCAGAGCAGGACTGGCGCGTTACAGGGTGGCAGGAAGGCCAGTGTGGCTGGAGCTCTGTGAGCAGGTTTGGAGCCAGAGAGGTAGGGGTGTGGGCAGGTGGAAGGAGACCTGTTAGCCCAGGTGGAGACAACACTTTAATCCAAGTGAAATGAAAACTTTCAATGTAGTTTAGCAATATGTTGTACGATTTAAACCATGAATGCCTTTTACTTTTTCTATGCATTGTCACATACATGAATTAAAATGCTGCTGAATTGGGAATGTCTGAAGTATCCCCCAGAGTGACAGCTGTGTGCTGTCAGTTGTCTGGTCTGCATGCCAGTTGAGGGCAGGGAGTAGAGTGAAGATCAGGAGACAGACTAGTCTTTGTCTCGCCACCAGCCGCTGTGTCGGGACCTCGGTTCCTCACCACAGATGCCCAGGATGGGCAAGGGGAGTCGTTCTCAGACTCCCATCCACAGAGCACTGGGGGTTCCTGGAGGCTCTCTTAGGGTTTTACATTACTCCCGTGCAAGCTTCACTTAGATGATAGTATCCACTAGCTTAAAAAACAAAAGAAAACGTTGCCTTGGTTATCCCTTAGGTTTTCCAGCACGAAGAATTTTCAGTCCTGTAGGTTCTCAAATAACAATTACTCATTGCCTCTTGGTGAGCACTCATTACATCTCACTGAGAGTGGAAGGTCAGTTGTCAATAGTCAGGTAAGGCATCCAAGATCCCACCTTTCCAGACTGGGGAGTTGGCTTCAGTCACTGTATAGACTTAAGTGAATAATATGGACAGTGAATGTCTTGGCAGATGCTTCCTGGCACAAAGTAGAAACTAGTTATTGAGACAAATAATTGTGATTGATGTGTAAAGAAGGGGGTACAGTTAATCTAATTTAAAAAATACCTAATGACATGAGTGTGTCATTTTTTTAAACATCTTTATTGGAGTATAATTGCTTTACAATGGTGTGTTAGTTTCTGCTTTATAACAAAGTGAATCAGTTATACATGTACATATGTTCCCATATCTCTTCCCTCTTGTGTCTCCCTCCCTTCCACCCTCCCTATCCCAACCCTCTCGGTGGTCACAACCACCGAGCTGATGTCCCTGTCTATGCAGCTGCTTCCCACTAGCTATCTATTTTATGTTTGGTAGTGTATATATGTCCAGGCCACTCTCTCACTTTGTCACACCTTAACCTCCCCCCTCCCCATATCCTCAAGTCCATTCTCTAGTAGGTCTGTGTCTTTATTCCCGTCTTACCCCTAGGTTCTTCATGACATTTTTTCTTAGGTTCCATATATATGTGTTAGCATACTGTATTTGTTTTTCTCTTTCTGACTTATTTCACTCTGTATGATGCACTCTAGGTCCATCAACCTCATTACAAATAGCTCAATTTCATTTCCTTTTATGGCTGAGTAATATTCCATTGTATATATGTACCACATCTTCTTTAACCATTCATCCAATGATGGACACTTAGGTTGCTTCCATCTCCGGGCTATTGTAAATAGAGCTGCAATGAACATTTTGGTACATGACTCTTTCTGAAATATGGTTTTCTCAGGGTATATGCCCAGTAGTGGAATTGCTGGGTCATATAGTAGTTCTATTTGTAGTTTTATAAGGAAACTTCATACTGTTCTCCATAATGGCTCTATCAATTTACATTCCTACCAACAGTGCAAGAGTGTTCCCTTTTCTCCACACCCTCTCCAACATTTATTGTTTGTAGATTTTTTGATGATGGCCATTCTGACTGGTGTGAGATGATATCTCATTGTAGTTTTGATTTGCTTTTCTCTAATGATTAATGATGTTGAGCATTCTTTCATATGTTTCTTGGCAATCTGTATATCTTCTTTGGAGAAATGTCTATTTAGATCTTCTGCCCAATTTTGGATTGGGTTGTTTGCTTTTTTTGTTATTGAGGTGCAGGAGCTGCTTGTAAATTTTGGAGATTAAACCTTTGTCAGTTGCTTCATTTGCAAATATTTTCTCCCATTCTGAAGGTTGTCTTTTGGTCTTGTTTATGGTTTCCTTTGCTGTGCAAAAGCTTTGAAGTTTCATTAGGTCCCATTTGTTTATTTTTGTTTTTATTTCCTTTTCTCTAGGAGGTGGGTCAAAAATGATCTTGCTGTGATTTATGTCACAAAGTGTTCTGCCTATGTTTTCCTCTAAGGGTTTCATAGTTTCGGGCCTTACATTTAGGTCTTTAACCCATTTTGTGTTTATTTTTGTGTATGGTGTTAGGGAGTACTCTAATTTCATACTTTTACATGTACCTGGCCAGTTTTCCTAGCACCACTTATTGAAGAAGCTGTCTTTTCTCCACTGTATATTCTTACCTCTTTTATCAAAGATAAGCTGACCATATGTGCATGGGTTTATCTTTGGGCTTTCTATCCTTTTCCATTGACCTATATTTCTCTTTTTGTGCCAGTACCATACTGTCTTGATTACTGTAGCTTTGTAGTATAGTCTGAAGTCAGGGAGCCTGATTCCTCCAGCTACGTTTTTCGTTCTCAAGATTGCTTTGGCTATTCGGGGTCTTTTGTGTTTCCATACAAATTGCAAATTTTTTTGTTCTAGTTCTGTGAAAAATGCCAGTGGTAGTTTGATAGGGATTACATTGAATCTATAGATTGCTTTGGGTAGAGTCATTTTCACAATATTGCTTCTTCCAATCCAAGAACATCGTATATCTCTCCATCTATTTGTATCATCTTTAATTTCTTTCATCAGAGTCATATAATTTTCTGCATACAGGACTTTTGTCTCCTTAGGTAGGTTTATTCCTAGATATTTTATTCTTTTTGTTGCAATGGTAAATGGGAGTGTTTTTTTAATTTCACTTTCAGATTTTTCACCATTAGCATATAGGAATGCTAGATATTTCTGTGCATTAATTTTTTTTATCCTGCTACTTTACCAAATTCATTGATTAGCTCTAGTAGTTTTCTGGTAGCATCTTTAGGATTCTCTATGTATATCATGTCATATGCAATTCTCATGCCATCTGCAAACAGTGACAGCTTTACTTCTTCTTTTCTGATTTGGATTCCTTTTATTTCTATGTCATCTCTGATTGCTGTCGCTAAAACTTCAAAAACTATGTTGAACAATAGTGGTGAGAGTGGGCAACCTTTTCTTCTTCCTGATCTTAGTGGAAATTCTTTCAGTTTTTCACCATTGAGGATGATGTTGGCTGTGGGTTTGTCATATATGGCCTTTATTATGTTGAGGAAAGTTTCCTCTATGCCTACTTTCTGCAAGGTTTTTATTATAAATGGGTGTTGAATTTTGTTGAAAGTTTTCTCTGCATCTATTGAGATGATCTTATGGTTTTTCTCCTTCCATTTGTTAATATGGTGTATCACATTGATTGATTTGCATATATTGAAGAATCCTTGCATTCCTGGGATAAACCCCACTTGATCATGGTGTATGATCCTTTTAATGTGCTGTTGGATTCTGTTTGCTAGTATTCCATTGAGGATTTTTGCATCTATGTTTATCAGTGATATTGGCCTGTAGTTTTCTTTCTTTGTGACAGCTTTGTCTGATTTTGGTATCAGGGTGATGGTGACCTCGTAGATGAGTTTGGGAGTGTTCCTCCCTCTGCTATATTTTGGAAGAGTTTGAGAAGGATAGGTATTAGCACTTCACCAAATGTTTGATAGAATTCGTCTTTGAAGCCATCTGGTCCTGGGCTTTTGTTTGTTGGAAGATTTTTAATCACAGTTTCAATTTCAGTGCTTGTGACTGGTCTGTTCATATTTTCTATTTCTTCCTGATTCAGTCTCAGAAAGATGTGCATTACTAAGAGTTTGTCCATTTCTTCCAGGTTGTCCATTTTATTGGCATAGAGTTGCTTGTAGTAATCTCTCATGATCCTTTGTATTTCTGCAGTGTCAGTTGTTACTTCTCCTTTTTCCTTTCTAATTCTATTGATTTGAGTCTTTTCCCTTTTTTTCTCGATGAGTCTGGCTAATGGTTTATCAATTTTTTTATCTTCTCGAAGAACCAGCTTTTAGTTTTATTGATCTTTGCTATCATTTCCTTCATTTCTTTTTCATTTATTTCTGACCTGATCTTTATGATTTCTTTCCTTCTGCTAACTTTGGGATTTTTTTTCTTCTTTCTCTAATTGTTTTAGGTGTAAGGTTAGGTTGTTTATTTGAGATGTTTCTTGTTTCTTAAGGTAGGATTGTATTGCTACAAACTTCCCTCTTAGAACTGCTTTTGCTGCATCCCATAGGTTTTGGGTATCATGTCTCCATTGTCATAATTATCAATATGTATGTTCCTATTCCCATTTTCTTAATTGTTTTGCGTTTGTTATTGTAGGTCTTTTCCTTCTCTTGTGTTTCCTGCCTAGAGAAGTTCCTTTAGCATTTGTTGTAAAGCTAGTTTGGTGGTGCTCAATTCTCTTAGCTTTTGCTTGTCTGTAAAGGTTTTAATTTCTGCACCAAATCTGAATGAGATCCTTGCTGGGTAGAGTAATCTTGGTGATAGCTTTTTCTCCTTCATAACCTTAAATATGTCCTGCCACTCCCTTCTAGCTGGCAGAGTTTCTGCTGAAAGATAAGCTCTTAACCTTATGGGGATTCCCTTGTGTGTTATTTGTTGTTTTTCCCTTGCTGCTTTTAATATCTTTTCTTTGTATTTAATTTTTGACAGTTTGATTAATATGTGTCTTGGTATGTTTCTCCTTGGATTCATCCTGTATTGGACTCTCTGTGCTTCCTGGACTTGATTAACTATTTCCTTTCCCATGTTAGGGAAGTTTTCAATTATAATCTCTTCGAATATTTTCTCAGTCCCTTTCCTTTTGTCTTTTTCTTCTAGGATCCCTATAATTCGAATCTTGGTGTGTTTAATGTTGTCCCAGAAGTCTCTGAGACTGTCCTCAGTTCTTTTCATTCTTTTTTCTTTATTCTGCTCTGCAGTAGTTACTTCCACTATTTTATGTTCCAGGTCACCTATCCATTCTTCTGTCTCAGTTATTCTGATATTGTTCCCTCATAGAGAATTTTTAATTTCATTTATTGTGTTGTTCATCATTGTTTGTTTGCTCTTTAGTTCTTCTAGGTCCTTGTTAAATGTTTCTTGTATTTTCTCTATTCTATTTCCAAGATTTTGGATCATCTTTACTATTGTTATTCTGAATTCTTTTTCAGGTAGACTGCCTATTTTCTCTTCATTTGTTAGGTCTGGTGGGTTTTTACCTTTCTCCTTCATCTGCTGTGTGTTTTTCTGTCTTCTCATTTTGCTTAACTTACTGTGTTTGGGGTCTCCTTTTTGAAGGCTGCATGTTCGTAGTTTCCGTTGTTTTTGGTGTCTGCCCCCAGTGCCTAAGGTTGGTACAGTGGGCCATGTAGGCTTCCTGATGGAGGGGACTAATGCCTGTGTTCTGGTGGATGAGGCTGGATCTTGTCTTTCTGGTGGGCAGGTCCATGTCTGGTGGTGTGTTTCAGGGTTTCTGTGGCCTTATTGTGATTTTAGGCAGCCTCTGTGCTAATGGGTGAGGTTGTGTTCCTGTCTTGCTAATTGTTTGGTATAGGGTGTCCAGCACTGTAGCTTGCTGGTCGTTGAGTGAATCTGGGTGTTCGTGTTGAGATGGGGATCTCTGGGAGGTTTTCACCATTTGATATTACGTGGAGCTGGGAGGTCTCTTGTGGACCAGTGTCCTGAAGTTGGCTCTCCCACCTCAGAGGCACAGCACTGATGCCTCACTTGAGCATCAAGAGCGTTTCATCCACACAGCTCAGAATAAAAGGGAGAAAAAATAGAAAGAAAGAAAGAAAGAAAGAAAGAAAGAAAGAAAGAAAGAAAGAAAGAAAGAAAGAAAGAAAGAGAGAAAGAAAGAAAGAAAGAAAGAAAGGAAGAAAGGAAGAAAGGAAGAAAGAAAGAAAGGAAGAAAGAAAGAAAGAAAGAAAGAAGATAAAATGAAACAAAAAATAAAGTAAAATAAAATAAAAAGTTATTAAAATAAATAATTATTAAGAAAAGAATTTTAAAAAGTAAAAAAAGAGAAAAAAAAAAGGACAGACAGAACCCTAGGTCAAATGTGAAAGCAAAGCTATACAGACAAAATCACACACAGAAGCATACACATACACACTCACAAAAAGAGAAAAAGGGGAAAATATATATATCTTTGCTCCCAAAGTCCACCTCCCCAATTTGGGGAGGTTCGTTGTCTATTCAGGTATTCCACAGATGCAGGGCACATCAAGTTGATTGTGGAGATTTAATCCTGAGGCTGCAGGGAGAGATTTCCCTTTCTATTCTTTGTTCTCACAGCTGCTGGGGCTCAGCTTTGGATTTGGCCCCGCCTCTGCGTGTAGGTCGCCGGAGGGCGTCTGTTCTTCGCTCAGACAGGATGGGGTTAAAGGAGCCACTGATTCAGGGGCCCTGGCTCACTCAGGCCGGGGGGAGGGAGGGGTGCGGATACAGGGCGAGCCTGCGGCGGCAGAGGCCGGCGTGACATTGCACCAGCCTGAGGCGCGCTGTGCTTTCTCCCGGGGATGTTGTCCCTGGATCCCGGGACTCTGGCAGTGGCGGGCTGCACAGGCTGCCCGGAAGGGGGGTGTGGATGGTGACCTGTGCTTGCACACAGGCTTCTTGGTGGCAGCAGCAGCAGCCTTAGCGTCTCATGCACGTCTCTGGGGTCCGTGCTGTTAGCTGCAGCTCGCGCCCATCTCTGGAGCTCCTTTAAGCAGCGCTCTTCATCCCCTCTCCTCGCGCACCAGGAAACAAAGAGGGAAGAAAAAGTCTCTTGCCACTTTGGCAGGTCCAGACTTTTCCCCGGACTCCTTCCCGGCTCGTCGCGGTGCACTAACCCCCTGCAGGCTGTGTTCACACCACCAACCCCAGTCCTCTCCCTGCGCTCCGACCGAAGCCCAAGCCTCAGCTCGCAGCCCCACCCACCCTGGCAGGTGAGCAGACAAGCCTCTCTGCCTGGTGAGTGCCAGTTGGCACCGGTCCTCTGTGTAGGAATCTCTCCACTTTGCCCTCCGCACCCCTGTGGCTGCACTCTCCTCCGCGGCTCCAAAGCTTCCCCCTCCGCCACCCGCAGTCTCCGCCCACAAAGGGGATTCTAGTGTGTGGAAACCTTCTCTCCTTCACAGCTCCCTCCCACTGGTGCAGGTCCCATCCCTATTCTTTTGTCTCTGTTTATTCCTTTTTCTTTTGCCCTACCCAGGTACGTGGGCACTTTCTTGCCTTTGGGGAGGGCTGAGGTCTTCTGCCAGCATTCAGTGGGTGTTCTGTAGGAGTTGTTCCACATGTAGATGTATTTCTGTGTATCTGTGGGGAGGAAGGTTATCTCCGCGTCTTACTCTTCCGCCATCTTCCCCCTCTCTCATAATTGTGTTTTCTAAATATGTGATTCTGTGTCTCTTTTGTCATTTAGTTCATGTGTCACAATTTTGATATTCCACCTATAACTGATATCTTATGATAAGTCTCCTTTTCTGACTTAGGTCACTGAGAATGATCATACCTAAGTACACCAGAGTTGCTGCAACTGGCCTTATTTCATTGATTTCATGGCTGAGTTATATTCCATTGTACATAAGTATCACATCTACTTTATCCATATTTTCCTTCCAAGGAAATTTAGGTTGTATCCAAGTCGAGGCTCTTGTATACTGACCAGTACTAAAATTTGTAGTGCCTGTGTCCTCTCGAGTTTTGGGTTTCCCAAGATATACGCCCATGAGAGGAAGTGCCGTATGCTCTGTAGCTTTGTTTCTTAGATATTTTGGGGAAACACAAAACACTTCTCCAGAGTGCTGTTGGCAATTTACCATCCCACAATTAGCTTAAAAAGGCTACCTTTTCTTCAACCTTATCCTGCATGTCTGGTTTTTACACTTTGTGAGGGTGGCCCTTTGGACTGATGGGAAGTGATACCTCTTGGTAGTGTTTATTTGCACCGTGGGCCGGCTTCGTTGGCCAAAAAGGGTGTATGCGTTTTTCCTGAATAGGAAAAACACATATGCCCTCTTTGGCCAACGGCATCATTGAAGAAGTTCTGCCCCTTTCCATGTGCATTCAAGGTGGGACCAATCTCCCTCTTGAAATCCCATTCCTACAATTCTGCCTTGCTTTCAAGTCCTTTTTTGTTACTTACCTCAAGGCATTTTTCCACGTTAGGTATCTTTTACAATCCTGCATGATTGTGAATTGCAGTGCCCCTGAGCTCCACTTTTCAAATTGTTTCTTTGGGAATTGGACACAAAACAGCAGGATTGCTTCAAGCCCTCTTCCAGTTCAGAGGGCAAGCTGAGCCTTTGGTTAATTCCTCTTCCTCATTGGAAATTAGAGTGGCATGCGCCTGTCCAAACACTTTGGCATTGTCTCTCATTGTTCCCCCATTCCTGTTCATCCTCCAGACAAATTCCAAACTGTGCAAAAGAGGGTGTTGTAAGTACAGACTTCCACAAGTGGGGAGTTTTTTAGGAAAGTCGCTGGAGGTGGGAACCCGAACACCAGGAATTGAGGTGGTTTTTCCAAACTCTTCCTTTTCTGACGGGGTAACATCCTCAGGATGTCCCTGCATGTTTTAGCTGTACAAAGGGTTGCCTGAATCTGGAGATTTGGGACCCGTGGAATCAGGACCAGGCAGTATTACTCTAAGGGGCTGCGTTTGCTGACTCATGTTCACCAAGCCTCTCAGCCCCATGAGTGTCTAGCCTTAGGTCCCATCCAGCTGTGTGTTTTGATATGGTCAATCCAGGTTGCCTCCCAGACTCTGAATGAATTGTGTAAGAACTTTCCTTTCATTCAGTGTCTTTTTTTTTGTAATTTATTTTTATAATGAGGAGTAGCTGATTTTCAGAGCTGTGTTTCTTGCTGCTGTACATCCACTTGATTCACGTACAGAGATATATCGATAAATTATTTTTCAGATTCTTACCAGTCATATATAATCTTTTCCAGTGTATAGAGTGAGCTGAGTTCAGTCCTTTGAGGTTTAGAGTAAGTCTTGTTGATTCCCTATTTTGTCTATGGAATGGTATGTGTGCTCATTTCAAACTCCTGGTTTATGCCTCACGGCAACCGGCCTTTGCACTCTTGCAGTCATAAGTGAGTTTTCTAAATGTGAGATTCTGTGTCTATTTTGTTATTTAGTTCATGTGTAGCAATTGTGATATTCCACCTATAAGTGATATCTATGATAAGTCTGTTTTTCTGTCTTACTTATGTCACTGACAATGATTGTACCTACCTACACTTGAGTGGCTGCAACTGGCCTTATTTTATTGATTTCATGGATGAGTTATATTCCATTGTACATGCGTATGACTTCTTTATCCATGTTTTCCTTCAAAGGAAATTTCAGTTGTGTCCAAGTCGAGGCTCTTGTAACAGACCAGCACTACACGTTGTGGTGCCTGTGTCCTGTCGAGTTTTGTTTTCCCAAGGTATATGCTCATGAGTGGAAGTGCTGTATGCTCTATAGCTTTGTTTCTTAGATTTTCTTGGGAAACAATACATTTCTCCAGAGTGCCGTTGGCAATTTACTTTCCCACAGTCTGCCTAAAAAGGCTCCCTTTTCTCCACGTCCTATTCTGCATTTCTGGTTTTTACTCTTTCTGAGGATGGCCCTTGCGACTGATGTGAAGTGATACCTCTTTGTAGTGTTGATTTGCACCGCACACCTGTTTGCTTAGCCAAAAAGGGCATATGCGTTTTTTCTGAATATATTCATGTAGAACGCATACACCCTTTTTGGCCAACAGTATCGTTGAAGAAGTTCTGCACCTTTGCATGTGCTTTCTAAGTGAGACCAATCTCCCTCTTGAAATCCGGTTCCCGCAGTTCTGCCTTGATTTCAAGTCCTTTTTGGTCAGTTACCTCAAGGCATTTTTCCACATTAGGTATCTTTTACAATCCTGCAGCGTTGAGAATTGCAGTGCCCCTGAGGTCCACTTTTCAACTTGTTTCTTTGGAACTGGCCACAAAACAGCAGGATTGCTTCAAGCCCTATTCCCATTCCAAGGGCAAGCTGAGCCTTTGGTCAATTCATCTTCCTCATTGGAAATTAGAGTGGCATGTGCCTGTCCAAATACCTAGGGCTGTCTCTCATTGTTTCCCCCCGTTGCAGTTCATCCTCCGGACAAATTCCAGACTGTGCGAAAGAGGATGTTGAAGGTACTGACTTCCCCTACTGGGGAGATTGTTAGGAAAGAGTCTGGAGGGGGGAACCCGAGCACCCAGAGATGAGGAGATTATGTGCCTTTTCTTAAACTCTTCCTGATGTGACGTTGTACCATCGTCAGTGTGTCCCATGTATGTTTTAGCTGTACGAAGGGTCCCCTGCACCTGGAGATTTGGGATCCATGGAATGGGGACCAGGAAGTATTACTCTAAAGGGACTGCATTTGCTGATTCATCCTCACCATGCCTCTCAGCCCCACGAGTGTCCAGCCTTAGGGCCCATCCAGCTGTGGGTCTAGATTTGGTCAATCCAGCTTGCATCACAGCCCCTGAGTGCGTTTTGTAACATTTTCTCTCTGTCTTTTTTTGGTTTTGTTTTTTTTGCAATTTATTTTTATAATGGGGTGTAGCTGATTTTGAATGCTGTCTTTCTTGCTGCTGCACGTCTACTTGATTCACTTACAGAGAGACATCCATAAATTCTTTTTCAGATTCTTACCAGTTGTATATATTCTTTTCTGGTGACTAGAGTGTGCTGAGTGCAGTTCTTGTGCTATAGAGTAGGTCTTGTCGATTACCTATTTGGTCTTTGGACCTGTATCTGTGCTAATTTCAACCCTCTAGTTTATGTCTCACCCCACCCCACCTTTCCCCTTTAGCAGCCCTAAGTGTGTTTTTTAAATGTGTGACTCTGTTTCTGTTTTGTAATTTAGTTCATGTGTAGCCATTTTTAGATTCCACCTATAAATGATACCTTATGCTAAGTGTCTTTTTGTGTCTGACTTATGTCACTTAGAATGATTGTACCTAAGTCCACCCGAGTTGCTGCAACTGGCCTTATTTCACTGATTTCATGGCTGAGTACTATTCCATTGTACATAAGTACCATATCTTCTTTATCCATTTTTTTCCTTCCAAGGATATTTATATTGTTTTCAAGTCGAGGCTCCTGCAAAAGTGCTGCACTAATATTTGAAGTGGCTGTGTCCTATCGATTTATGGTTATCCCGAGATATACACCCAGGTGTGGAAGTGCCGTATGCTCTGTAGCTCTATTGTTTTTTTAATAAATTAATTAATCTTTTTTGCCTGTGTTGGGTCATCGTTATTGCACTTGGGGTTTCTCTAGTTGCAGGAAGTTGGGGCTACTCTTCGTTGAAGTGCATAGTCTTCTCATTGTAGTGTCTTGTCTTCTTTTGGATCCCGGGCTCTAGGCGTCAGGCTTCAGTAGTTGTGGCACACGGGCTCTGTAGTTGTGGCTCACAGGCTGTAGAGCACAGGCTCAGTAGTTGTGGCGCGCGGGCTCAGTTGCTCCACAGCATGTGTTATCTTTCCGGAACAGGGCTCGAACCCGTGTCCTCTGCATTGGCAGTTGGATTCTTAACTGCGCCACCAGGAAGTCCCTGTAGCTCTATATTTTAGATTTTTAGGAAACATCATACCCTTCTCCAGCGTGGCTGTTAGCAGTTGACATTCCCACCATCAGTGTAGCAGGTTCCATTTTCTCCACATCCTCTCCTCCATTTCTTGTTTTTACACTTTGTGAGGATGGCCATTCTGACTGGGGCAAAGTGCTACATCTTGTAGTGTTGATTTGTACTTCCCGCATGTTTGGTTGGCCACAACGTTCGTATGGGTTTCAACCTGTACACCCTTTTTGGCCAACTGAATCATAGGCAGTGTTGAGCAGCTTTCATGTGCTTTAACAGCGAGCCCAATCTACCCCTTGCAATCCGGTTCCTGCAATCCTGCCTTGTTTTCAAGTCCTTTTCAGTTACTTACCCCAAGCCATTTTTCCACGATAGTTGTCATTTACAACACTGCAGGTATGGTGGATTGCAGTGTCCCTGAGCAACTGTCTTCAACTTGTTTCTGGAACCGGCCACAAAGTGACAGGATTGCTTCAAGCCCCATTCTGGTTACAGGGCCAGCCTGAGCCTTTGGGAAATTCCTCTTCCTGATTGGAAATTAGAGTGGCATGTGCTGTCCAAACACATAGAGCTTGTTTCTCATTCCTTCCCCCCCTCCCTTTCATCCTCCCGACAAATTGCAAGCTGTGCACGACCAGCTGTTGAGGGTGCTGACTTCCCCAGGTGGGGAGACTCTAAGGAAAGAGGCTGGAGCAGGGAACCCCTCCTCCAGGACATGTGGAGATAAGGAGACTTTCCCAAACTCTTCCCGCCCATTCGGGCCCCCATCTTCTGGGGTTCTGTCCGGACACCGTGGGGTTTCCAGCAGTGCGGGGCTCTGGTGCCACCCTGGAGGGAGCAGCCCTGCTACCTGCGCCTACAGCGCCGCCTGCTGGTCTCTCCATCCTCCCGCCAGGCACAGTCTTCCACTTTCCCCGCTGCCTCAAATCATCCGTCTCCTCACTGTCCTGTGATCAGCCCCTCGTCCCCACCGCCATCACCCCCGGCTCCACACCCCTCCTCCAGCCTCAGGGATGACCCAGGACTGGGCTCCCCCACCTGCCCACCCTGGGTCTGTGTCCTCAGTCCACGTGTGCAGACAGGTGAGGATCCCCTCCAGAGGCTCCCAAACGCTTCACCCCTACATCCTCCCCGGTGTCGGCCCGTGTCCTGTCGGGATGTTCCACCTTCAGCAAGCCCCCCAAGTACATGGCAAGGGCAGGCATCAGGCCTGCTGCGTGCACTGCTGTGCGTCCTGCTGTATACACAGACATGAGCCTGCCCCAGGGTGCAGGAAAGGCAGCTCTACCTCGAGACGTGGGGAGAGGGGCTGCCCACAGGGCAGATGTCCGCTCTTGGCTCACCTGGCAAGGGCAGCCAGCTTCTCGCTCCTTGGACCTTTTCTCACCCAGCCTCACCATGACCCGGCTTTGTTCCCACCCCTGTTGTCCCTCCATTGGTCATGCTCTTGTGAGCAGAGCAGGACAGTGTGGTCTGTAGTCACAGGCTGAGATGCACAGACACTGGCTGACCCGCGTGCACCCATGCTGACCACACGGAACAGGCACTGCACCAGGGTCCGTGCGGTGTGGGTTCACCTGCCCACAGAGAGGCCGGGTCTCTGTCCTGGCTCCAGAGGTCACCTTAAGTCTGACGGGAGTGTCCGTGCTCCATGGGCCTCGCTCCAGGCTGGTCTGTACTGATGGCGTGATACACGGTGGGGCTTCCTGAGTCCCCCAGGGGCTGGAGGCCAAGGTCAGGCACATGGCAGTCCTCACATTGACGTGACAGACCCCAATAAACCCTGCACTTCAGGACTCGGGTGGGCTTCCCTATGCTGCCACAGCCAAGGACGCTGGACTCTGCTCATCGCCTCTGTCCTCACTGATTTTAACTTGCATCCTTCAAACCCTAACAGCTTCAGGGACTTCTGGGGGCCTCCAAGAGAAAAGAAGCCAGGGAGGGGGTCTCTGGGTCCCCGACTCTGCAGTTGGGGTCAGAAATCGGTGGGGAGGATCTTGGGGCACTGGAATCTGAAGGGCCCCCCTACCAGGGGAGGGGTAGGAGACCCTGGGTGGTAGTTAAGCTGAGTCCAAGGCCTTCCTGGGTAGGAAGCATCCTAGCCCCGGGGATCCCTAAGAGGCCGGCTCCCTCCTCCCCTCAGCCCCTAGGCCTGGTCCCTGCTCTGAGAAATTCCCTAGGATGGGGTCCTGGTGCTGGAGGTGCCCTGATGCTGTGGCCTCCTGAGCCTCCACGGAGGATAACGGGAGTGGGGGAAGACTTGTTCACAGAAAGGGAGCTTCTGCCAGAGCAAAGCCTGGGTCTGCTGCCCCCGACCCTAGGTGCACTGGGACAGGAATGTGAGAACGAGGGCCCCTTCCCTCCCAAAGCACCCAGGACACATGGGCGCTGGTCGCTGGACTCCCACACAATATTAAAATCTCCTACGTAGGCCTGATGGATGAGAGACACTATTTAAAGACTATTAATGGGGCCAGGGGGTCCCAGAGGGTGAAGCTGGGTGTGGGGAGAGTTGGAAAATCACCCAAGGACACGCTCTTCCTGCAGCGACCCCCCAGGTGAGCTCAGGTGGAGGTGGACCCATCAAGTCAGAGCCCACATTCGGGGTATTTGGGAGACAAATAGCCAAGCGCCCCCAGTCCTTGCCTCCACCTGCTGCAGTTAGGGTCTGCCCTGACTTCTTCATGGTAAAATTCTCACCCTGCCCAGAAGGCCTCTTGGGGGCTGATGGGATAGGGGTGTCCATGGCAGGACTGGAGGGTCTGTGGTGGGCTGGAGGCCTCGTGGCAGGCAGGAGGGCGCCCACCGACACTACCAGTCTACACCTCATGGTCATAGGCCCGCACAGAGTCCACCAGGCTGTGGATGTGGTAGAAGGTGCAGAGGTCCGGGGACCGGTCCAGCCCATTCAGGTGTCTGACCACCAAGCGGTCAGTGTGGAGTATTCACAGGGAGCCCTGGCTGTGCTCGTACCCTCCCAGGAAGGACATGTCAGCATGGTCCCTGGAATGACCGGGAGGTCAGCCAGAAGCGCCCCCCACCCAACCTCACTGTTACCACAAGAAACAAGAGACAACTCCGTGAGGAAACACAGAACATCACCAGCTTTATGCTGTCCTGAAGAAGGTCGGCTGGCATCTGGGAACTGGGTGATGTAGTGAGTTGAATGGGGGGGTCCCCCAAAAGTTATGTCCACGTCATACCCCCCAGAATCTGAGAAAGGAACCTTATTTGGAAGTAATGTATTTGCAGGTATAATTAGTTACGGATCTGGAGATGAGGTCATCCTGGATCCAGGTGGCCCTAAATCAGTGACAGTGTCCTTCTAAGAGACAAGAGGAGAGACACAGACACACAGAAGACACCATGTGAAGAGAGAGGTAGAGACGGGAGGGATGCAGCCACAAGCCCAAGGACTCCTGGAGCCCCCAGAAGCCAGAAGAGGCAGGCAGGACCATCCCCTGGAGCCTCCGGAAGGAGTGTGGCCCTGGGACACCTTCTTCTCAGAAGTCTGGTCTCCAGGACTGAGAGAGGACAGGTTTCTTTTGCTCTGAGCCTCCGTTTGTGGTCGTTTTTCACAGCTGTCCCGGGAAGCTAATGCAGCTGGTGAGCAGCTCCCTGGCCTGATCTAAACCCTCCCTCCTCCCATTAGGGGCAGCCCCCTGCACCTGTGCTGTGTGCACAAACCATGTGGTTCATGCTGAACCCTGGCTCCCCTTCTGGACACTGGCATTTTTGAGGGTGAGGGCAGAGAACACCACATGACAAGCTCCCAGCCAGGTGCCAAGCCTCTAATGAGATTCCCTGGGGGGACAGGGTTGGGGGTAACTGTCGTGGTTCTGCCCTTCATCGCTGGGGGAAGAGACACCCTAGAGACCCTCGAGGAAAGGAGGGGGCATGAAGGTCATGAGGTGACTGGAGCAGGGGCCCTCCCTCCCAGGCATCCCTACTGCATTCTGTGACCCATCTCAGCTGTGAGGACACAAGCCACAAGCATGTGCTGGGTCCTGTGAGCCTCCCAGCTGGTAGCTGAAGGTGAGGGCAGCCCTGCAGACCCCAGCCCTCTCCTCCACGTCTAGTAGGTGGAAGACCCACTTCTCCTTGCCATTCCAGAAGCGGTTCTGGACCTGTCCTGGGAGGGCTTCTGGGGTTATGTAGGCTGAGCCCCTGTTGCTAAGTCCTCACTTCCCCACAAGAGCCTCCAGAGCAAGCTGTTTGCCCTGTTGCCTGAATGACTGCCCACCAGTTTTCTCAGGAAAGAATCAGGGGTTTCTGTAGCAGCGTCTGCAGGCAGCTCTGCATCTGGACTCACGTTCACATCTTCTGTGTAAACACCGAGAACCTTCCCTGACACGTGTCCCAGCTGACGACCTCTGCATGCCGAGCACAGGCCCCAGTGAGGGCATCAGACTGACAACCTGTCTCAGCCTCTTCTTGTTGTCAGAGCTGCTCCAGACCCTGCTCAAAACCTGTGCACCCAGCGTTCACAGGGCTGTCCTCCACACCCCAACTTCAGCAGGAGTTCACCTAAGTATTTAAGTTAAGGGGTCCAGAGATAAGAAAGGAAGTGACAAACAAACAAACAGATGGAACCAGCTGGGACCAAGATGGCAATGAATGTGACCTCCAACCGACCCCAAGTCTCATCACATGTTGAATTTACTATACCAGGATATTAAGTGACACACCTACCGGTGGCCATGACTGGACATGAACAACCAAAAACAGGTAAAAGGAGGTGGTACCTCACCCCCTTGGAAAAAGCCCTGACCCTTCCTTGGAAGCCCTCTTCAACCCATCATTAGCCTCACTCCTCCTCCCTTTGTCTTTACTCTTTAAAATTAAACCACTCTCAGAAGAGCTAACACCTATCCTTCTCAAACTCTTCCAACATATAGCAGAGGGAGGAACACTTCCAAACCCATTCTATGAGGCCACCATCACCCTGATACCAAAACCAGACAAGGATGTCAAAAAGAAAGAAAACTACAAGCCAATATCACTGGTGAACATAGATGCAAAAATCCTCAACAAAATACTAGCAAACAGATTCCAACAGCACATTAAAAGGATCATACACCATGATCAAGTGGGGTTTATTCCAGGAATGCAAGGATTCTTCAATATACGCAAATCAATCAACGTGATACACCATATTCACAAATTGAAGGAGAAAAACCATATGATCATCTCAATAGATGCAGTGAAAGCTTTCAACAAAATTCAACACCCACTTATGATAAAAACCCTGCAGAAAGTAGGCATAGAGGGAAATTTCCTCAACATAATAAAGGCCATATATGACAAACCCACAGGCAACATCGTCCTCAATGGTGAAAACCTGAAAGCATTTCCACTAAGATCAGGAACAAGACAAGGTTGCCCACTCTCACCACTCTTATTCAACATAGATTTGTAAGTTTTAGCCACAGCAATCGGAGAAGAAAAGGAAATAAAAGGAATCCAAATCGTAAAAGAAGAACTAAAGCTGTCACTGTTTGCAGATGACATGATACTATACATAGAGAATCCTAAAGATGCTACCAGAAAACTACTAGAGCTAATCAATGAATTTGGTAAAGTAGCAGGATACAAAATTAATGTGCAGAAATCTCTGGCATTCCTATACACTAATGATGAAAAAACTGAAAGTGAAATCAAGAAGGCACTCCCATTTACCATTGCAGAAAAAAAATGTATATATAACTAGCAATAAACCTACCTAAGGAGACAAAAGACCTGTATGCAGAAAATTATAAGACAATGATGAAAGAAATTAAAGATGATAAAAATAGATGGAGAGATATGCCATGTTCTTGGATTGGAAGAATCAACATTGTGAAAATGACTCTACTACCCAAAGCAATCTACATATTCAATTCAATCACTATCAAACTACCACTGGCATTTTTCACAGAAGTAGAACAAAATATTTCACAATTTGTATGGAAACACAAAAGACCCCGAATAGCCAAAGCAATCTTGAGAATGAAAAACAGAGCTGGAGGAATCAGGCTCCCTAACTTCAGACTATACTACAAAGCTACAGTAATCAAGACAGTATGGTACTGGCACAAAAACAGAAATATAGATCAATGGAACAGGATAGAAAGCCCAGAGATAAACCCATGCACATATGGACACCTTATCTTTGATAAAGGTGACAGGAATGTACAGTGGAGAAAAGACAGCCTCTTCAATAAGTGGTGCTGGGAAAACTGGACAGGTACATATAAAAGTATGAGATTAGATCACTCCCTAACACCATACACAAAAATAAGCTCAAAATGGATTAAAGACCTAAATGTAAGGCCAGAAACTATCAAACTCTTAGAGGAAAACATAGGCAGAACACTCTATGACATAAATCACAGCAAGATCCTTTCTGACCCACCTCCTAGAGTAATGGAAATAAAAACAAAAATAAACAAATGGGACCTAATGAAACTTCAAAGCTTTTGCACAGCAAAGGAAACCATAAACAAGACCAAAAGTCAACCCTCAGAATGGGAGAAAATATTTGCCAATGGAGCAACTGAAAAAGGATTAATCTCCAAAATTTACAAGCAGCCCATGCAGCTCAATATCACAAAAACAAACAACCCAATCCAAAAATGGGCAGAAGACCTAAATAGACATTTCTCCAAAGAAGATATACAGACTGGCAACAAATGCATGAAAGAATGCTCAACATCATTAATCATTAGAGAAATGCAAATCAAAACTACTTTGAGATATCATCTCACAGCAGTCAGAACGGCCATCATCAAAAAATCTAGAAACAATAAATGTTGGAGAGGGTGTGGAGTAAAGGGAACACTCTTGTACTGCCGGTGGGAATGTGAATTGGTACAGCCACTATGGAGAACAGTATGGAGGTTCCTTAAAAAACTACAAATAGAACTACTATATGACCCAGCAATCCCACTACTGGGCATATACCCTGAGAAAACCATAATTCAAAATGGAATCATGTGCCAAAATGTTTATTGCAGCTCTATTTACAATAGCCCAGAGATGGAAACAACCTAAGTGTCCATCATTGGATGTATGGATAAAGAAGATGTGGCACATATATACAATGGAATATTACTCAGCCATAAAAAGAAATGAAATTGAGCTATTTGTAATGAGGTGGATAGACCTAGCGTGTGTCATACAGAGTGAAGTAAGTCAGAAAGAGAAAGACAAATACTGTATGCTAACACATATATATGGAATCTAAAAAAAAAATGTCATGAAGAACGTAGGGGTAAGACAGGAATAAAGACACAGACCTACTAGAGAATGGACTTGAGGATATGGGGAGGGGGAAGGTTAAGCTGTGACAAAGTGAGAGAGTGGCCTGGACATATATACACTATCAAATGTAAGGTAGATAGCTAGTGGTAAGCAGCCGCATAGCACAGGGAGATCAGCTCGGTGCTTTGTGACCACCTAGAGGGGTGGGATAGGGAGGGTGGGAGGGAGGGAGACGCAAGATGGAAGAGATATGGGAACATATGTGTATGTATAACTGATTCACTTTGTTATACAGCAGAAACTAACACACCATTGTAAAGCAATTATACTCCAATAAAGATGTAAAAAAAAAATTAAACCACTCTCTCTAGGTGGGTGAGAAGTTGATCTGTGAACTCAGTTCCCACTTCTCCATTCTTTGGCCACTGAGTAGAGCCTGTGCTGTGTTGGTCTCGTCTTTGGTTCTGTTATTTGCCTACTTGAACCCACGTGGAAAAAGGAAACCTTCCCTGCTGAGGCAGAGCGCCTCACAGGCTGGGGCCCGAGCAGGGTCCACGTGACTTAACTTGGTAACAATCTGTAAGGGGACGGTGGTCTCTGCCCATGGGGTGGAGAGGGAACACCTACAGCCACAGCACTGGCTCTGTGGATGGCACAGCCCCTCGTGGGCCTGGACCGTTTGCTCTCGTCCCCCCACGCCTGACACCCCCTGACAGTCATGACGTGGTGACACTGGCTGCTGGGCGTCCAGTCAGGAGGGACCAGAGGCAGCACCTTGTGCCAGGTGAGACGTGCCTTTTCATGGGCAGGGGACATAGGAGATATTAGGACTTTGTCTAGAAAACAAACCAAGCAGCTAGAAGGTGATCTGAGCTGTGGACTTGAAACCCACGTGTGCGGTGAGGGCTCCCACTGGACACTGGCTCGGGAGCTTCCGCACAGGCGAGACCACACCCGTGCTTCCCGCCCGACCCCTCCAGGCCTCCCTGTGGGCACAGCTGGGCCTGCATCCCTCAGGATCCCCAACCCAGAGCCTGGAGGGCTGATGCTGCCAGGGCCTGGGGACGCTAGGGGTCCCTCCACCTATGCTGCTCGGCCCCTCCTGCCCAGTCACCAAGGGAGGGAAGCCCTGTGGAGTCTGAGGCCCGGCACAGGCAAAGCTCGCATCCCCCCCCAGGACCCCCGGCCCCGCCCTGCTTCCGCAGGCCCACCGCCTGCCCCTCCCTGTGCCCGCGTCCCACTGACCCCCATTCCTGGTGTGGACGTCCACATGCACAAGCCGCCCCGTGTCCTGTTCCCACATGGGACACCCCCATCCCTGCTTCTCCCTAATGACGGCCTGGACCCCGAATGTTCTGGGCAGGAAGAGGGTCGAGGAGGATGCTGGCCTGTCCCGCCTGCCTCCCAGGGGCCCAGACACAGGGCTCGGGGCTGCTGGGTCTTGAGGTCTGGATGCTTCCAGGTGTGGGATGAAGCTGCCACTGCCCGCTGGAGCTGCTCCTTCCGAAATTTAGGAAACAGGGGGACCCACAAAACCGAGCCCGTCCCCAGGCTCTGCTGCCAGTCTGCTCGGATTTGCTCTCCTGATCCTGAAGACAGACCTGTGGGAAACAAGACCTGCGATTCCCATACTGACGGTGTTCTGTGGAATTTCCACTAGACCCCTTCCTACCCTGTTCTGAGCAAATTACTGGTCAGTCCATGCTACCGTCACCCCACGAGCAGACCAGGAAGCTGAGGCTCCGAGAAGCCAAGCAATCTAGCTGGAAGCACAGATGGGGGACCACGGAGTGGGGTCTGCACCCGCCGCCCGCCCAGGGGGACTGCCCACTCCCTGCAGCTTCCACGCCTGTTCCCTTCACCCCCTCCCTGGGCCAGCTCACAGAGCCTTCTCTTGGGGGGATTCACTTACCTTCTTCTAACAGGATCCGTCTCACTATCCTGTTCTGGGATCATCCGGAAGCTTGTCACTCTGAAGTAGAATCAGCCTCATGTCACCAGGGCAGTTTTCCTGGATCACACTCACCACCTGTACGTCCA
Source organism: Aethalodelphis obliquidens (assembly GCF_003676395.1). Taxonomy (NCBI): domain Eukaryota; kingdom Metazoa; phylum Chordata; class Mammalia; order Artiodactyla; family Delphinidae; genus Aethalodelphis; species Aethalodelphis obliquidens. Next base: position 88,235,674 of record NW_020837947.1, read on the forward strand.
CTCCCAGCTCAGACCCAGAAAAGCCCCCTTGGCCCGAAGCCCCATGGCTCTGCCTGGGCTCCCACCTCCTCCTTCCTGATCTGTCCCTCTCATGTCCCCTGCAGCATCACCAAGAGCTCCCACCTGCCCCAGGCAGGCTGTCTGCTCTGTCCTGGGGAGGCCTCCGTGGTGTCAGGTGGACGACACAAGAGGTATCTGTGGGGCCTCCCTCACGCAGCACAGTGGCCAGCACCTGCCTACTGACCTCATCACTCTAGATGGACAGGGGTTCAGGGGGCCTGTGGCATCTCCTGCTTCTCATTTCATCCCAGCACTGCCCACAGGGAAGTTGATAATCAACTCTGTGCCAGCTGCACAGAGAGGACGCTCATACACATGCCTCCCTCCCAGCACACGGGGCTATTGTGGCCAAGCCCCTCCCAGGATATGGAGCTCACCTGGACAGGTACCCAGCAGCCCCGGGGCTCTCGTTGTCAGGCCCCTCCCAGGATATGGAGCTCACCTGAGAATGTACCCAGTGCCCCTGGGGCTCTTGTGGTCAGGTTCCTCCCAGGATATGGAGCTCACCTGGACAGGCACCCTTAGGGTTGGGCTTCCAACTGACCCCTCAACATTCTGGTGTCCAGCCTCTGCTTTAGGATTTCTGGGGCCCAATGCTGACTTTAAGGGCTCTGCAATCCAGTCTCTGTTGGCCTTTAATGAGATCCGCACTTCCAGGATCCTACAGAGCAGGGTCTGTGACTGTTCTGTGGCTTCTGTAACAAATGACCACAAGCTGGGTGGTTTAAAACAACAGGAATTCATCCTCTCCCAGTCCTGGAAACCAGATATCTGAGATCAAGGTGTTGCAGGATAGAAGTCCCTCCAGAGACTCCAGGATAGGGCTCTTCCTGCCTTTTCCAGCTTCTGGGGGCTCCAGGCATCCCCAGGCTTGTGGCTGCATACCTCCAATCTCTGCCTCTATCTTCATGTGGCTTCTTCTCTGTGTCTGTGTCTCTCTTCTTTTGTCTCTTATAAGGACTCTCTCAACTGGATTGAGGGCCATCCTAACCCAAGATGACCTCACCTCGAGATCCTGAACTACATATAGAAAGACTTTTTCCCGGATAGGGTCCTGTTCACGTGTTCTGGGGGTGGCACATCTTTTGGGGCCAGCATTCAACCCATTGTGTATAAAATAACCCTCATTTTAGGAGATTGCCAGGGTCCCATATAGACTGGCACAGACAGCAGCCATGTGGGTGGGGGTCTGGGCAGAGTGAGGACCCTGGAATCACCTGGAAAGGATGAAGTCCTGGCTGCATTAGGTGAGCTCTTCCACCACGGAGCCCGTGGAAACAGCCACTCCCCTCTGTCAGTGGAAGGGGACCCAGTGCCGAGTCCAGAAATGGTTATATTGCAAAGCTCGCTCTTCTGGGATTTCATCATCAATAGCATCATGTAACCAGTAACTACGGGCTTGGGGGAATCGGTTTCTGGCACGTGATGACAGCACTGTCAATTTAGGCTCATCATGCCTAGAATAGGAATGTTTGAAGGAGAAGAGTTTGGGAGATTGCAAAGCTTGGTTGTCAAGGAAACTGAGCAGGTTTGTCAAGGTTGTCAAGGAAACTTCCTCCTTAAACTGAAGGCAGGGTTGGGAGAGCTGAACTCCAGGGATCTTTTAAAGGGGCTGCTCTGAAGCACCATCACCTGAGAGGTGGTCTCAGCATGAGCTTGGGTTTGAGAAAAGTGTGATGAGATTAAGTCTGACTTTCTGTGACAGCTGGAGAGGGGTTTTTAAAGCACCTTGGCTTTTAGGGCAGAAGTTTGTTGCTGGAACAAAGTGTCTCCCAAAACTGGGCTGGAGCTCAAGATGTGTCTGTCCCCTTCCTGTGAGAGTCCAGGGCAGGTGGGTGTCAGGTCCCAGGCTCTGTCCCCCTTTTTCCTCCTCCCTACTTCCAGGTGAGGGCTCCAACCAGCAGGGTGGGGTGACCAGGTGGGCATCATGCCCTCCGTCCTAGGATGCAGGTTGGCCAAGGCCCTCACCACCTCCACCCCTTCCCCTTGGTAACACGAGACACTACACCCCAGCTGGAAGGGATGGGAAAGCTGGGAGGTGCAGGGTAGCCGTGAACAGGAAAAAGGGAAATGGGTTCTGATGGGCAGCTGCGCGGCTCTGCTGTGAGGGTCACCTGGACGCTAGCACATAGACTCTGGGTCCTGTGAAGCTTCGATGCTTTGTGGTTCTGGAAATCCTATAGGAGACGGTCCACAGCAGGTGAAGCTAATGCTTTCAGTGGAGGTGGTGAAGTCAGAGATCTGCAGTTCAGACTGAAGATGCTGATGTGGGCGTACATACAGGACAAAACCATCTCATGTGAATGGATTTCAGGCACGTTTAACATGAATTCAGTCATGTTAATGCCTAACATCTATCTCATGCCTCCCTTCAGGGACCCCCTTCTCAGGCCCTGAGGATCCTGTAACTCACATACAGGGGGATGGAGAGTGGGCTCTGTCCAGTCTGAGCCCTGAGTTACCCTGCATGTGGGTCTGCTCAGGACCGCCGTAACAAATAGCACAGACAGGGCAGCTTGGGTAACAGACCTATCTCCCAGCCCTGGATGCTGTCGGAGATCAAGGTGTGTGCACGCTGGCTTCTCCTGAGGCCTCTCTCCTTGGTGCTTAGACAGCCATCTTCTCCCCAGGTCCTCACATGGTCTCCCCCTGTGCCTATCTGTGTCCTAATCTCTTCTTGTAGGACATCAATCCTATTGGATTAGGATCCACCCTAGTGACCTCATTTTTACCTTGATCACCTCTTTAAAAATCCCATCTCAAAATACTGCCACATCCTGGGGTCCTGGGGGTTAGGGATTCAGCATGTGAATTTGGAGGAACGTGACTGAGCCTATACCATCCTCCTTAGGAACCAAGTGTGCTTCAGTCCTTCCTTCCCTCAAGTCACACGAGGTGATGTAATGGCTCAAGGAGAGGCCACTCGTGCAGAGTTTGTGTCCCAGCTGGGGAACCCTTCTCTGCTCTCTCTGATCAGGCAATGGCAGTGCCTGCCCTGTCCTGAGGTGAGCAGTTCTGGGGTTTCCTGCCGTGTCTCCCGGCCTGCTGAGGTGCTCATTGTCAGGGAGCTCAGGAGCCAGCAGCCTAGTGGGGATGCCAGGGACTCTCAGGGCCTTGGCAGATGTCTCTCCCGGCAGATACCCTAGCGAAAGTGGGGAAACATTTGGGGGATTACAGGCGGGAGAGAGTCAGTCTCGTTTATGCTTCAGAAAGACCAGGTTGGGGTGGGATGTGAGACGCACCATGCGGGCAGGGAGCTTTGTCAGGCCTGATGGAGGAACCAGGCACAAGATCAGCCTTGGGCCAGGGCTGTGGGCGTAGAGGCGAATTAGTGTGGGAACTGGCCACAGACTGTTTTCAAAGTATCAGCTTCCTTGTGCATGGAGGCTGAACAGAAATTCGGAGACAGGGATTTTGGAGGGAGAGAGATGGCTTTATTTTTCTGCCAGGCAGAATGGAAGACACAGCCGGCTAGCATCTCAAGAACTGGGCACCCCTCCTTGAGAATCAGGGAAGATTTTATATGTGGGGTTCTCGCAGTCGGGGCATAGGATAAGGATAAAAGTAGTGAAGGTCTTGCATTCCTCCTTTCCTTTGCATTAGTTCAAAACAGTCATGAGGTGGATGGACCTAGAGTCTGTCATACAGAGTGAAGCAAGTCAGAAAGAGAAAGACAAGTACCGTATGCTAACACATATATATGGAATCTAAAAAAAAAATTGTCATGAAGAACCTAGGGTTAAGACAGGAATAAAGACACAGACCTACTAGAGAATGGACTTGAGGATATGGGGAGGGGGAAGGGTAAGCTGTGACAAAGTGAGAGAGTGGCATGGACATATATACACTACCAAATGTAAAATAGATAGCTAGTGGGAAGCAGCCACATAGCACAGGGAGATCAGCTCCGTGCTTTGTGACCACCTAGAGGGGTGGGATAGGGAGGGTGGGAGGGAGGGAGATGCAAGATGGAAGAGATATGGGAACATATGTATATGTATAACTGATTCACTTTGTTGTAAAGCAGAAACTAACACACCATTGTAAAGCAATTATACTCCAATAAAGATGTAAAAAACAAACAAAAAAACAGCCACAGTTGGCGTCAGGCGCCCGGTAATTGGGGTCCAGCAGACTGGTAATTGCATCCGTTTGCCTCTGGTTTATCGGCCGATGAACTTGTTTCTGAAATGAAAAACTGGGGGGTGATTTGTTATGAGGGGCATATAGAATGTAAGTGCTGGACATAATAAGGTTAGGGAATGAGAGGCAGGGGATGTAACTCTCACAGAGTTAGGGATGATGGGTGCTGAATGTAAATTACATAGTGTCAGGGAGTGAGGTTAGCGTTGTAAAGTATAAATCTAGTTACTACAAATGAGTAACAAAGTAAAACAAGGAGTGATGGAACTCTTTCAGGTCAGGTTATGTTTCTTCTCTAGCCTGTTCGTTGTTCCCTTTGTTTTCCTTGTTCTCAGCGGAATGAAAACTTCATTTCTACTTTTGCTGCAAGAAGACTCTGGAGGAGCAGATGACAGTCACTGGGGCACAAGGAGGGTGGGAGCCTGGGAGACCCCAGTGTTACCGAACAAAACGTGGGTCCGCTTGCCCGAGTGCAGTAAAGCCAGTCTATTGACACTGGGTGTGGTGAAGGAAAGTGCAGCTTTAATTGTCAAAGTGCCAATACAAGGAGGCCAGGTGGCTTGTGCTCTAAAACCCCAAGCTCCCTGAAGGATTTCAGTAAAGCAATATGAAAGGCCAGGTGAAGGAGGGGCGTCGCAGGGTATGTGATCAGCTGGTGCACAATTCTCTGGTTGATGGTGAGGTAACAGGAGGTTAACACTATAAATTCTTAGGCGCCAGAAGCTCCGGGCCTACCTGTTCATGATCATCAAGTAGTTAATTTCTTCCACTTGGTGGTGGAGGAAGTGTGCATCAGACACTGTTATCCAGGTACTCCAGAGAGGAGCTACAGCAGAGCATGTGGGGGAGGGGTCTGTCCTGGGAAGGCCCAGTAGGGCCCTGCTTGGTTACACCTGGTGCCTGGGCTCAGCAACCTGGGAAGGTGGGGCTGCTCCTAGGTGTGGGGAGCTGCGGGCCCAGTCCTCTGAGGGGCCTGTTAGCCCCCAAGGTGAGATGGGGATGCAGCGGCTGGAGAGAGGCGTCTGGCCTGGGGGAAGGGTCCAGCCTGGAAATGTCACTGGAATCATTGCAGGGAGGGAAAGGAAAGGCCAGTGGGGGCAGGTAGATCACAGCAGACTACGTGCAGGTGAGTGTGGTCCTGTTGGAAGCAACTCAGAGCCAGAAAGGAGTGGCCATCGGGCTCAGCTCCATTCTCCTGTTCCTTTGTAAAACCGCTGTGTCAGAGTTTGAGACACCGCCAGGAGACGTCTGGGCCCAGTGCTGCCATGGCTTCATCAAAGGGCTCAGGGGGAACAGAGAACCACTGCAGGCCCTGCCCATGTCCGCACTGGGAATGAACCCCATCGGGGCTCCTGGGCTCACAGACTTCAGGGAACCTCTGTCCTCTGGACCGGTCTTCCTCCCTCCTCTCACCTGCTGGTCAGAGGCCCAGGAACCCCCAACCTGGCTCCACCTCCAGGGCCTGGATTCAGAGGCCCAGGAACCACTAAACTGGCTCCACCACCAGGGCCTGGATTCAGAGGCCCAGGAACCCCCAACCTGGCTCCACCACCAGGGCCTGGATTCTGGGACAGCTTAGGGGTAAGAAGACCCTCATGCTCCTTTATCCGCCTGGGGGTGACAATGTCTTAAAAGCTGCAGTTAACTGATTATGGAGGGCTGAATGTTTCCAGCAAGTATGAGTGGAAAGATGGGGTGTGAAATTCCTATGTCTGCAGGGTCTTCCCAGCATGAAGATCTGTGTGTTTCCCCCGGCCAGTCAACATCCTCCCAGGAAGCCCAGATCCAGGATTACTAGGGCAGAGGCTCTCCCCTTGCTTATCTGTAACTTCCCACTCCCACAGCAAGGCTGTGGCTGGCTCCCTGGCTCCCACCATCTGCCATTTATCTGTGCATTGCTCCTTTCCAGGTTACATGTGCAGAGGTTTCAGAATTGTTAGCTACTACACCCTGGAAAGAACTTCGTAGAATAAAGCCCACTGTTTATATACGGTCCATTTTGCCTTTAGTCTACAGATTCCATTCATTTCCAAAGGTGACTTAGGTCAGCACCTTTTATCCCATCCCCTACAGTGAGTTGTTTCCATATATTTCTAATACAGTTGGATTCTGTGACATTATGTATTCCATCCTGCAACACTCCTACATCCTAAATAACTAAATTTGAATAGATTATGATTGGCCCCTTGGGCCATGCACATCTGTGGGCTTAGACAAATGCATAGTGACAGGTATCCACCCTAGAGTATCACATGGACTTCTTCAAACCCCCCATCCCATGATCTGCTTATCATCTATGTAGCTTTGCCTTTCCTAGAATGTCATCAATGGGGTCATACTGTGTGAAGCCTCCTCAGACTGGATTCTTTCACTTAGCAGTATATACTGAAGATTTATCCGTGTCTTTCCATAGGTTGGTGGTGCATTCCTTTCTGCTGAGTAGTATTCCACTGCACGTGTATGGGAGGAAAAACAATTTTCCCTCTACTTTTCTAGATTCTTGATTGAGGCCCCCCTGCCTCTGTAATAAAAGACAGACTACCAGGAGAAAAGCAGAAGTTTAATAACATATATACCTTGTGAATACGGGGCGGGGATACCACGGAAAACTGAGTCACTCCCTGAAATGACCAAAACCATCCCCTTAAATACCATCTTCAGCTAAAAACAGAAGGAAGATGCTGGGGAAGGCAGGAAGACCAGTTATGGCAGGTTATCAAGCAAAGCACAGTAAACAAGGGTATGATTGTTTGCACATTTAAGTCAGGACTTCTCCATTGAAAAGAGTTACTTAAGATTTAATTATCCTTCTATTTTTGGTGCAAAGAGGGACATACCCTTATAAATGGAGATTTCTCTATTGTAAATGTCCTTCATAAAATGGCAATCTGTTTTCTGAGATTTTTTAAAATAAATTTATTTTTTTATTTTGGGCTGCATTGGGTCTTCGTTGCTGTGTGCAGGCTTTTCTCTGGTTGTGGAGAGCAGGGGCTACTCTTCATTGTGGTGCGTGGGCTTCTCATTGTGGTGGCTTTTCTTGTCGTGGAGCACAGGCTCTAGGCATGCAGGCTTCAGTAGTTGTGGCACACGGGCTCAGTAGTTGTGGCTCACGGGCTCTAGAGCGCAGGCTCAGTAGTTGTGGTGCACAGGCTTAGTTGCTCTGCGGCATGTCAGATCTTCCAGGACCAGGGTTCGAACCTGTGTTCCCTGCTTTGGCAGGCAGACTCTTAACCACTGAGACACCAAGGAAGCCCTTTAAAAAAAGAAAGCAGACCAATAATCCTTATGCCAGAGAGACATATTTTGGGGTGGCATATTCTACTCACCTTGACATGGATGTACCCCAATTTGCTTATGCATTCATCTTTTGAAGGATATCCTGATTGCTTCAAGTTTTTAGCCATTATGAAAGTGCTGCTGTGCATACTTGCATCCTTGTTTGCATTTGGACATAGATTTTCAAAGCAGTTGCCTAAATACTGGAAACATGATTGTTGGATCCCAACGTGAGACTTGTTTAGCTTTGGAAAAAACTGCCAAATTGTCTTACAAAGTGGCAGCACATGCATCCCCCCAGCTATGAGGGAGAGGTCCTTTTGTTCCTCACCCTCTAGCAATTGGTATTGTCATATTTTTGGAGCTTAGCAGTCCTAATAGGTGTGCTGTGATATCTCATGATTTTAATTTGTAATTCCCTAATGGTGTATGATGTTGAGCTTGTTTCTGTATGACTTTTATTATCTGTATATCTTTTTTGGCGGGATGTCTGTTCAGATCATGCTGTTCATGTTCATGCTGAGAGGAGCCCTGTCTCCTCAGGACCCGCTGGGGCTTTGGCTTCTGGAACATGCTGGGCTGAGTCCACGCTGATGGCCGGGCTTCAGGACAACCTGGGGTCAAGTCCACACTTAACGGAAGCTGAATCTCCTCAGAACCCACTGGGGCTTCAGCTTTGGGACACTGTGGGGTCCAGTTCATGCTGACAGGAGCCTGGTCTCCTTAGGACCTGCCGGGAGGTGATGCCGCTGAGGGAGAAGGTGAGGAAAAGTGGGCAGAACGTTCCTGTGCGTGGCTGACCGCTGAGGGTGTCTGTCTTCAGAGGACCCAGGAGAGGAAGGGCTTGATATGGAAAACTGGGTTTTTGGCCCCTTTTGTGTGTGGTGTAGACAGAGTTCAGTATAGTTCTTTGGCGAGTGGCATCCGGTTTGCCCAGCACCGTTTATTGAGGGGACTGTCCTTTCCCTGGTGTATGTTCTTGGCTCCTTTCTTGTGAATTAACTGACCACATGCCTGTAGGTTGATTCCTGGGCTCTCTGCTCTGTTCCTCTGGTCTGTGCACCTGTTTTGTGCCAATTCCACACTTTTTGGGGACTGTAGCTTCGTAATGAAGTGTGAAGTCAGGTAGTGAGATGCCTCCAGCCCGTTCTCCTTCCTCAGGGTGTCTTTGGCTCTTCTGGGTCCTTTGTGGCTCCACACATGTCTTAAAGACTGTTTGTTCTGTTTATATAGAAAATGTCATTGGACTTTTGGTAGGGATTGCATGAATGTGTACATTAATTTGTCTAGAATGCATATTTTTTTAATTAAAAAAATTTGGGGCCACACCATGTGGCATGCAGGATGTGGGACCTTAGTCCCCCAACCAGGGATCGAACCTGCCCCCCCCAGCAGTGGGAGCGCAGAGTCCCAACCCCTGGATGGCCAGGGAAGTCCCACCTTAGAATGCATATTTTCACAGTATTCTTTTTACTCATGAGCACAGGGTATCTTTCCGTTTATTTTTGTCTGTTCAGTTTCCTTTAACAGTGTCTTCCAGTTGTCAGCGTGCAGGTCCTTCACGTCCTTGGTTAAATTTACTCCTAGTTATCTTTTTGGGTACAATTGTAAGTGGGATTTTTTAAAAATTCTTTTTCTGATGGTTCATTATCAGTGTATAGAATCACAAATGATTTTTGTGCATTAATTTTTCTTTTTTTTTTTTTGTATCCTGCAGCTTTACTGAATTCAGTTTTTAGTTGTAACAGTTTTTTGGTGGTTAAATGTGGAAAACTAGAATTCAGAAATCCCACTGTTTCATCTACATCCAGGTCATCCACAGCACCCAAGACATAGTGGCTCCCAATATAATCTTCCCATGGTGCCTCTTGTAGTATGTGGACTCTTACAAGGGTGATTGGCATCCCCACTGTGGGTGAACTGGATCTGGGTAGGGCTTGGCCTCTATAAAAGAGTTTGATATCTGTATTTCTGACGTGGTATGACATGGTTGTTTTGATAAGTACTTATTTTCTAGTAAATTTCAAGTGTATAAAAAACTTTAAATAGCAGTATAAAGTTTTCCACATTCACAAAATACTCCAGTTTATTTTACCCTGTGAGAGTGAGAGGGCCACTCTCCCAGGGAACTAGCACATAACCCCAAAATGAGGAATAATTATGGTTTCCACATTATAATCCTATCCACAGGCCCGCTTCAACTTTCACCAGCTGCCCCAGCTATGTGGAAATGTATTTTTCTATCCGAATCCAGTTTTCTCTTCTTGGAACCATCACTGGGGCTTTTCCTCACTTTAAAAACTTTGCTGGATTGAAAGTGTACAAGATGAGCATGATCTGGGTGGTTTTCTGTATGGCTTCTTTCACTTAGGATGTTTTCACTGTTTATCCGCATTGTAACATTGATCATTATTTCATTCATTTTTTCCATTGTGATTAAAAACACATAACATTTACCATTTAAACCATTTTTTAAAAATTTTTTTAAAAAAATATTTTATTTTTTATTTTTTGGCTGTGTCGGGTCTTTGTTACTGAGCACAGGCTTTCTCTAGTTGGGGGCGAGCGGGGGCTACTCTTCGTTGCCGTGTGCAGGCTTCTCAGTGCGGTGGCTTCTCTTGTTGCGGAGCACAGGGTCTAGGTGCACAGGCTTCAGTAGTTGTGGCACACGGGCTCAGTAGTCGTGGCTCACAGGCTCTAGAGAGCAGGCTCAGTAGTTGTGGTGCATGGGTTGCTCCGCGGCATATGGGATCTTCCGGGACCAGCACTTGAACCCGTGTCCCCTGCACTGGCAGGCGGATTCTTAACCACTGTGCCACAAGGGAAGCCCCATTTAAACCATTTTTAAGTATACAGTTCTATGGCATTAACTGCATTCACATTGTTGTAAAAATATCCTCACCATCCATCTCCAGAACTTTATTTTCCCCATGTGAAACCATAGCCATTAAACACTGACTCCCCTCAACCCCTGGCAACCTTATTCTACTTTGTCTTTGAATTTGACTTATCTGGATACCTCATACTAGTGGAATCATAGAACGTTTGTCCTTTTTGTGTCTGGCTGGTTTCACTTAGCATAATGACTTCAAGGTTCATCCACATTGTAGCATGTGTGAGAATTACCTTAGTTTTAAAGGTTGAATCATATTCCATTGCGTATATACTACACTGTACTTATCCATTCATCTGTTGAAGGATGTGCTGTGTTGCTTCCACCTTTTGGCTATTGTGAGTAATGTTGCTATGGATATGGGGTACAGATATCTGTTCCAGTCCTTGCTTTCTAATATTCTGGGTGTACAGCCTGGAGTGGAATCAAGGGATCATACATTTTCCATGTTTTTGAGGAGCCACCATACAGTTTTCCACAGCGGCTGTATAATCTTACTTTATTCCTTTATATGACAGAATAATGCAGCTGATGGATCTACCTTATTTTGCTTATCTGTTTACCTGCTCATGGACATTTAAATCTTTTCTACCTTGGGCTATTGTAAACAGTGCTGCTATGTATAATTGGTGTACAAGGTTTTGTTTGAACACCTGTTTTCCATTTTTGGGGTATATATCTAGGAGTGAAGTTGTTGAACCACATGGTAATTATATTTTATATTTTTCAGTAAATGCTAAAGGTTTGTACACATAGACTGTACCATTGTACATCTCAACAAGTAACTTTTAAGGGTTCCAATTTCTCTACGTTGTTGCCAACATTTGTTATTTTTATTTATATATTTTAAAGTTTATTTTTATTCTAGTGTGTGTGAAGGGGCATCACACTGTGGCTTTAATTTGCATTCCCATAATGACTACTGATGTTTGACATGTTTTCATGTCCTTATTGATCATTTGTATGTCTTGCCTGGAGAGCAGTCCATGCAAGTTATTTGTCTGTTTCAAACATTTTATTGTTTGTCTTTTTGTTGATGAGTTGGAAAAGTCCTGGGTACGTTCTAGGTAAAGAGTCTTATGAGATATATCATGTGCCAATATTGTCTTCCATCCTGTGGGCTGTCTTTTTACTTTCTGGATAGCCTCTTTTGATGCACAAATGTTTGTAATTTTGAGGAAATCCAATGTATCTATTTTTTTCTTTCATTTCTTATGCTTTACTGTCAAATCTAAGAAACCATTGCTAAATTCATGGTCGGGAAGATTTAATTCCTCGGTTTATTTGAGAGTTCATTCAGTCATGCCTCGGCACCCACTAGGCCAGGCTTTAGGCCTGGGGCTGAGTCAGTGTGAGGGTTCAGCGGTCACGGTTTAGGGTTATGGGTCATTGTTGGAGAGTCATGGTAGAGGGTTGTGGTTAAAGGGTCAGGGTCGGGGATTAGAGTTTAGGGGTCAGGGGCGAGGGTCTAGGGGTCTGGGGCTAGGGCTGTTAGGGGGTTATGGTTAGAGGTTAGGGTTCTTAAGGTAAAGGTTAGAGTTAGGTTTAAGCACAATTGGCCCTCACTGCCCTCCCCTCTCCTTCTCTCTGAAGCCTCCAGAATGGATAAGACTTGCCCAAGGTCAAACAGGAGTCAAGGAGCTGAGGTCAATAACTGTTTTTCTGGCCTCCATTCCCCCAGTCCTGGGCTCTGAGAGAAGAATGAAATGTCTGTTCTTGTCTCGGACTGTTTCTTATCCAACTCAACCTCTGTCAAGGATTGGGTAGGGTGTCAGAAGTCATGCATCGTTTCCTTCTGCCCTCCTACCTGGGAAGGGTGATGCTGGCCCTACTCTGCCTGGGAAGCCCCAGGTTCCAGCACAGCCCAGACTGGAGGGCACTCAGTGGACATGTGTGGATTTATACAGGACTGGGTGCAGTGACCTGCCAGCCCCCAGCTGCTGCCTTCTTGAGGGCTGGTGGGGTCCTCCTGGCACTGGAGGCACACTTTGTCCCATCTGAGTGGGCATGAATAGATGATCAAGTCTCAGGCAGGATAGCCATTGACCTCTGACAATCCAGGCAGGCATCTGTGGTCCTCTAGCTCAGTCCAGCCTGGGCATTGTCAGGCCCTCATGTACAGTTACAGAGCTGGCCAGGATGCTGGGCAATTCAACAGCTACCTGAGCAGTGTAGACATTCCTTTGAGAAGTTTCAACTACCAACATGCATGTGGTTGAGAAAAAGGCCTCCCCCTCACAGCCTCATAGGCTGCCAAGAGAAGTAATAATCCTCTAGACATTGGAGTGTGTCCCTGACACAACAACCATACAGCAGACCATGGCCCTGCAATCCTTTGTCCTTTCAGTCGTTAGAAACTTTTGACATTCATATTCATTAAGAATCAAAGATATGGGAGCAACTGGACCTCCCAGTGGGAGGTTTACACTGCCACTGCCATTGTCTTGGAGAGCCATATGCATCCATGTGGTCTCTGAAAAGCCTGCCAATTATGGGTTCCATGGCATGGAAGAATTCTCGAGTCTCCCGTTACTTCATTGCACAAGACTTTCCTTACCACCCTAGCATTTGGTTTCTTCCTGTTAGTAAAGGAGAGAGAAGAAACTGGAAAAGAAGCAGTATTGTTCTTCAGGGATGGGCAATTAATATGGCCAGGGAGACGGCATAACTCAGGGCTCCCACCTCTCAGAGGCAGGAATGAGGTGTGTGTGTCTTCTGAGGGCACATGGGCTGTTCTGGGCCAGCCTCTGAGATGTGAGGATGTGATGCCCAAGGAAAGAGACTTGAGTTTACCACCACCAATGATCCTGACTTTTCAGCAAGTGAAATAAGTTTTTGCAGTCTTGGGAAGGACAGTAAGAGCCCTGGATGAGTAGCTGTAGCCCCTGACCCTAAGTGAACCCCTTTCTTCCTCTTGTGTCAGATTCTGTGCTGTGCAGTGAGCTGTCATTGACATAGAATCTGTTGCTTTCTCCCAGCCAGCATCTGTTCTCAGGCCCAAGTGCCTCAGTTTTCCTTTGTGAATTACATCTCACCTGCTTCGAGTCCAAACAGTTACAGAAGGATGACCCCATGTTCCACTCAGCTCGAAGATGGGTTTACAGCCCACATCTAGCCAGTCTCATTTTCCATCTTCTGGTGTTGAGTCAAGGATGAGAATGCAACCCAAGCCAGCTCAAAGGCATTTAAAACCATGACTTTCTTGGAATCTAAGAAAAGTAGAAACTCTTTCTCAGAAAATGGATGGTGAGTGGTTGTCAGCCTAGAATTGCTGTTGGCCCAAGGGCAGTGAGAGAGCCTGTGCCTGTGAATAGGGTCCCCCAAAGGCACTGAGTGGGACAAAGTTTTGGATAGAAGCAAGGTCACACTGAGACGGCGTGGGCCACTGGACCTGCGAGGTCCAAACCCATTCTTCAACTTGCCACTTGCGAGTATTAATGTATTTCTACCCTTACAATAAATACTAATTTATTTTACTTCCGTAAGTGTGTCCAGTTGCTGGGAAAAGAGAAAGTCCTGGTTGATACATCTGAGTCAATAATCCCTGACCCTTCCTCAGGTGTCCTCACTGGGTAGGCATGGCTGGGGGAAGTGAAGACACTGGGTGGGGTCATATACTAGGGGAGCTGCCAAACAGCTCTGTCCCTGCTCCTTCCCTGTCCCGGGAGAGGGAAATCCTGGAACAGTGACAGGATAGCCAGTAGGGGAAGAGATTCCTCAGTGATTAATTGGTCTTTTTGTATTTTCCTTAATTTAGGGTTCATTTTGGTAATGTGTTTTTACAAAGAAATCCCCCTTTTCCTCTAGATTTCCAGTTTGTTACAGTAGGTTTCTCTTATTTGACGTTTAATTTTTCCTGTCTAATTTTTTACAGAATCATGGCAAATAATGAACAAATATTGATACTTTATTATTAACTGAAGTTCCCATTCATGTTCCCCTTGTTATACCTTTCCTTGTTCCAGGATCTCAAAGGACATGGGGTCATCATGTCTGTTTAGTCTCTTCTGGGCTTTGACAGTTGCTCAGACTCTCCTTGTTTCCATGACCTTGACAGCGTGAAGGAGGACTGCTCAGGTACTGTATAGACAGCTGGGCACTGGAATTTGCTTGGTGGTTTTGTCCTGGTTAGGCTTGGCTTTGAAAAAGTAGATCACAGAGGTGGAGTGCTTCCTCTTCACTATATATCAAGAGGACAGGCTCTTAAGGAAACTTCTCACTTATTTTCTAAACTTTGGTCACCTAGCTGAAGTAGTGTTTGTCAAGTTTTCCCACACTGAGGTTAATTTTTTCCCATGTCCATCCTGTGTGTCTTATTTAGGAGGAAGTCATAATGCAGAACCCACACTTGAGGAGAGAGGGGTTAGCTTCACATCCTGATGGACAGCTGAGTGGCTATATACATTGTTTAGATAGGAGATTTCTATTTAACACCATTCATCAAAAACTATGTAATTTATTTTTACTAGTTTGGACAGGTGAATTATTATTGTAAACTTTTGGTTATAATCCAACACTACATTATTAGACTGCTTAGTTCATTCTTGCTTTGGCTGTTGAGAGCTTTTTCCATTTGCTCCTGTTTTCATTTTACATAATTTTTCTTTTGTGGGTTTTTAAAATTTTTGGTACTTCTTTACTTTCTGATATTTTAAGATTATCCTGCTTCATATATTTACTGTCTCAGTCCTAGCATCAGCCCTTTCTTCAAAGAGCCCTGTTCCTTTTATTAGAGAATGGTATTAAAAACTTACATGTGGGAGTTAAATATGCTCAGCTGACAGTACATCGAAATATACGCATTTATCGCAGCCTACGCATATACACATAATTACAAAGATTTCCATGTGGAACTATGTGTAGGCTAAAGATAGTTTATACTGTTATCTCCAAGCGGATCTGTTATGACATGGATATTGTAACCTTCTCCCTTTGTTTGACTGTAACATCCCACTCCAGTGGTAAGAAACCTGGCTTCCACCATTTGTCATTTATTAAATTCAGTGCTTGTTCTATTTGACGACTGATATAGTAGTTCCAGTACTGTTAGCTGCTACCCGTCATGGGAAAGAACATAGAGTCCACTGTGTATGTATGGCACATTATGTCTTTGGCCTACAGATTCTGTACATTTCCATAGTTAACTTAGGTCAGCCCATTTGTCCCACTACCAACAATGAGTTTTTTCATACATTTGTCAATCAATTAGATTCTTTGTTACATTCTGTATGCCAGTCTTTGACACTCCCATATCCTAGGTAGCTAAATTTGAATAGATTGTAATTTACTTGTTGGGTTGTAAAAATCTGTGGGTGTAGCCAAATGCATAGTGACAGGTATTCACCACTGAGGTATCATATGGACTATTTCAACCACATATTCCGTAAACTGTTTACCATGTCAGTTTTGCCTTTTCTAGAATGTCATATAAATGAGGTCATACAGTGTGTAGCACTTCACACTGGATTCTTTCACTTAGCAATGTAAGTGTTAGATGCATCTTTTTTTTTTCCCCCACGGGTTGATAGTCCATTCCATTATATCTCTGAATACTATTGCATTGCATGTATGTGAGAGGAAAAATAATTTTCCATCTACCCTTCTATGTTCTTTATTGAGATCTCCCTCGTAATGAAAAAGAGACGAACTGGAGAAAACAATCAGAAGTTTAATATATACCATGCATACCTCCTGTATACTTGAAAGATTCCCATGAAAACTGAGTCACTCCCTGAAATGGCCCAAGCCATTACCTTAAATGCTATCTTCTGCTGAGAACAAAAGAAAGATGTTAGGGAATGGAGGAAGCCATTTAAGGGAGTTATTAGTCAAAGCCCAGTAAACAAGGGTATGGATTTTACACAGATTTACATCCAGGCCTATTTCATTGACAAGCTTTTTTTTTTTTTAATATTTATTTATTTTTCTGTGCCGGGTCTTAGTTGCGGCCTGTGGAATCTTTAGTTGTGGCATGTGGGCTCTTAATTGCAGCATGCGGGATCTAGTTCCCTGACCAGGGATTGAACCCTGGTCCCCTTCATTGGGAGCATGGAGACTTAACCACTGGACGAGGAGGGAAGTCCCAACAAGCTTTTCTTGATATTTAGTCATCATTCAATTCCTGGTCCTGAGAGGGACATAACCTTACAAATGGAGATATCCTTAATAAATGTAAATTTACCTCCTAAAAGGGCATTTTCTATTTGGTTTTGAAAGATCCTCCTGGGTCTGCTGCTTCTTAAATTAATCAGTCCAAAATAATATTTTTGTCAAATGGGCATATTTTGGGGTGGTATATTCTGCTCCCCTTGACATGTTTGTGCCCTAATTTGCTTATGAATTCATCTACAGAAGGATATCCTGATATCTTTAAGTTTTTAGCCATTATGAATAGAACTGTTGTGCATTACTTGATGCTAGTTTGGGTTTGAACACAGTTTTTCAACGCAGTTGTCTAAATACAAGAGGTACACTTCTTGGATCCTAAGGTGAGACTTTTTAGATTTGGGAAAAACTGCCAAACTGTCTTCCAAAGTTGGTTGTAACTGCATTCCACCAGCATCTTGAGTTTATTCTTGTATGCTTATTTACTGCCTGTTTATCTTCTTGGGCCAGATGTGTGTTTCAATCTTTACCAAATTTTAATGGCGTTGTTGGCATAATTTGAGTATAAATCCTTTATCAGATATGTGTTTTGGAAATAGTTTCTTGCACTTTGTGGTTTGTCCTTCGGTTTTCTGAATAAGGTCACCAGACCCAAAGTCATGTAGATTATATATTTTTCTTTTCTAGGATTTTTATAGTTTGGTAATTTAAATTTGCCTATGGGCATTTTAGTGAATTTTGGTTTAAGTTGTAAAGTTTGTGTCTACATTCATTTCATTACATATGGTTTGTAATTAATTGCTCCTTAACCATCTTTTGAGAATATACAGTGAGATACTTGGCTCCATTTCAGTTTGGATTTCCAAACTTAGTATATACAGCAGAACTGCCTTCCGGATGAGGCCTCTGGGTTTGTGAGTGCGGCACTGCCGGCACTTCTCTGATGTCCCGCAGGGGGCGCCGAACCCACCTGTCTGACCCTGGGGCACAGGTGCACCCTGCCCACAGACTTTGCTCTGTGACAAGCAGACAGGAGCTTTGTCTCCTGTCAGGGCTTAGGTTTCTGGACCATGAGGCATTGTCCACACTGACAGGAGCTGGGTTTTCTCAGGAGCCACTGGTGAGGAGACTCCACAGGAGGAAAAAACGACCAAGTGTGGAGAATCTTCCTGTGCAACTGACTGCTGGGTGGGTGGAGTGCGTCTTCAGGGGACTCAGGAGAGAAAGGGTTTAATGTGGAATACTGTGCGCTTTTAGTTAGTTTTGTGTGTAGTGTAGATGGTGACCAGTGTCGTTCTTTGGAGTCTGATGTCTAGTTTTCCTGGCACTGTTTGTTGATGGCTTTGGGTAGAATAAACCTTTTAATAATAGTAATTTTTCTGATGCATGAGCATGGAATATTGTTTTCTGTTGTGTCTTCAATTTATTTATCAATACTTTATAGTTTTCTGAGTATAGGTCTTTCATGTCCTTGGTTAAATTTATTCCTAAATAGTTTGTTCTTTTTGATGGAATTGTAAATGGGATTGTTTTGTTAATTTTTCTTGCTGGTGGTTCATTATTAGTGTATAGAAACAAAACTGATTTGTGTTTATTGATTCCATATTTTGCAACTTTACTGAATTTATTTTTAACATATTTTTGAAGTAGTGTGAAAAATTGCAATACTAAAATCTCACAGTTTCTACTGCACCCCAGGTAATCCACAGGATCCAAGACATGGTAGCTACTAATATACTTTTCCCACGGTACCTCTTAATACTATGTGGACTCCTACAAGGGAAATAATTATCACAACTTTGGTTGAACTTTGTCTGGGTAAATCTTGGCCTCTATAACAAAATTCGATGTCTGTCTTATCTGATTTTCTGGCATGATACTGACCTGGTTGTCGATAAAAGTAATTTACTTTCCAGTAATTTAAAATGTACAGAAAAGTTTCATTAATGGCAAAAAGTACTCGCATTTGCCACTTCACACAAAATGCTCAGTGTGTTTTGCCCAAGGAACCAGCACATAACTCCTAAGTGAGGAAATCCTGATGTCCACATTATAATTTAATACTCAGCCCCATTTCAATTTTCACCTTCTGTCCCAACTGTATGAAAGTGTTTTTTCCCATCCTGATCCAGTTTTCTTTTTCTGGAACCATTACTGAGTTTCCCCCTCATTTGGACAACCTTGATGGATTTGAAGCAGACAAGATGAGTATGGGATCTAAGTCACCTTTTCTGTATGGCTTTTTTCACTAAGAATGTTTTTAATGTTCATTTTTGTAACAAATAACAGCGCTACACTTTCTTTTTCATTGTCATTAAAAATACAAAACATGACTTTAGCATTTAATTCACTTTACGTATACAGTTTTGTGGTATTAACTACCTTCATATAATTGCACAAACAAGTTAACTAACAGGTGTACCTCCTGTGTGCATGGGAGATACCCAGGAAATTGAGTAACACCCTGAAATGGCCCAAGACATCACCTTAAATACTGTCTTCATCTAAAAGGATAAAAGGGAAGGCTATAGTTGTTTCTGTCTACATTCATTTGATTGTATATGGTTTCCAATTGATGTATAACTAATTGTGGAGAAGTCATGGGATAGTTGGCTTCATTTCAGTTTGAATTTCCAAATTTAGTGGATTCTGCAGGCTTGATACAAGGTTTACAAACTTCATATTGGATCAGGACATCCCATGGTGTAACTGGTATTCATAGTTTGTTCAACAATTAAAGTTTTGTGTGATATGAGTTCAGCCTGGAGTAATCCAGCTTAGTTTCTGTTAAACATTTGTCCCAGGATGAAAGGACAAGAGAAATAAGGCCTACTTTATAAAAGTGCCTTCAACCTAATTGATATGGAAGTATAGTTACGTACAATGATGTGTTAATTTCTGCTGTACAGCAAAGTGATTCATATATATGCATACATATATACTTATTTTTCATATTCTCTTTCATTATGGTTTATTACAAGGTATTGAATATAGTCCCATGTGCTGTACAGTAAGACCTTGTTTATCCATCCTATATATAATAGTTTGCATCTACTAACCCCAAACTCCCAATCCAGCCCTCTCCCCTGTCTTCCCCTTGACAGCCACAAGTCTGTTTTCTATATTTGTGAGTGTGTTTTTGTTCTGTAGATAGGTTCATTTGGGTCTCATTTTATAATCCACATATAAGTGATATCATATGGTACTTGTTGTTCTCTGTCTGACTTACTTCCCTTTGTGTGATAATCTCCAGGTCCATCCATGTAGCTGCAAATGGCATTATTTCATTCTGTTTTATGGCTGAGTAATATTCCATTGTATATATGTACCACATCTTCTGTATCCATTCATCTGTTGAGGGACATTCAGTTTGCTTCCATGTCTTGGCTATTGTGAATAGTGCTGCTGTGAATGCTGGGGTGCATGTATCTTTTCGAATTATAGTTTTGTCTGGATATGTGCCCAGGAGTGGGATTGCTGGTTCATATGGTAATTCTATTTTTAGTTTTTGAGGAACCTCCATACTGTTTTCCATAGTGGCTGCATCAATTTACATTCCCACCAAGAGTGTAGGAGGGTTGCCTTTTCTCCACACCCCCTCCAGCATTTATTTATAGATATTTTAATGATGGCTATTCTGACCACTATGAGGTGATAACTCACTGTAGTTTTGATTTGCATTCTTTAATAATTAGCAATGTGGAGCATTTTTTCATGTGCCTATTGGCAATCTGTATGTCTTTGGAGAAATGTCTATTTAGACCTTCTGCCTAGTTTTTGATTTTTTTTTTCTTTTTTGAGTTGTATGAGCTGTTTGTATATTTTAGAATTAGGCCCTTGTTGGTCACATCATTTGCATGTATTTTCTCCCAAACTGTTAGCACAGGTTCTGGAACAACTGGATACCCACATGCGGAAGAATAAAATTGGACCCTTACCTCTCCCCACCCCGTAAACAAAATCAAGGCAAAATGGACCAAAGGCCTAGATGCGAGAGCCAAAATTATAAAACTCGTAGAAGAAAACATGAGAGTAAATCTTCATGACCCTGGATTTGGTCATGATTTCTTAGATCTGCTACCAAAAGCACAAGCAACAAAAGACAAAATAGATGAATTGGACTTCCTCAAGATGAAAAGCAGTTGTGTATAAAAGGAGCAAGGAATAAGATAATCCACCATCCAAAATGGCCCAAGATGTTTGCAAACCATGTATCTGATAAAGGACTAGCCCAGCAGCCAAGCCCCCGGTGGTCCAGTGCAGTGTCTGTGCGGCCCCTCCCATCCTCGGTGATCAGGGGATTTCAGGCCCCACAGCACCCAGGGTGTGGACACGGGTCATCCTCAGCACCCTCAAGGAGTGAGTGCTGGATGGTTTTGAGCCCAGATGCACTCCCATTACTGCCCTCAAAGGCTGAAAGCTTCAGCATGCCTCCAGAAGGACACAGAGTATTTGCAAGTCTTTAAGAACCAAGAGAACAGTCTTCACTTTTCTGAAAGGACATCCTATTATTTCACAGCGTGACCATTTTCAATCTGGCTCTCAGGGGTGCCCTCCCACCTTCTTAATTTCTCTGAAAGTGGCCATGGTGGTTTGGCTGTCCCCAGTCCCCACACCAGGTGACAAGGCCAGTGGGGCCAGACCCTGGTGGTCCTTAGCTTCGTTGGAGACTAACCCAGACTCTCAGCCTGAGATTAAACGTGGACGCCCCTGCTTCTCCCCATCACCGATTCTCATCTCCTCCTCTGTCTCTCTTCCTATTGCTTTTCAGTCTCAGATTTACCTGACGGCCACCACTCACAGCTCCCACAGAGCCCAGAGATTTCTCCTTGAAGGAAAAGTTCTGGAAAATCAGAGGGATAAATAAAGGATGCAGCTGATTCCTGCCTTGTGCTGACGCCCAAGAGGGTGAGGAGAGTGAATATTTTCTCATTAGAATTTTATTTTATTTTATTATTTATTTATTTATTTTGCAGTATGCGGGCCTCTCACTGCCATGGCCTCTCCCACCATGGAGCACAGGCTCTGGACACGCAGGCTCAGCGGCCATGGCTCACGGACCCAGCCGCTCCGCGGCACGTGGGATCCTCCCAGACCGGGGCATGAACCCACGTCCCCTGCATCGGCAGGCGGACTCTCAACCACTGCGCCACCAGGGAAGCCCTCATTAGAATTTTAAATCCTCCATGTAATAGATCATTGGGGGGACATCGAGTGTCTTCCTGCTCATTCTAATAATGTCATTCCTGAATTTTAATGTGGTAAATAATTTAAATTATAAATATGCTGAGGAGGATATCCATTTAAAAAATGTTAGAGATAACTCCAAGGGATTTACAACGAACTAGAACACAAAACTCTGTGTCCAGACACTGACTGAGAGATTCCTATCCTGAGCCGCAGTTCCCTGGAGGACGAAGTGGCCATGACTCTCCTCCCGCAGGTGAGCCTACACAGGCACATCCCACGTGGGACCACTGCATCACAGAATCTTAGAGTGGCCAATGGCAGGCAGCTGGCTAGAGATGCGGACAAGAGAAAACTGCCCAGCAGCCTAGGACAACACCGGGGTGAGGCCTTAGGATGGGCCAGTGTCAGAGCCTCAGAGATAACATGAAGAGACAGTTCAGGCTCTTAAGGACATCGTCAGAGATGTACTTAGGGACATATTTAGGGCCTTAGTTATGGACAGGATCAGGGCGTTATTTAGTGACAGCTTAGACTATTAGGAACAGTGTCAGGGCCTAAGTTAGGGACAGTGTCAGAGCTTCAGTTAGAGATAAGGTGAGAGCCTTAGTTAGACACAGTTCAGGCTGTTACTTAGGGATATCTTCAGGGCCTTAGAGCCAGCATCATGGCCATAATTAGAACCAGTGTCAGGGTGTTAGTTAGGGCCAAAACTAGGGTGTTAGTTAGGGAAAGAGTCATGTCATTAGTTACAGACAGTGTCAGGGTTTTAGGTAGGGACAGCAGCAAGTCCTTAGTTAAGAAGAGTGTCAGGGCCTCACTTAGGGGCAGCATCAGAATGTTAGTTAGGGAGAGTCAGGACTTTTGAATGTCAGATTCTGAGGTAGAGACAGCATCAGGACCTGAGGTAGGGACAGCATCAGAGACTTACCTAGGGACATATTCAGGGCCTTAGTTATGGACAGGATCAGGGCGTTATTGAGAGATACATGCGGCTATTAGGGACAGCATCAGTGTGTTAGGGAAAGAGTTGGGCATTTTTATAGACAGTGTCAGTGCCACAGGTAGAGACATCATCACAGACTTAGTTAGGAAGAGGGTCAGGGCCTTGGATACGGACAGTGTCAACCAACAGTGAGGGACATCTAAAGCTATTAGGGACATGGTCAAGGCCTTAGATTGGGCCAGTATCAGGGCTGTAGTGTCTACCAGTGCCAGGGCATTAATGAGGGACAAAATTAGGGTGTTAGTTACGGAAAGAGTCAGGTCAATAGTTACAGTTTTAGGGCCTCATGTAGAATCAGCATCAAGGTTTTAGTTAGGAAGAGCATCAGGGCCTCAGTTATGTTCAGCATCAGAACGTTAGTTAGGGCCAGCAACAGGGCCTTAGTTAGGGACAGTGTTGTCAGGCCCTCAGAGATAACTTGAGGGCCTTTGTAAGAGATAGTTTAGGCCGTTAGTTAGGGACACTTCAGAGACTTTCTTAGGGATATATTCAGGGCCTTAGTAATAGAATCAGGGTGTTATTTTGTGACTGCTTAGGCACAAAGAGACAGCATCAAAGCCTAAGTTAGGGAGGGTGTCAGCGTCTTGGAGATAGTGTTAGGGACTTTGTAAGTTATAGCTTAGGGCATTAGCTAGGGACAGTGTCAGGGGATAATTAAGGGCAGTGTCAGAGACTTAATGAGGGACATCTTCAGGGCCTTAGTTATGGACAGAATCAGGTCCATACTTGGGACCAGTGTCAGGCAGTTATTTAGGGGCAGTGTCAGGGCCTTCTGTAGAGATAGCATCAAGGCCCTTAGTTAGGAAGAGGGTCAGGGCCTTAGGACAGGGTCAGAGACTTACTTAGGCCCATACTCAGGGCCTTAGTAATGGACAGGATCAGGACCACAGTGAGGGACATCTAAGTCTATTAGGGACATTGTCAGGGCCTTAGATAGGATCAGCATCAGGGCCATAGTTAGGACCAGTGTCAGGTCATTATTTAGGGACAAAATTAGGATGTTAGTTAAGGAAAAGTTCAGGAAATTAACTACAGACAGTGTCAGCTTCTCAGGTAGAGACTTCAGGGTCTTAATGAGAGCATCAGCTTCTCAGGTAGGAACTGCATCAGGCCATTAGTTAAAGACAGTGTCAGGCCTTAATTAGGGAGAGTGTCAGGGCCTCAGAGAAAACTTGAGGACCTTAGTAAGAGACATTTCAGGCTGTTTGTTAGGGACATCATCAGGGCGTTAGTTATGGACAGGGTCAGGATATTAGTGAAAGACAGCTCAGGCAATTAGGCACACAGTCAGGGCCTTGTTTAGGGGAAGCGTCAGGGAGTAGTTGGGGAAAGAGTAAGGTTGTTAGGTAAAGACAGACTCAGGACCTTAGTTAGAGACACTGTCAAGTTCTTCCTTGGGGACACTGACATGGCCTCAGTTAGGGTCTTAGTTAGAGATAGTGTCAGAGACTTAGTTATGGACATCTTTAGGGCCTCAGTTAGAAGTAATTTGAGGGCCTTAGTGAGAGACATTTTGGGTCATTAGTGACATCGTCAGGACCTTAGTGACGTCTTCAGTACATCATTTATGGGCCGCATAGGGCATTAATGAAGGACAGTTCATGTTATTAGGGAGCGTGTCAGGGCCTTAGTTAGGGACTATATCAGGGTCTTTGTTAGGGAAAGACTGAGGCCAGTTAAAGACAGACTCAGGGCCTTAGTTAGAGACCCCCTCAGTCCTTAGTTAGGGAGAGTGTCAGGGCCTCGGTTAAAGATAAGTTGAGAGCCTTTGTTAAGGACAGCCTCAGGACCTCAGGAACAGCATAAGGACCTTAATTAAGGTCGGTGTCAAGGCTTTAGTTAGAGACAGTTCAGGGCAATAGTTAGGGACATAATCAGGGCCTTTGTTAGGGACAACCTCAGTCCTTAGAGACAGCATCAGGACCTTAGCTAGGGAGAGAGAGAAATTCATAGTTAGGGAAAGCTCACGCCATTCTAGACAGCTCAGGGCCATAGTTAGTGTCAGGGTCAGGGCCTGGTAGTGAAATCAAGCAGGGCCCTGTGGGGCTCCTGGGCATGAAAGCCTTTCCCATGTCTCCTGTTTCCTGTTTGTTGGGAATAGGACTCAGGCTCCACGAACTTCTCTGAGTTCCAAAGGGCAGATTCCAACAGTTGCTAATCAGGGAAGGGAGGAGATGCAGAGACAAGTGAGGAATCATCAAGAAACAATAGTGCAGCCTTGGGGCAGGATCCTGGTTCTGCCTCAAGGGATGTACTTAAGAGTATCTTTGGACTCTTTACCAAACTAAAACTCCCACAAAATACAAGATTTTAGTGTGCTTCACTCCAGAGAAGCTCATCAAGAAACCATCTGTGGCCAGATTAAAGGGAGTTAAGGCCCTGTACACATACTAATCCTTAGGAGCAAGTGTGTCCTTAAACCATTATTGTAAAACTCCTCACAAGATCCCCCTGAATAGGGACACACGGTTTTTGAGGGCACGAGTTTTCTGTGTCCCCCTTCGGCTGCCAAAGCAGTAAAGCTATTCTTTTCTACTTCCTCCAAACGTCTCTTTGAGATTCGATTCAGCACTTGTGCACAGAAGTCGAGTTTTTGACATCAAATTTAGTATCCAGTGTGGGGCTAACTTGGGGATGGCCCCTGTGGGTCCCCTGAGTTGATCGGACAGTCTGAGATTTTCTCCACGCCAGCCTCTTTCAAGTGAGTGTAGGGTTGGGGAATTCCTTTAGAGACCAGACTACCTGGGACTCTTGCCTGGAAAGGCCGAGTCCCAGTCATCCCAGCAGTTAGAACTCTGGGGCAGGAATAGATGTGGAAGAGGGACAACCCTAGCAGGCCGTCTTTGCCTTGAGGATGTTCCTCTCTTCCTCCTGCCTGGACTGCCCCGAATGTCCTTCTCCAAGGGATTATGTTGGGGAACCAGAAAAATAGCATTTGGGATTTTGCAACACCTCAGCCAGCATGTGGTAACTCCCCTGGCATGCACTCTGAGGTCCTTTTAGCCCTGTACATTTGGGGGAGCCTTGGTTCTCACTTGGGTGACTTTTCATTCCAGGAAATCTCATTTGGAAGGTGCACCACTTGGACAGAAGTCACAGGCTAAGTTGAGACTTGGAAGCTGATTTCAGTCTTGTGCTGTTTGGTTTTTGGTTTCTGGTTCCTCTGGTTTGAGGCTTCCGTTGGTGGTTAGGATTTTGTTTTGCTCTTAGTCCGCATGTCAGTGTTCCATGGTTCCAACATAAGAAGTGCTTCTTCATCAGTTCCATCTGATAGCCAATGGGCAAAATCCTGGCAGACTGGTCAACCTATAGTTGTAAACCTAAGACTAAGAAAAGAATAAAATTCTATTGTAATTTTGTCTGGCCAATGCATGGATACATTCTTGAAAATAAGGAAAGGTGGTCTTTGAATGGTAACCTAAATGACTATACTATCCTTCAGCTAGAGTTATTTTGTCACAGGAAGAGAAAGACAAAAGAAGTTCCATATGTTCAAGCATTTATGAAGCTACGTAATAAACAAAGTGAGTAGCTAGGTAACAGGCTGATGGTACAAAGAGAAAAGAAAGTCACTTTGTACTAGAGCTGGTTATGTCTGAATGAGGAAAAAAATAAGGGGTAACATAAGATGGATACAGAAGGTGATGAACATTTGTGAAAAGGGAACACTGAGGAAAGAGTTGTGCATGACCGGGATTTTCTAAGACGGATTTTGTTGGAAGTGGGTTAGGGCAAGCCTGGATTTGGTTTCTCCCTCCAAAGTTTTCTGGGAAAGCTGCTTTCGATAACAGCTTGTGAGTTCCTTTGCCTGTGTCTGTGATCTCTCTTTTTGTTTGAAATCTCTTTACTTTGGTTCAGTGAATAAGTGTTGTTTGGCCAATTCTAACAGTTCTTTTGATCTCCAGCTAACTTTGAGATGCTTTCGAAGGCCCTTGAGCCATCTCAGACAGAAATGTGTGATTAGTATGTTAAATTATATGGAATTCCTAAAAATCTAGTATGTCCTGGTAAAATTTTATCAGTCATAATTCTAGTAATTCTTAAATGTTGTATATAACAGCAATCATGGTTTCTTTTGTCATTTACAGTGTGATCCAAGGTTTAGCCATGACCTTTTAAGTCTTTATGTGATTTATAGATAGTTACTGTGTGCTCTAATACTCTTCAAAGGTGCTCTATCTTCAAGAAGATCTATGTGAAGGACCTTTTGGCAAGCACAGGTCTCTGATAAATTTCATATCATAATGCCAAACTGGGTAAGAAATTAAAAATCTTAATGGAGAATCTGATGGCTTCATACAAAGTTAACAAAAGGATTGGTTACTGAGTGAACTGGTGAATATGGTTATCATGTTTTTGTTTTTTTGTTACTGGCTTTGATCTGTGTTTTCCAGACACAGGGAAGTCCTTCCCCTCAAGCTACTTAGGACATGGAGCAATTGGATGAATTACACCTCTGTATTGAAATCTGTATTTATGAAAGTTACTGTGTTGGCTTCATTTTGCCCTGATGTTTAAGAGAAAAGTTACCTAGTGAAGTTATCAGAATGTAATGACTCACGATGTATCACTGTTTGCTTTAGGTCTATTGCTAAAAGCACAGGTACAATGCTTGTGTGACAATTGGGTATGAATAATAAAATGTATGGCCTATATAAAGCATTTTCTCATTAACATACCTCCGAGCATGTTCAGGATATCTGATCAGTATTCCCCCAATGTGGATTAACTAGGTAAATATAAAGGAGACCTAGCACTGGGGGACATGATCTACACCTGGGGCAAACAGCTGAATCATTCTGGCACTGAGGGATTGACCTTTTGATCATCAATGCTTTCTATTGTAATCAAAAGTGAAAAAAAAGAAAACTCTTCATGTATCAAGGTGTGAGGAAGTCACTCTGGCTTATACCTGGTTTAACTTAAATTTTACTGACAAAAGTTGCCTGTTTTGTGGCCTATTGGATATGAATTGTACATTTGCTTTGGCATTGAAGAGGGGAATGCATTTGACAGTCAAAAAGGAGTGACTATGGTTCAGATATCCAATGCATTTGACAGTCAAAAAGGAGTGACTATGGTTCAGATATGGTTCAGATATCCAACTATGGTTGAGATATTCAGATATCCAATGTAGATGTGATTTAGATGCATTCCTGTATTTTTTGTTTGTTTGTTTTCTAAGTTTTTTTTTGTTTTTGTTTTTTTTTGCTGTAGACCATTTTTTAAGCCTATTGAATTTGTTACAATATTGTTTCTGTTTCATGTTTTGGAGTTTAGGTCACGAGGCATATGGGATGTTAGCTCCCCGCCCAGGGATCAAATGGGCACCCACTGCGTTGGAAGGCGAAGTCTTAACCACTGGACCACCAGGGAAGTCCCTGCATTCCTGTATTGTTCAACTTGGATTTCTGAGCTATATCAGACTCGGGACGCCACCAGCCATGCTCAAAACAATGTCTGCTGATAGCTGCAACCGTACGTTTTCAAGGACTCCTCTCTTAACTATTAAATTTCAAACAATGATGTTAGATCAGATACTAATAGAAAGATGAGACAAATGTGTAGTGGTCAATAGCTCCTGTTATGGATACATCAATACTACAACAGAAGTTAAAACCTACTTAGGTAGAATTAGACAACTGGCTACAAAGTCTCTCTGAAGTGTCAGTTCCAGACCAGGTTTCAGACTTACTCTCCTGAATTCCTAAGGGAATGAGATCTATTTTTACTATTAATTTTTCAGTTGTTACCCCTCCTATTTTAACTGGATTGGTTGCACCAAAATGGGGGACCAAGGGACTGAGATCTTAATCATACGAGTCTCAGGTACAGGACTTGGAACTCAAATATTTCTAACTTGGTATCCATTCCCCTAGATTTAGGCAGGACGGCACCCCATTTCAGCAGGAAATAGGCAGAGTGGTCATCACCCTGTTCCCTGAAAGATGTGGGGAAAGATAAAAGTGAGGTGTTGATTAAGACCGAATCCCCTTAAAACCGAGTTCCTGTGCCAAGTTTATGATTAATATCTCAATCTGAAATGATGATTCCTTTTCTTGTCAAAAATCTGTTCTCCTCAAAATTAGGGAGTATCCAGAAGAGGAGGAGTGAAACTGAGAGGGACTCTGCGGTCTCCTGGGCACAGAAGCCTTTCTGTGTGCCTCCTAACTTGTTTTAGGGAATAGACTAGAGACTCCAGGGCCTTATCTGAGTTCCAAAGGGCAAATTCGAACAGTTGCTAATCAGGGAAGTGAGAAGATGCAGAGACAGGGAGGAACAGTCAAGAAACAATAGTGCAGCCTTGAGGCAGGGTCCTGGTTCTGCCTCAAGGGATACACATAACAATATCTTTGAGCTCCTTAGAGAACTAAAACCCCCAACAAATGGAAGATGTTAGCATTCTTCAGTCCTGAGGAACTCATCAAGAAACCACCTGAGACCAGATTAAAGGCGTGCAGGCCCTGCATACACACTGATCCTTATCAGCAAGCACACCCTTGAACCATCGCTATAAAACACCAAATCCACCCACATTGGGACACACAGCTGTAGAGGGCACAAGTCTTCTGTGTCCTCCATTGGCTGGCAGAGTGATAAAACTAATCTCTTCTATTTTTCCAAAACACTGTATTCGAGATTTGATTCAGAACTGGTGCAGAGAGGCTGAATTTTCAGTATCAGTTAGGTACAGAGTCAGGCAGTTTGTTAGAAACAGTGTCAGGTCTATAGTTATGGAAAGCCTCAGGGAATTAGGGAGGGACAGACCAAGATATTACAGACAGCATCAGATCCTGAGTTCGGGAGAGCGTCAGGGCATGACGTAGGACCAGCATCAGGACTGTAGTTAGGATCAGCATCACGGTCTTAGTTAGAGTTATTGCCAGGACCTGAGTTAGGAAAAGTGTCAGGGCCTGACTTAGGGACAGCTTCAGGGCCTTAGTTAGGGACAGAGTCAAGACCTGACTTAGGGACAATGTCAGGGCCTGAGTGAGGCCTAGCATCAGGTTCTTAGCTAGGATCAGCATCAGGGCCTTAGTTAAAGACATTGTCAGGGCCTGAGTTAGGCACAGCAACAGGGCTTCAAAGGGACAGCCTCAGGGACACACTTTGGGATGGCAGCAGAACTTTAGTAGGGACAGTGTCAGGACCATGGTAAGAGATGGATCAAGTTATTAGCTCAGGATAGAGTCAGCACATTAGTTATTGACAGCAGCAAGGCTGACGTTAGAGACAGCTTCAGGGCCTTACTTAGGGACAACGTCATAACATGAGTTACACCAACATCAGGGCCTAGGGTTAGACTAGGGTCAAGGCCTTTGTTAGGGACAATGTAACGACCAGTGTTAGACCTAGCATGAGGGCCTGAGTTAGGCTGAGCTTCAGGGCCTTAGTTAGGGACAGCCTCAGGGCCTCACTTAGGGACAGCTTCAGGGCTTACCTAGGGACTGTCTGTATGTTGGTAAGAGATAGGTAAGGATATCAGCTCAGGATACTGTCAGGACTTCAGTTATTGACAACATCAGGGCCTTAGTTAGGGACAGTGTCAGGGCGGTACTTACGACAAGTGTCAGAGTCTTTGTGAGGTACAGTGTCAGGGCCTGAGTTAGGAGTAGTGTCAGGGCCTTAGTTAGGGACAGCATCAGGGCTTTAGTTAGCATAAGAGGCAAGACTTTAGCTAGGGACAGGGTAAGGTTAATGTCTAGGGATAGTGTCAGGAAATGAGCTTGGGATAGTATCAAACCTTGTTACAGAGAGTATCAGGGCCTTACTTAGGAGCAGTGTCAGGGCTTCAGGTAGGGACTGTCAGATCCTGACTTAGGGAGAGCGACAGGGCCTGAGTAAGACCTAGTGTCAGGGCCTTAGCTAAGGACAGTGTCAGGACATGACTTAGGAAGAGCATCAGGGTCTCAAAGACATTTTGAGGGTCTGAGTTAGGTACAGCGTCTGGGCCTGAGTTAAGGAAAGCCTAGGGCTTCACTTAGGGAGAGTGTCAGGGCTGACATAGGGACAAAGTTAGGACCTTGGTTAGAGATAGGTCAGTATATTAGCTCAAGATAGTGTCAGGACTTTAGTTATTGATGGCAGCAGGGCCTATATTAGGGACAGCTTCCGGGCCTTAGTTAGAGACAGTGTCAGGGCCTTAGTTAGGATTAGCCAGGGACTTAGTTAGAGACAGCATTAGGGCTTGGGTTAGGAAAAGAGACCAGACATTAGCTAGGGACAGGGTCAGATTACATTCTAGGCATAGTATAAGGAAATGACCTAGGGATAGTGTCAAGACCTTAGTTATTGAGAGCATCAGGGTCTTATTTAGGACCAGTGTCACGGCTTCAGGCAAGGACAGCATCAGAGCCTGAGTTAAGGATAGCATCAGGGCCTTACTTAGGGACAATGTCAGGGCCTGAGTGAGGGGTACACTCAGGGATTGAGTTAAAAGCAGTGTTGGGGCCTTAGTTAGGGACAGTGGTAGGGCATGACTTAGAAAGAGCATCAGGGTCTCAAAGACATTTTGAGGGTCTGAGTTAGGTACAGCATCTGGGCCTGAGTTAGGGACAGACTCAAGTCTTCACGTAGGGACAGAATCAGGGCTTACATAGGGACAGTGTCAGGACCTTGGTAAGAGATGGGTCGGGATATTAGCTCAG
Source organism: Aethalodelphis obliquidens (assembly GCF_003676395.1). Taxonomy (NCBI): domain Eukaryota; kingdom Metazoa; phylum Chordata; class Mammalia; order Artiodactyla; family Delphinidae; genus Aethalodelphis; species Aethalodelphis obliquidens. Next base: position 88,266,992 of record NW_020837947.1, read on the forward strand.
GATAGTTTCAGGACGGTAGTTATTGAAAGCAGCAAGGCTGATGTTAGGGACAGCTTCAGGGCCTTAGTTAGGGACAATGTCAGGGCCTGAAATAGGCCTAAATTCACGGCTTGACTTAGACCTAGCTTTAGGACATGAGTTAGGACTAGCATAGGGCCCTTTTTAGGGGCAGTGCCAGGGTCTGAGTCAGGCGTAGCATCAGGGCTTGAGTTAGACCTAGCATCTGGGCCTGAGTTAGGTCTAGCTTCAGGACCTTAGTTAGAGATAGTTTCCAGGCCTTAGTTAGGACTAGCATCAGGGCCTTTATTAGGGACAATGTCAGGACTAGAGTTAGGGCTAGTGTGAGGGACTTAGTTAGTGACAGCCTCAGGGCTTACTTACGGAGAGTGTCAGGGCCTTGGTAACAGAGGCACCAGGACATTACCTATGGATAGTGTTGGGATTTAGTTATTGACGGCAGGAGGCCCTAGGTTAGGGACAGAGTGGGATCTGAGTTAGGACTCACATCAGGGCCTGAATTAGGACTAGCCTGAAGGCTGTAGTTAGGGACAGTGTAAAGGCCTGAGTTAGGACTTGTGTCAGGGCCTTCGTTAGGGACAGCACTAGAGCTTTAGATAGCATAAGAGGCAGGAAATTAGTTAAGGACAGTGTCAGGTTAAGGGCTAGGGATAGTGTCAGGAAATGAGGTAGGGATAGCGTGAAGACCTTAGTTATTGAGAGCATCAGGCCCTTATTGAGCACCAGCATCAGTGACTTATTCCGGACCAGTGTCAGGGCTTCAGGTAGGGAGAGCGTCAGAGCCTGACATAGGGAGAGCGACAAGGCCTGAGTGAGGCGCAGTGTCAGGGCCTTAGCTAGGGACAGATCAGGTCATGACAGGAGCAGCATCAGGGCCCTTGTAGGATCAGTTTTACAGTCTTACTTCAAGATATTATCAGGGCCTGAGTTACTCACAGCGTCAGGGCCTCAGTTAGGGATAATTTCAGGGCCTGGGTCAGGGACAGCTTCAGGACCTTATTTAGAGACAGCGTCAGGGCTGACTTAGGGACAGTGTGAGGACTTTGATTAGAGATGGGTCAGGATATTATCTCAGGATAGTGTCAGGAATTTAGTTATTGCCAGCAGCAGTGTCTATATTAGGGACAGCTTCCGGGCCTTAGTTAGAGAGAGTGTCACAGTCTTAGGATTAACCAGGGCCTTAGTTAGGCAGAGCAATAGGGTATCAGATAGGATAAAAGGCAGGACATTAGCTAGAGAGAGGGTGAGGTTAAAGTCTAGGGACAGTGTCAGGAAATGACCTAAGGATAGTGTCAAGACCTTACTGAGAGTATCAAGACCCTATTTAGGACAAGCGTCAGGGCTTCAGGTAGGGACAGCATCAGAGCCTGACTTAGGGAGAGTGACAGGGCCTGAGTGAGGCCTAGCATCAGGGACTTAGTTAGTGACAGTATCAGGGCATGACTCAGGAGCAGCATCAGGGCCTTCGTAGGATCAGCGTTAGGTTCTTAGGATAAGAGGCAGGACATTAGCTAGGGACAGAGCCAGGTTACGGGCTAGGGATAGTGTGAAGACCTTAGTTATTGAGAGCATCAGGGCCTTATTCAGGACCAGTGTCATAGCTTGATGTAGGCACAGCATCAGAGCCTGACTGAGGTACAGCGACAGGGAATACCTGAAGACTCTCGTTAGCACCTGAGTTAGGGGCAGTGTCAGGGCATGACTTAGGAGGAGCATAAGGGCCTCGTTAGGATCAGCATCAGGGTCTTTGTTAAAGACATTCTCAGGGCCTTTTGTAGGGACAGCCTCTGGCCCTTGCTTACGGCAGCGTCAGAGCTTACTTAGGTACAGTTTCAGGACCTTGGTAAGAGATGGGTCAGGAAATTAGCTCAAGGTAGTGTCAGGACTTTAGTTGTTGACAGCAGCAGGGCCTTAGTTAGGACTAGCCTCAGGGCCTTTGTTAAGTACAGTTTCACAGCCTGAGGTAGGAGTAGTATCAGGGCCTTATTAAGGGACAGTGTCAGGGCCTGAGTTAGGTGTACTGTCAGGGCATTAGTTACAGACAGTGTCAGGGCCTGACTTAGGACGAACATCTAGGAATTAGGTAGGGACAGTGTCACAGCCTTGAGACTAATATGTGGGCCTCAGTTAAGGACAGATTCAGGGCTATAGTTAGCATAAGAGACACGACTTTAGCTAGGGTAAAGTCTACGGATTATGTCAGGAAATGATGTAGGGATAGTGTCAAGACCTTAGTTACTGAGAGTATCAGGGTCTTATTTACAACCAGTGTCAGGGCTTCAGGTAGGGACAGCATCAGAGCCTGACTTAGTGAGAGAGACAGGGCCTGAGTGAGGCCTCTCATCCAGTCCTTTGCTGGGGACACTGTCAGGGCACGACTTAGGTCAGCACCAGGGCCTTTTGTGGATCAGCATTAGGGTTTTAGTTAAAGACATGATCAGAGCCCGAGTCAGGCACAGCATCAATCCCTCAGTTAGGGATAGCTTCAGGGTCTGAGTTAGGGTCAGCCTCATGTCCTGAATTAGGGACAGTGACAGGGCTTTCTTAGGGACAGTGTCAGGGCCCAGGTTAGAGATGGTCAGGATATAAGCTCAGGATATTGTCAGGACTTTATGTATTGAATGCAGCACAGCTTTAGGTAGACACAGTGTCAGAGCCTGAGTTAGGGCTAGCATCAAAGCCTTTGTTAGGTACAGTGTCAGAAACTGAATTAGGTGTAGAGTCAGGGCCTTAGTTACGGACAGTGTCAGAGCCTGGGTTAGGAGTAGTGTCAAGGCCTTAGTCAGGGAATGATACTGTCCCTAACTAAGGCCCTGACTCTACTTCTAACTCAGGCCCTGACACTATACCTAACAATGGCTTTGATGCTATTCCTTACTCAGGCACTGACACTGTCCCTAACTAAAGCCCAGACACTCCTCCGAACTCAGGCCCTGACACCGTCCCTAACTAATGCCCTGATACTACTCGTAACTCAGGCACTGACACTGTCCCTAAGACAGGCCCTGACATGATTCCTAACATAGGCTCTTATGCTAGTCTGAACTAAGGCTCTGACATTGTCCCTAACTAAGGCCCTGACACTACTCCTACACCGGCCCTGGCACGATTCCTAACATAGGTTCTGATGTTAGTCTTAACTAAGGCCCTGACACTGGCACTAACTAAGGCCCTGACACTACTCCTAACACAGGCCCTGCTAGTCCTAACTAAGGTCCCGACACTGTCCCTAAGTCAGGCCCTGACACGATTCCTAACATAGGCTCTGATGCTAGTCCTAACAAAGGCCCTGACATTGTCCCTAACTAAGGCCGTGACACCGCACCTGTATCTGGCTCTGACACTGCCCCTAACTAAGGCCCTGACCCTAGTCCTAATTCAGGCTCTGACACGATACCTAATGAAGGCTCTGATGCTAGTCTTAACTAACCCCCTGACACTGGCCATAACTAAGGCCTTGACAGTACACCTAACCCAGGCACTGACAATGTCCCTTACTGAAGGTCTGATACTACTCCTAACTCTGGCTCTGACACTTGCCCTAACTAAGGCCTTGACACTAGTCCTAACTGACGCACTGACAGTGTCCGTAACTAAGGCCCTGACACTATTCCTACCTCAGGCCCTGACACGATACGTAACGAAGACTCTGATGCTAGTGCTAACTAAGGACCTGACACTATTCCTAACTTAGGCCATGACACTACTCCTACCTCAGCCCTGCTAGTCCTAACTATGGCCCCGACACTGTCCCTAACTCAGCCCATGGCATGATTTCTAACATAGGCTCTTATGCTAGTCCTAACTGAGGCCCTGGCACTGTCTCTAACTAAAGCCCTGACCCTATTCCTAACTCAGGTGCTGATACAATACCTAACTAAGGCACTGATGCTACTCCTAACTAAAGCCCTGACACTGTCCCTAACTAAGGCCCTGACACTACTCCTAACTCAGGCCCTGACATGATACCTAATGAAGACTCTGATCCTAGTCTTAACTAAGCCCCTGACACTGTCCCTAGCTAAGGCCCTGACAGTACTCCTAACTCAGGCCCTGACACAATTCCTAACATAAGTTCTGATGCTAGTCTAAACTAAGGCCCTAACACTGTCCCTAACTAACGCCCTGACACTACTCCTATCTCAGGCACTGACACTGTCCCTATCTAAGCCCCTGACACTACTCCTAACTCTGGCACTGATAGAATACCTAACAAAGGCCCTGACACTACTCCTAACTCAGGCCCTAACACGGTACCTAACACTGGCTCTGAGGATAGTCTTAAATCAGGGCTTGACCCTGTCCCTAACTCAGGCCCTGACACAATACCTAAACGAAGGCCCTGATTCTCGTCCTAACTAAGGATCTGTTGCCACCAATATCTAAAGTCCTGACACTATCCTGAGCTTATATCCTGACCCATGTCTTACTAACATCCTGAAACTGTCTCTAAGTAAGTCTTGACTCTGTCCCTAAGTGAGGCCCTGAGGTTGCCCCTAACAGAGGCCTTGATAATGTCTTTAACAAAGACACTGATGCTGATCCTACAGAGGCACTTGTGCTGCTCCTAAGCCTTTCCCGGACACTATCCCTAGGTAAGGCCCTGACACTGCTCCTAAATAAGGCCCTGATGCTCTCAATAACGAAGACCTTCAAACAATCCCTCGTTAATTTCCTGACATTATCCCTAGCCCGTAACCTGAGTCACTCCGTAGATTATGCCCTGCCTCTATCTTACCTGAAGCCCTAGGGCTGTGCCTAACTAAGGCCCTGACTAGTCCTAACTAAGGCCCTGACACTACTCCTAACTCAGGCCTTGACACTATCCCTAACTAAGGCCCTGACACTACTCCTAATTCAGGCCCTGACACTACTCCTAACAGAGGTCATGACACTGACCCTAACTAAAGCCCTGACACTACCCCTAACTCAGGCCCTGACAAGATTCCTAATATAGGCTCTGATGCCAGTCCTAACTAATACCCTGACACTGTCCCTAAAGAAGGCCCTGACACTACTCCTAACAGAGGCCATGACACTGACCCTAACTAAGGCCCTGACACTACTCCTAACTCTGGCCCTGCTAGTCCTCACTAAGTCCTCGACACTGTCCTTAACTCAGGCCCTGACACGATTTCTAACATAGGCCCTGACATTACTCCTAACACAGGCCCCAAACATTCCTCCTAACTCAGGCCCTAACATGATCCCTAACATTGGCTCTGAGGATAGTCCTAAATCAGGGCCTGACCCTGTCTCTAACTAAGGCCATGACACTACTACTAAATCAGGCCCTGACACAATACCTAACGAAGGCCCTGATTCTCATCCTAACTAAGGCCCTGACACTGTCCCTACCTAAGGCCCTGACACCACTCCTAACACAGGCCCTGACACGATTCCTGACATAGGCTCTGATGCTATTCTAAACTAAGGCCCTTACACGGGCCATAACTAAGGGAACTGACACTGTCCCTAACGAGCGCCCTGACACTACTCCTAAATCAGACACTGACATTCTCCCTAACTAAGGCCTTGACAATACCCTTAAGACAGGCACTGACACTGTCCGTAACTAAGACCTTTTCACTACTACTAACTCAGGCACTGAAACTCTCCCTAACTAAGGTCATGACACTACTCCCAACTCAGGTACTGACCATGTCCCTAAATAAGACCCTGAAACTACTACTATCTCTGGCACTGACTCTGTCCCTAACTAAGGCTGTGACACTACACCCAACACAGGAACTGACACTGTCACTAACTAAGGCCCTGAAACTGCTTCTACCTCAGGCACTGACACTCTCACTAACAAAGGCCTTGTTAATACTCTTAACTCAGGCACTGACACTGTCCCTAACTAAGTCCGTGACAGTACTACCAACTCAAGCACTAACCCTATCCCTAACTAAGGCCCTGAAACTACTCCTAACACAGAAACAGAAACTAACCCTAACTAAGGCCATGATACTACTCCTAAATCAGGAATTAATATTCTCCCTAAATAAAGCCCTGACACTACTCCTAAATCAGGTCCTGACCCTGTCCCAAACTAAGGCCCTGACACTACTCCTAACTCAAGCACTGACACTGTCCCTAACTAATGCCGTGACACTACTCCCACTCATGTACTGACACTGTCCCTAACTAAAGCCCTTACACTACTCCTATAACAGGCACTGACATTGTCCCTAACAAAGGCCCTTACATTACTCCTAAATCAGCCCATGACACTACTCATAGCTCAGGCAATGACAGTGTCCCTAACTAAGGCCATGACACTACTCCCAACTCATGGACTGACACTGTCTCTAACTAAGGCCCTTACACTACTCCTAACTCAGCCCGTGACACTACTCCTAACTCAGGCAATGACAGTGTCCCTAACTAAAGCCATGCCACTACTCCTAAATTAGGAATTGACACGCTCCCTAACTAAGGCCCTGAAAATACTCCTAACTCAGGCAGTGACACTCACCCTAAATAAGGGCTGACACTACTCCTAACACAGGCCCTGACCCTGTCCCTAACTAAGGCCCTGACACTACTCCTAAATCAGGCACTGACACTGTCGCTAACTAAGGCCGTGACAATACTCCCAACTTGGGAACTGACATGTCCCTAACTAAAGCCGTTACACTACTCCTAACTCAGGCACTGACACTGTCCCTAACTAAGGCCATGACACTACTCCTAACTCAGGAACTGACACTGTAACTAAGGCCTTGATACTCTTCCTAAATCAGGCACTGACACTCTCCCTAACTAATGCCCTGACACTACTCTTAACTCAGGCAGTGACACTGTCACTAACTAAGGCTCTGACACTACTGCTAACTCAGGCACTGACACTGTCCTTAGCAAAGGCGTGACACCACTCCCAACTCAGACACTGACACTGTCCCTAACTAATGCCATGACACCACTCTAAACCTGGGAACTGAAACTGTCCCTAACTAAAGCCCTGACACTCCTCTTAACTCAGGCACTGACATTCTCCCTAACTAAGGCCTTGACAGTACTCAACTCAGGCACTGACACTGTCCCTACCCAAGGCCCTTACACTATTCCTCACTCAGCCCATGACACTACTCCTAAGTCAGGCAATGACAGTGTCTCTAACTAAGGCCATGACACTATTCCTAACTCAGGAACTGACACTCTACCTAACTAAGGCCTTGACAGTACTCTTAACTCAGACACTGACACTGTCTCTAACTAAGGCCCTGACACTACTACTAACTCAGGCCCTGAAACTCTCCCTAACAAAGATCATGACAGTACTCCCAACTCAGGTACTTACCATGTCCCTAACTAAGGCCCTGAAACTACTCCTATCTCTGGAACTGACTCTGTCCCTAACTAAGGCCATGACACTACTCCCAACATGGGAACTGACACTGTCCCTAACTAAGGCCCTGAAACTACTCCCAACTCAGGCACTGACACTCTCCTTAACTAAAGCCATAACACCACTCCAAAGTCAGGCATTGACACTGTCCCTAACTAAGTCTGTGACTCAACACCTAACTCAGACACTGACATGGTCCCTAACTAAAGCTGTGACACTATTCCTAACTCAAGCATTGACACTGTTCCGAACTAAGGACCTGAAACTACTCCCAACACAGGGACTGACACTGTCCTTAACTAAGGACCTGATATTACGCCCAACATAGGTAGTGACATGGTCCATAACTTAGGCCCTGTTTCTACTCCTAAATCAGGTGCTGATACAATACCTAACGAAGGCACAAATGCTACTCCTAACTCAGGCCCTGACATGGTCCCTAACTAAGGCCGTCACACTACTCCAAAAACAGGCCCAACACTACTCCTAACTAAGGCACTGACACTGTCCCTAACTAAGGCCCTCATACTCCTTCTTACTCAGGCACTGACACTCTGCCTAACTAAGGCCTTGACAATACTCTTAACTGAGGCACTGACACTGTCCCTAGCTAAGGCTGTAATACCACTCTAAACATGGGGACTGACACTGTCCTTAACTAAAGCCCTGACACTACTCCTAACTCAGGGACTGACATTCTTCATAACAAAGGCCTTGACAATACTCTTAACTCAGGCACTGAAACTGTCCGTAACTAAGGCCCTGACACTACTACTAACTCAGGCACTGAAACTCGCTCTAACTAAGGTCATGACACTACTCCCAACTCAGGTACTAACCATGTCCCTAACTAATGCCCTGAAACTACTGTTATCACTGGCACGGACTCTGTCCCTAACTAAGGCCAGGACACTACTCCCAACTTGGGAACTGAAACTTTCCCTAACTAAGGCCATGAAACTACTCCTAACTCAGGCAATGACACTCTCCCTAACAAAGGCCTTGATAATATGCTTAAATCAGGCACAGACACTATCCCTAACTAAGGCCCTGAAACTACTTGCAACTCATAACTGACACTGTCCCTAACTAAGGCCCTTACACTCCTCCTAACTCATCCCGTTACACTACTCCTAACTCAGGCAATGAGAGTGTCCCTAACTAAGGCCATGACACTACTTCTAACTCAGGAACTGATACTCTACCTAACTAAGGCCCGGACACTATTCTAAACTCAGCACTGACACTGTCCCTAACTAAGTCCGGGACACAACACACAACTCAGGCACTGACACTGTCACTAACTAAAGCCATGACAATACTCCTAACTCAAGTAGTGAAACTGTCCCTAACTAAGGGCCTGAAACTACCCCCAAAACAGGGAATGACACTCTCCTTAACTAAAGCCATGACACTACTCCTAACACAGGCATTGACACTGTCCCTAACTAAGGGCCTGAAACTATTCGCAACTCAGGCACTGACACTGTCCTTAAATAAGGACCTAACATTACTCCCATCTCAGGCACTCACACTCTGCCTAACTAAGGCCTTGCCAATACTCTTAACTGAGGCACTGACACTGTCCCTAACTAAGGCCTTCACACTACTCCTAACTCAGGCCATAACACTACTCCTAACTCAGGAACTGACTTTCTCCCTAACAAAGGACCTGATACTAATCGTAACTCCAGCAATGACACTCTGTCTAACTAAGGCCTTGACAGACTCTTAACTGAGGCACTGAAACTGTCCCTAACTAAGGCCCTGACACTACTCTTAATTCAGCCCGTGACACTACTCCTAACTCAGGCAATGACAGTGTCCCTAACTAAGGCCATGACACTATTCCTAACTCAGGAACTGACATACTTCCTAACTAAGGTGCTGATAATACTCCTAAATCAGGCACTGACACTCTCCCTAACTAAAGCCCAGACACTATTCCTAACTCAGCACTGACCCTGTCCCTAACTAAGTCCGAGACACTACTCCCAACTCAGGCACTGACACTTTCCTTAACTAAAGCCATGACACTACTCCTATCTTAGGCTTTGACAATGTCCCTAACTGAGGGCCTGAAACTACTCACAAATCAGGCACTGACATTGTCCCTAACTAACACCGTGACACTACTCCAAACTGAAGAATTGACAATGTCCCTAAGCAAGGACCTGAAACTACCCACAAACAGGGATTGACTCTGTCCTTAACTAAGAACCTGATACTACTCCCAACATAGGCAGTGACACGGTCCGTAACTTAGGCCCTGTTTGTACTCCTAAATCAGGCGCTGATACAATACCTAACAAAGGCACCGAAGCTACTCCTAACTCAAACCCTGACACTGTCCCTAACTAAGGCCATCACACTACTCCTAACACAGTCCCAACACTCCTCGTAACTCAGGCACTGATATTGTCCCTAACTAAGGCTCCGAGACTACTCCCAACTCAGGCACTGACACTGTCACTAACTAAGGCCCTGACACTACTATTAAATAAGGCACAGCCACTGTCACTAAGAAAGGCCCTCACACTACTCCTAAGTGAGGTCTTAACACTATGCCTAACTCAGGCCCTGAGACTGTCCCTAACTAAGGCCATGGCACTACTCCTAACTCAGGGACTGACACTATCCCTAAATAAGGCCCTGACACTACTACTAACTCAGGCTCTGACACTCTCCTTAACAAAAGCCTTGACAATACTCTTAACCTAGGCACTGACTATGTCCGTACCTAAAGCTCTAAAACTACTACTAACTGAGGCAGTGACAAAGTCCCTAATTGAGGCCTTGACACTACACAGGTGTAGTAGTGTCACCTACTAGTGTCACTCAGGCCCTGGCACTGTCCCTAACTAAGGCCCTTACGCTGCTCCTAACTCAGCCAGTGACACTACTCCTATCCCAGGCATTGACACTGTCTCTAACTAAGGGCCTGAAACTTCTCAAAACTCACTCACTGACATTGTCCCTACCTAAAGCCGTGACACTACTCCTAACTCAAGAATTGACAGTGTCCCTAACTAAGGGCCTGAAACTACTCCCAACACAGGGACTGACACTGTCCTTAACTAAGGACCTTATACTACTTCCAACATAGGCAGTGACATGGTCCATATCTTAGGCCCTGTTTCTACTCCTAAATCAGGCGCTGATACAATACCTAATGAAGGCACTGATGCTACTTCTAACTCAGGCCCCGACAGTGTCCCTAACTAAGTCCGTCACACTACTCCTAACACAGACCCAACACTACTCGTAATGCAGGCACTGACACTGTCCCAAACTAAGGAACTGACACTACTCCCAACTCAGGCACTGACACTATCCCTAACTAAGGCCCTGACACTACTCCTAATTCAGGCACTGAAACTGTCCCTATAAAAGGCCCACACATTACTCCTAACTCTGTCCCTAACTCTACTGCTAACTCACACACTGACACTTGTGCCTAACTAAGGACCTGACACTACTCCTAACTCAGGTACTGACACTGTCCCTAATTAAGACCAGGACGCTACTCCCAGGTCAGGAACGGACACTCTACCTAACTGAAGTGGTGACACTAATCTTAACTCTGGCACTCACACTCTGCATAACTAAACTCTTGACAATACTCTTAACTGAGGCACTGACACTGTCCCTATCTAAACCCTTCAAACTATTCCTAACTCAAGCTATAACACTACTCCTAACTTAGGAACTGACGTTCTTCCTAACAAATGCCCTGATACTACTTCTAACTCAGGCATTGATACTCTACCTAACTAAGGCCTTGACATACTCTTAACTGCGGCACTGACACTGTCCATAAGGCCGTCACACTACTCTTAATTCAGACCATAACACTACACCTATCTCAAGCACTGACACTGTCCCTAACTAAGGCCCTGACAGTACTACAATCTAAGGCACAGACACTGTCCCTAAGAAAGGCCCTCACACTACTCCTAACTCAGGTCTAACACCACTCCTAACTCAGGCACCGACACTGTCCCTAACTAAGGCCATGGCACTACTCCTAACTCAGTGACTGACAGTATCGCTAAATAATGCCCTGACACTACTACTATCACACGCCATGACACTACTCCTAGTAAGGCTCTGACACTATCCCTAACAAAGGCCTTGACAGTACTCTTAAACTAGGCACTGATTATGTCTGTAATTAAATCCCTAACACTACTACTAACTCGGGCAGTGACAACGTCCCTCAGTGAGGCCTTGACAGTACTCCACACTCAGGCACTGGCACTGTCCATAATTAAAGCCCTTACGCTGCTCCTAAGTCAGCCAGTGACACTACTCCTAACTCAGGCAAGGACACTCTCCCTCACTAAGACCATGAAACTACTCCTAACTCAGGAACTGACACTCTACCTAACTAAGGCCTTGACATACTCTTAAGTGAGGCACTGACACTGTCCATAACTAAGGCCCTAACTCTACTCGTAACTCAGCCCGTGACACTACTCCTAACTCAGGCAATGACAGTGTCCTTAACGAAGGCCATGACACTACTCCTAACTCAAGCCATAACACTACTCCTAACTCAGGAAATGAATTTCTCCCTTCAAAGGCCATGATACTACTCCTAACTCCGGAACTGACACTCTACCTAACTGAGGCCTTGACATACTCTTAACTGAGGCACTGACACTGTCCCTAAGGCCCACACAATACTCCTAACTCAGGCCATAACACTACTCCTAATTCAGGAACTGATTTTCTCCCTAAAAAATGCCCTGATAATACTCCTAGCTCAGGCACTGACATTCTACCTAATTAAGGCCTTGACATACTCTTAATTGAGGCACTGACACTGTCCTACCTAAGGCCCTCACACTACTCCTAACACAGGCTATAACACTACTCCTAACTCAGGCACTGAAACTGTCCCTAAAAAAGGCCCACACATTACACCTAACTCTGTCCCTAACTCTACTCCTAACTCACACACTGACACTTGTGCCTAACTAAGGACCTGACACTACTCTTAACTCAGGTACTGACACTGTCCCTAATTAAGACCAGGACGCTACTCCCAGGTCAGGAACGGACACTCTACCTAACTAAAGTGGTGACACTAATCTTAACTCTGGCACTCACACTCTGCATAACTAAACTCTTGACAATACTCTTAACTGAGGCAATGACACTGTCCCTAACTAAGGCCCTGACAGTACTACTATCTAAGGCACAGACACTGTCCCTAAGAAAGGCCCTCACACTACTCCTAACTCAGGTCTAACACTACTCCTAACTCAGGCGCTGACACTGACCCTAACTAAGGCCATGGCCCTACTCCTAACTCAGTGACTGACAGTATCCCTAAATAAGGCCCTGACACTTCTACTATCACACACCGTGACACTACTCCTACGTCAGGCTCTGACACTCTGCCTAACAAAGGCCTTGACAGTACTCCTAACCTAGGCACTGACTATCTCCATAACTAAATCCCTAACACTTCTACTAACTTGGGCAGTGACAACGTCCCTAACTGAGGCCCTGACACTACTCCACACTCAGGCACTGGCACTGTCCCTAACTAAAGCCCTTATGCTACTCCTAACTCAGCTCGTGACACTATTCCTAACTCAGGCAAGGACACTCTCCCTTACTAAGGCCATGAAACTACTCCTAACTCAGGAACTGACATTCTACCTAACTAAGGCCTTGACATACTCTTAAGTGAGGCACTGACACTGTCCATAACTAAGGCCCTGACACTACACCTAACTCAGCCCATGACACAACTCCTGACTCCTCACAACTCCTGACTCAGGCAATGGGAGTGTCCCTAACTAAAGCCATGACACAACTACTAACTCAGGAACTGACACTCTACCTAACTAAGGAGCTGATATTACTCCTCAACCAGGCACTGACCCTCTCCCTAAGGCCTGGTCACTATTCCTAACTCAGCACTGACACTGTCCCTAACTAAGTCTGTGACACTACTCCCAACTCAGGCACCGACACTCTCCTTAACTAAAGCCGTGACACTACTCCTATCTCAGGCATTGACACTGTCCCTAACTAAGGGTCTGAAACTACTCCCAACTCTGGCACCGACACTCTCCTTAACTAAAGCCGTGACACTACTCCTATCTCAGGCATTGACACTGTCCCTAACTAAGGGCCTGAAACTACTCCCAACTCTGGCACTGACCTTGTCCCTAACTGAAGCCGTGAGACTACTCCTAACTCAAGAATTGACAGTGTTGGTACGTAAGGGCCTGAAACTACCCCCAACAAAGGGACTGAAACTGTCCTTAGCTAAGGACCTGATACTACTCCCAACATAGGCAGTGACACGGTCTGTAACTTAGGCACTGTTTCTCTTCTTAAGTAAGTCTCTGATACAATACCTAACGAAGGCACCAATGCTACTCGTAACTCAGGAACTGACCCTGTACCTAAGTAAGGCCATTGCACTACTCCTAACTTAGGGACTGACACTAACCCTAAATAAGGCCCTGACACTACTACTAACTCAGGCTGTGACACTACTCCTACCTCAGGCTCTGACACTCTGCCTAACAAAGGCCTCAACAATATTCTTAAACTAGGCCCTGACTATGTCTGTAATAGCCCTAACACTACTATTATCTCAGGCAGTGACAATGTCCCTTATTGAGGCCCTGAAAATACTACACATTCAGGCCCTGGCACTGTCCCTAACTAAGGCCCTTACACTACTCCTATCTCAGCCCGTGACACTACTTCTAACTCAGGCAAGGACACTCTCCCTTACTAAGGCTATGAAACTACTCCTAACTCAGAAACTGACACTCTACCTAACTAAGGTCTTGACATACTCTTAAATGAGGCACTGACACTGACCCTAAATAAGGCCCTTATGCTACTCTTACCTCAGCCCATGACACTAGTCCTAACTCAGGCAATGACAGTGTCCCTAACAAAGGCCATGACACTACTCCTAACTCAGGAACTGACACTCTACCTAATTAAGGTGCTGATATTACTCTTAAATCAGGCACTGACACTCTCCCTAACTAAGGCCCGGACACTATTCCTAACTCAGCATTGACACTTTCCCTAACTAAGTCTGTGACACTACTCTCAACTCAGGCACTGACACTGTCCTTAACTAAAGCTGTGACACTACTCCCATCTCAGGCATTAACACTGTCCCTAACTAAGGGCCTGAAAGTACTCCCAACTCAGGCACTAACATTGTCCCTAACTAAAGGCGTGACACTACTCCTAACTCAATAATTGACACTGTCCCTATGCAAGGGCCTGAAACTACCCCAACACAGGGACTGACACTGTCCTTAACTAAAGACCTGATACTACTCCCAACATAGGCAGTGACATTGTGCATAACATAGGCCCTGTTTCTACTCCTAAGTCAGGAACTGATACAATACCTAATGAAGGTACCGATGCTACTCCTAAATCAGGCCCTGACACTGTCCCCAACTAAGGCCATCACACTACTCCTAACACAGTTCCAACATTCCTCATAACTCAGGCACTGACACTGTCCCAAACTAAGGTCTGACACTACTCCTAACTCAGGCAATGACAATTTCCCTAACTAAGGCCCTGACAGTACTCCTAATTCAGGCACTGAAACTGTCCCTAAAAAAGGCCCTCATATTACTCCTAACTCTGGCTCTAATTCTACTCCTCACTCATGCACTGACACTGTGCCTAACTAAGGCCCTGACACTACTCCTAACTCAGGTACTGACACTCTCCCTAACTAAGTCCAGGACGTTACTCCCAACTCAGGAATGGACACTGTCCCTAACTAAAGCCGTGACACTCATCCTAACTCTGGCACACACACTTTGTCTAACTAAGGGCTTGACAATACTCTTAACTGACACACTGACACTGTCCCTAACTAAGGCCTTCACACTATTCCTAACTCAAGCCATAACTCTATTCCTAAATCAGGAACTGTCTTTCTCCCTAACAAAGGCCCTGATATTACTCCTAACTCAGGCACTGACACTCTACGTAACTAAGGCCTTAACAAAATCTTAACTGAGGCACTGACACTGTCCCTAAGGCCCTTGTAATACTCCTAACTCAGGACATAACACTATTCCTAACTCAGGCACTGACACTGTCACTAGTTGAGGCCCTGACACTACTTCTAACTAAGGCACAGACACTGTCACTAAGAAAGTCCCTCACACTACTCCTAGGTCAGGTCGTAACACTATTCCTAACTCAGGCACTGACACTCTCCCTAAGACCAGGAAGCTACTCCCTACTCAGGAACGGACACTTTCCCTAACTAACGCCGTGACACTAATCCTAACTCTGGCACACACTGCCTGACTAAGGCCTTGACAATACTCTTAACTGAGGCACTGACACTGTACCTAACTAAGGCCTTCACACTATTCCTGATTCAAGCCATAACACTACTCCTAACTCAGGAACTGACTTTCTCCCTAACAAATGCCCTGATACTACTCCTCACTCAGGCACTGACACTCTACCTAACTAAGGCCTTGACATACTCTTAACTGAGGCACTGACACTGTCCCTATTGCCCTCACACTACTCTTAACTCAAGCCATAACACTATTCCTAACTAAGGCACTGACACTGTCACTAACTAAGGCTCTGATACTACTACGAACTAAGGCACAGACACTGTCACTAAGAAAGGCCCTCACACTACTCCTATGTCAGGTCTTAACACTATTTCTAACTGAGGCTCTGATACTGCCCCTAACTAAGGCCATGACACTACTCCTAACTTAGGGACTGACACTATCCCTAAAAAGGCCCTGACACTACTCCTAACTCAGGCTCTGACACTCTCCCTAAAAAAAGCCTTGACAATACTCTTAACCTAGGCACTGACTATGTCAGTAACTGAAGCCCTAACACTACTACTAACTCAGGCAGTGACAACATCCCTTATTGAGGACCTGACACTACTACACACTCAGGTACTGGCACTGTCCCTAACTAAGGCCCTTACACTACTCCTATCTCAGCCGTGACACTACTTCTAGCTCAGGCAAGGCCACTCTCCCTTACTAAGGCTATGAAACTACTCCTAACTCAGGAATTGACACCCTACCTAACTAGGGTCTTGACATACTTTTAAATGAGGCACTGACACTGTCCCTAACTAAGGCCCTTACGCTACTCCTATCTCAGGGCGTGACACTACTCCTAACTCAGGCAATGACAGTGTCCCTAACAAAAGCCATGATACTACTCCTAACTCAGGAACTGACACTCTACCTAACTAAGGCGCTGATACTACTCTTAAATCAGGCACTCGCACTCTCCCTAACTAAGGCCCGGACACTATTCCTAACTCACCACTGACACTGTCCCTAACTAACTCCGTGACACTACTCCCAATTCAGGCACTGACATTGTCCCTAACTAAAGCCGTGACACTACTCCTAACTCAAGAATTGACACTGTCCCTAAGCAAGGGCCTGAAACTACCCCCAACACAGGGATTGACACTGTCCTTAACTAAGGAACTGATACTACTCCCAACATAGACAGTGACACAGTCTGTAACTTGGCCCTGTTTATAATCTTATATCAGGCGCTGATACAATACCTAATAAAGGCACTGATGCTACAACTAACTCAGGCACTGACACTGTCCCTAAGTAAGGACATGGCATTACTCTTAACTCAGGGACTGACACTATTCCTAACTAAGACCCTTACACTACTCCTAACTCAGCCCGTGACACACCTCCTAACTCAGGTACTGACACTGTCCCTAAATAAAGCCATGACAATAATCCTAACACTGGCACTCACACTCTGCCTAACTAAGGCCTTGACAATGCTCTTAAGTGAGGCACTGACACTGTCCCTAACTAAGGCATTCACACTATTCCTAACTCAAGCCACAACACTACTACTAACTCAGGAACTTACTTTCTGCCTAACAAAGGCCCTGATATTACTCCTAACTAAGGCACTGACAATCTATCAAACTAAGGCATTGACATAATCTTAACTGAGGCACAGACACTGTCCCTAAGGCCCGCACACTACTCCCAACTCAGGCCATAACACTACCCCTAACTCAGGCACTGACACTGTCACTAACTAAGGCCCTGCCACTACTACTAACTAAGGCACAGATACTGTCACTAAGAAAGGCCCTCACATTACTCCTAACTCAGGTCTTAACATAATTCCTAACTCAGGCAGCCAAAAATAAATAAATAAAAAATAAAGTATAGAATCTTAAAAAAAATCTATAAAGAATATTACAAGAATAGAATCACAGGCCAGTTTCTCCTTTGAACATGCATGCAAAATGTGTAAAGAGAAGCACAAACTATATCCATGGTATGTAAAACAATCATATATCAGAATCAAAGTAGCTTTATTCTGGCAATGCAAGGTTGCTTTAATGTCCAAATGTGAAACTGATCGCAGGAATGAATTAGAGTGGGAGAAAAGTCACTTAAAACAGAAATCTTGGGACTTCCCTGGTGGTCCAGTGTTTAGAACATGGCGCTTTCACTGCTGGGGCCGTGGGGTCCAATCCCAGGTCAGGGAACTAAGATCCTGCAAGACATGAGGCAGGGCCCCGAAAAAAAAAAAGGAAAGAAAGAAGTCTTAACCAGGAGAAGCACAAGATCGAATAAACATAACAGATAACACCTTATGAAAAGTAGGTGAATATTATGGAATATTCTAAAATTTAAAACAAAAAGAAACTTTTAAAGATTCAAAAGGATGTGACAAATATTGTACATAGGCAAAAATAAAATGAAATAAAATATACAAATGATGGGAGCCCAAAGTTCCAGATGCCCAAGTCCTGTCTCTGAAGATTCTCATTCAATGGGTTCAGGATTTCCTCCTTATTTAAAAACCTACAGGTGACTCTGGTACGATTCACAGACACAATGTAAAGCTTCTCTTTTACAGGAAAGAATACCAGTTTATTTTGTTATCTTATAGTTATACTAACAGGTTGTACTATTGACGGATAAGTCTGCTGTCAAAATGCACCCCCACTAGGGATAAAAAAGGAACTAGTAGTCTCTACTGCTACTTGGTGGCAGCACGCACGTATTGCAAGGGCAATTATTGTAGCAATCCAAATTAGTGGAACATTTTAGAATTGGAAGACGACATACAGATCATGTAGTCAAGCTTCCAACTATTATAGTTGTGAAAACTAAGGCCCATATAAATGAAATGATTTATCTCCAAAGAGCATTAGTGAAAGTATGAAATAAAAAATATCTCTGAACTTTTAATTTAGTGCTGTTTTTATTAATCTCAAGTATTAGCTTAAACTTCAGTGTGACAGATTTGGGATTGAATTCCTGCTCACGTTTACTGATTGCGTGTCTTTTAGTAAGTTACTGAAACACTTTTTTTTTAAATAGACGTATTTAATTATTTATCTTTGGCTGCCTAGGCTCTTCGTTGCTGTGCACGGGCTTTCCCTAGTTGCGGTGAGCGGGGGCTACTCTTTGTTGCAGTATGCGGGCTTCTCATTGTGGTGGCTTCTCGTTGTTGCTGAGCACGGGGTCTAGGTGCGTGGGCTTCAGTAGTTGTGGTTCACGGGCTCTAGCACGCAGGCTCAGTAGTTGTGGCACATGGTCTTAGTTGCTCCGCGGCATGTGGGATCTTCCCGGACCAGGGCTCAAACGTGTGTCCCGTGCACTGGCAGGTGGATCCTTAACCACTGCGCCAACAGGGAAGCCCTACTAATACACTTTTAACTTTGCTTTTCACGTATGTAAAATGGTGAGCCTTGACTGATACAGAATATGAGATAACCTAGCACTGTTCTTAACACATATATGTAGTTAAAACTTTTTGGCTCTCATCCCTCTTAAACAGCCTCTATCCTCTTAATAATGAATGTGTCTTTCAGCTAGCAGAGCACCCCAGAGCTGACCACATTCTGGCAAGAGATATAGGATTCTTTTTCTTACTGGGGGTTCTTTATACCTGATATTTGAAGTGCACTTAAACATGAACAACTCTTGTTTATACTGTATTAATGGATTTGATGGATGAATTTTAGAAAGTAATATGCAGGAATTGAGCTGCCTTACCCTCAAGAAATATAATCCGATAGTGGTGGCTAGAACGATAAATGGTGTTTGGACAGGGAGTCCACATTGGATGTGAACTTCCTGTACTCCCATTCGTCTATTAAGAATAAAGAGAATCCTTTCAAAATGTGTTTTAAAGGGCAGTTATTTCTTTCTGCCTCATTTAAGTTACCTGCAAGAAAAAGACAATCTCCTGCATCCTTGTTTAATAGGCTTTTAATATAAAGCAGATAATTTTTTGCAACATTTCCCAAACTTTTCATTATCAAATTGGCTGAGGCTTCTCAACGATTATCATTTCACAACAATATCTCCATCTTCAGCTTCTTTCAATGAATTGGCCTAATAGATGTGCCATTAAAACAGAGCTTCACTCTCAACGTATTTTTAATTTTGTATTCAAAGGGTATGAAGGATTCAGCCATAACAGTGAGTGGATTTCTGATACATGCTACATGATGGATGCAACTAAGTGAAAGGAGTCAGGCATGAAAGGCTACATATTGTATGGTTCCATTTATATGAAATGTCCAGCAGTGGCAAATCCATACACACAGAAAAGATTCTACATTAGTGGTTGCCAGGGGTTTGGAAGAGAGGGAAATAGGGAATGACTCCTTAAAATGGATGTAGGTTTCCTCTTGGTTGATGAAGATGTTTTGCAGCTCAGCAGTGGTGATAGTTGCACAACATTGTGACAGTAGTAAATTCCACTGAATGGTACAGTGAATTGTAAAATGATCCAAATGGTGAATTTTGTGTTATGTTCATTTTACTACAATAAAAAGGAGAAAGAATTCGGGAAAGACTTAGAGTTTGGGAAACTAAGGTGAACTGGTCAAGAAAAAGACAGCTCTATTGTTCAGTTTTCTCTCAGCTCTCCCAGTGCATTAATCCTCAGCAAAAAGTAGGCTGAACTTGTAGATGATAGTCATTCAACACAGTCCAGGGAAAAGTAAATAAAGTAAAACCCAACTCTTCTTCTTTAGCACATGTATGAAAGGTTAACTTGCTGCTCAGCTTCGTGGACATTCATGAAGACGTTTCACTTTAGGTGTCCTCTACTTCAGTACTTTACTCACAGCGCATTCACACATGTAGGCAACAGCATTCCTTAATTCGATGGAATCTGCAGCACTGGTTGTGATCAGTCTCATGAAAAGAAAAGGAAAGGTGGCGCGGAAGCCAAGGGAAGAGATTTTCAAGACAGAGACGTTGTTTAAGATCTAACTCGGCTTGGCGGTCACAAAGATAAGGATTGAGAAGTAGTCCCCTGGACTTGTCAACGGAGAAATCATTGGGGGCTTCAAGGAGATCAGTTTCACGAGAGTAGTGGGGCAGAAACCAGATCGCAGTGTAGATGGGAGGGGAGAAATGGGGGGCAAGTCAAGAAATTGATGGCAAAGGGAAAGAAGGGAGGGGTGGATAGGAGGACAGGAGAATGGAATGGAGGAGAGCATTTCCTTGTGGCTCTTTAATATGGCTGGGAGGGGCCAAAAGAGAAGGAGAGCGTGAAGATGTAGGAAGAGGGGGTGGCATCCCGAGCCCAAGGAGGACTGGCCCCTGTCTTCAGCTCCCACCAGCTGGATGGTCCCTCCCTCTAGCTTTCCACGTAGGCTGTGGAAGTTGCCCCTTGCCTCCTTGGATCAGCTTCCCTGGATTCTTTCGTCCTCTTCTTATTTCTCAGCACATCTTGGTCACATGTTATGTGAAGACAAACAAGTCACTACTGATGCTTAATTTTCTTGAAAAATCCCCCAGGCAGGTACCATTTTGGAAAACTACATATTGTTCCTCAAAAAGCCAAAGTAGCCCATTTTTCCTCTCTCATTGGGAGAGATTGTTGTTTCTTGCAGAACCCGATGAAGAGGGTGACTTGCACTTAGGAATAATGTTGCTTGAAAAGTGCAAAAGGTGAGGTAGTTTGGCTCTGAGGGGCCTCTGAGGCCTGAGACTTCCTGAGAGATGGCAGACTCACAGCTCCCATTTCCCTCTGACCCTGGGCTGTGAGCTCATCAAATGAGATGGTAAATAAAGTCACTGACATGGTTTAAAGGATAATTTTGTTCTCTCTTTTTCACTCAGAGCAAATTGAATGGAATTTGCATGCAACATATGGATGAACTATCCATACGATGGGGCTTGACCATATCCTCATGGTTCCCCTTCCCTTTTCTACATCTGGCCCCTTTAGCTCTGCAGACTTAACCCCACACCATCAGTCCACCCAGTCGGTCCACTGGACGTCTCTTCCTCTTTCGCATCTGGTCGTTGTCGTCACCTTGTTCTCCACTACCGCCTCCTGCAGTAGCTGTTAGGTCCAGAGAGGTTGGTTCACTGTGAGCATGTAACTGTCAACTCCATGGACAGGTGGAAGTGACTTGGCAGCCGGGATGCACCCACCCTGAGTTCATTATACCAATGAGGGTCAAGGAGAATGGGGATGCAGCTGGTCTGCAGAGCCCCGGCAGTTCTGAGACACATGTTCCTGGATCCACACGTTGCTCCATACCCAGCCTTGCCTTTCTTTGTTCTCTCTCTTGACTCCATCCAGGTTTCTGCTCTCCTTGTCCCTTTGGGGAGGGGGGTAAGTACCAGCCCAGGTGTAGTCCCCCAAAGCTTCCTACTTCCAAGCGTTATGTAGGCTTGTATAGCCACTTGCTTGGGTTGCCCTGGCATTCGTGCCAACAAGTTGAGTGGTTTCTGCCCTAGGCTCTCTTTTTTGGCATCCTTTCTTGCTGAAATGTCAGAGGAAACCATTGAGAGGGCATAACCGCCAGTTGACCCGAGAGATGGACCCGGGCAATCAGAGACTCCTCAACCCCTCCCCTGACCTTGGAATATACATTCTGCCTGCCATTCCCACAGTGGGAACCATTTTCAAGAACTCAGCCTTGAGAGAGTAATGTGTTCTTGAGACCATGTGGACAGTATACGTGAGTGAACCCTGTTAAGGTCTCTGTGTAAACTCAAGATCCCGGCGGGAGCGGGTGTGTGCTGAGATCTATTCGTCTTTCAGCTGACAAAGGCAACCCTTGTAAGCAGGTTCCCTTGCTTGTTAAAACTGCCACTGACTAGTCTGGAGCAGGCTGCCTCTTTCTGCAGTCTCTCGTTGCCCTCTGTGTATAGGGGCCAGTTTTCACACCAGCAGATAATCTTATGCCCAAGAGAGGAGACGTACTCTTGGCTGTCTAGGACTAGGGAAGCATGTGTTGTTATTCAGGAGCTGGAAGCTTCAGCATGACAGGAAAGAATTGAACAATCCTGGTCTCCACGTCACTTGACCTTGTTTAAAACTTGTTTCTTTGGCTTGCTTCGTTGCTTCATTTCTCCCTCCTGGGGCTGACATTGTCTGTTATGTATCACGCATGTGACATGTAGAAGTTTCAGAACCCAAAATCATATAGATCAGTAAAAATGTATATATATAAACCTATTGAAACTCACACTGGGCATAATTCATATATTCCAAAATCAGTTTGGCCCTCCGCTCATGAGATTCTTTTTATGGTATGTCCCAGCAAATCTGGGCTTCCATCCCCAATAAATTTTGGGCTTGGAGGACACAAAAGCTTTTGCTCAGACCTAAATTCTGTCTGAAAAAAAGGGAAATATTATAAGCCCTTTGTAACCTCTCCAAGAGCAGAAATGATTTACAGCTGTGGCATTGAACCATAATTCCTCGATCTCATTTGAGAAGAGTTCAGTTGGAAACAGTGTCTTGATTTTTGTTTCTTTTGTTTCTTCCCTGTTTTCTTGTCTTGCTTACCAACAATCCATTGTAATTCATGAGTTAGTATGGCAGCAGGCTGAGTGTTCCCTGGAGCTCATTAAATGAAGTGTTTTTCCTAAAATGACGTTTGTCTCCTTGTTTTCAGCCCCTCTTCTTTCCTCTGCCCTTGACTATAACCAGAGCTCAGCAAAAGCTGAGTGACTTTGTGCAGACCTTACTTAGGCTCAGCCTTTTTTTCTTCATTATTTTATTCATGGCTCCTCCATTTCATTGTTTGCCTTCTCGAAATGTGTTGAAATCTTTCTGTGGTTGATGACTTCCAAAATATCTTGGCTTTTATTGGTTGATTAATTTTGGTATTTCTACAGTTTTATTTAGATATGGTTTCAGGAGGAACAGAAAGTAAATATATTTCCTAGTCTGCCCTCTTGAGCTGAAAATCCCTGTGGATTTTAGCATCCAATGTTCCCATGGGAAAAAATCCAACCTTGGCATTAATAGATGTAACACTCAAGATTTCAGCTTTTTATTATTTATTTTTAACTTATCTTTAGATGTTTTTTTTTAAAAACTCAGTTTATTTTCAGTATAGTTTTTATTTGAAGGCTGAACATGTTAATTCATTCAACAAACAATTAAGGACTAGCTTCTCTGTAGCAGGCAGTCCTACTAGTGATATAGCATAGAATAAGACAAACAGAGTCCTTGCCCTTATGAAATTGAATTGTGACTCAGGGTAACTGAATAGCAATGAGGAAATTTTATTTCAAAAAAGTATACTATCTTTAGGTTCATTTTCAAAGCTTATGTCTAATATTAGTAGTTGGTTATCTTTCACACTATCTTTCACAAAGATTTCAGCTTTTCTTGAGCAATCACTGAGGATTTAATATATGGTCATTTCTAGTGGGAAAATAATAACTGTCTCATGGGGTTGGATGGCTCAGCCTGGTTCTGTGACATGTCCTTTGTACCTGGAGTAGAGTTGATTTACAATTTTGTGTTAGTTTCAGGTGTACAGCAAAGTTATTTAGTTATACATATATCCATTCTTTTTCAGTTTCTTTTCCCATACAGGTTGTTGCAGGATATGCAGTAGAGTTCACTGTGCTATGCAGTAGGTCCTTGTTGATTATCTATTTTATATATAGTCGTATGTATATGTTAATCCCAAACTCCTAATTAATCCCTCCCTCCCTTCACCTTTGCAGAGCACAGAATCTTAAAAGAGAAAGTTCAGGGTAGGCTCCTTGGAGGAGGTGCCATCCTTTCTAAGGATATGTAGATGCTCCTGGGGTGACCAGAGGGAGCTGTGTATGTCCAAGTTTGAGAAATGTAAGAAAATATGGGAAAACTAAGGTACAGGATTGGAACTCAGGGTTTGGGAAAAAAATGAGAGCTGATACTGGTTACATAGTGGGGCCACACAGAAAGGGGCCTTGTTTGTCATGTCAGAAGTTTGGATGTTTATCCTGAAGGCTTTGGGAAACAGTAAAGAACAATGAGATGGACTTCTGGTTTAGAGGCTCTCTCGGACCTCCATGTGGAAGGCAGTTGATTGGGTGCTGGGTGAATTGTAATCTAAGGGTCCCACTTAAGTTATAAACAGTTGCACTGGATTTTGGAGATCAAAGACAGAATGGGTGGGGCCTGGTGAGCAGTTAGAAAAGGGAGGGCAGCAAGCCTTGGTGACAGTTTACAGCTTCATCTTTTTGTGAGATACAGAGCACAGTAGGAAGGGATTGGGGGTGGGGAGAGGATCTTACTTGATCTTCAGTGCTTTAGATGGGCCTGGTAGACAGGTCAGGGCCCAAGGTACAGATCTGAGCTTTTTGGGAGGACAAATGTTTGAAGGTATGGGAGAGACTTAGGTTACCCACGAGGCAATACAAAGAATCATAGGCCTAACAGTTTTTTAAGTGGGTATATCTGAGGATGTTTATAAGCTGTGAGAAAGTAGCCAGCAGAGGAAGGGTGTGAAGATCTAGGAGAGGAAATGATTGTTCATTTGTTTTCAAAAAGCTGAAAACTTATCACGTGCCTGGCCCTTTTCTAGGATCAGGGGTTCACACAATCTGTTATCCCCTCTGCAAGGACAGTTCAACTCATCCCCTGGTGAAGAGAAGTCAGATTATTCTTTGCATCCTATTCAGTTGTAGGAACTGTTGTGTACCTCTGAAGGGACTTTACTTAAGCAGAGTAATAAGTTAGAAATCAAAGAAATTATAGCTGGAAAGGACCTGAAAGGCCACTGTACTTTATTTTGCCACATATTTTACATTGAATGTAACAAAAATTTATTGTTGAGCGCATTCTCTTCAGAGTTCCTTCACTGAACTTCCTTTATGTCTTGAATCCAGTGGGTCCAGCTTGTAGATTTTGGCCTCCTCCTAAATTTGCTTCTTCATCCATATTACATTTTGCCCAGACTATGGCAGAAACTCCTGGGTGGTTTCGTGGCTCCTGGGCTCAGTTCCTCCAAGTTCATCTGCCTACTCGTGTTGAGTGATCTTGTAACATAAAAAGCTATGCCTAAAATAATGCTGCTAATGGCTTGCCCACACAGAGTTAGTGCATACTAGTCGCCCAGCATGTGCTCTACACGGAGGCGTGTAGTCTGAACTGTGCTGGGCCAAGCCTCATGGGGCTCTTTGACCCTGAGGAAGGGGAGCTTTTTGTGATCACTCCCTTTATCTAATTGGTCCTTCAGCAGCGGGGCACCTTTTTCTAATCAGCAGAGGCACCCTTACTCAACCAGTGGTAGTCCCAGGCCTCATCACCTGTGGGATACAAGCCATGCTCTCTCCCAGGCTTGCTTTGGTCAGCTCCTCTATTTTCATTTCTGTCTCTTTTCACACTTGGACCCCTGGCCTTTAGTAATCCCCACCTGCAGTTTTTACAGTGCCCAGCAGGTGTCAGGCTTTAGTATCTTTGCACAGGTGCTCCGTGTGCAGTTAATGCACCTCCTACTCCAACTGTGCATACTCTCATATTTCTAGATTCTACTTCAGGGTTATCATGAAGCCGTCACTTAGATATAACTTTTTGCCTCCAGAGGAACCTCTGTGCATAAAGGTTTTGATTCTTTATCTCATGTGATTGAAATTTTGAGTTTATACATCTTCCTCCTTAATGAAGGCTTTAAGGGCAGGAGTCGTTTCTTATCCTTAGCACAGAACATATTCTTTTTTTTTATTTAGATGCTTTTTAATGATGATAAAATGTATGTTTTAAATCACTCTTTTTACAATAATTTTGGTTTAGGTTGTGACAGAAATAAAGTTTACAGAAGTCGTGTTCCTGCGATAAGAAATAAAGATGTGACCTTGCAGTTGTTTAAATCTCTTAAATGCTGTGTAAGTGCATCGGGTGCGCTAAGGAACCTGGAGCTAAATGGGCTAGTTCTGAGAGAGAGAGACTTAGCTATGTTAACAAAGGTAAGCCTTCATTGTGTCCTGCCAACATTTGATAGTTGCTTTTGGGGCAAGCTAAACCAATAAAAGTTTAAACTTTTTCTCTCCATTAAAGGGATTGAATAAATTGGCCACTTTATCAGCATCTCATGCCTGTCACATTAATGGCTGAACTAGAAAATCAGAAGGATCAGCACAGGTTTTATTTTCTTAATCCTTACCTCAGGGTAGAGAAAGGTCAATCCGGAACTGAACCCCAAGTTTAGGTCAGGAAGCCCTCCGGTTCCTTATAGTATCTCAGAAATATGGGAAAGTAGAAAGGAGCGATAAAGTGTAGGGCAGATTAGCCTCATTTTCCTGTGAAGCTTGAGGAGAGGGAGGGAGGAGGTGGATGACCATGGGCAGTTGGGCAGGTTGTGCACTGTACAACACCATAAGTGTAGAGCGTTTGCATATATTATTATGACAACTTTCTGACAGATGGAAATATTGTCTTGAGGAAGTACCTTTTTCTGTTTCTGTTAGAGAAGTGTTTCTCAATGGGGGTGATTTTGTCCCCTAGGGGATATTTGGCAATACCTGGAGACACTTTTGGTTGTCACAAGTAGCTGATGTGTTACTGGCATCTAGTTGGTAAGGACAGGGATGCTGCTAAACATCCTACAGTGCACATGGCAGTCACACATAACAAAGAATTACCTAGCTCAAAATGTCACTAGAGCCGGGGCTGAGAAACCCAGGTCTAGAGGATGAAGGTGAACCTCCCTGCCTCTGGTGTCCTTTCCCTGCTTGTTCTGGAGAAATGACTGCTGGAGAGGGAGTGAACCATTTCTGACTCTACATCCAATATGCTCCAGCAGCCTGTAGTACACCATGTACTCATAGGGCCAGTGTGCCTGGAGGAACCCAAGGCTACCTGATGGCAGAGCTGTGGATCAGGGTGACAGCCAACATGGGAAAAGCCTTCCTGCCTCCAGGTCCTCGGTTCACCAGGCCCAGGTGTCTCTTCCTTCCATCCATGGGCCTCTGAGATGAACCAGCTTTGCTTGTCTCTCCTAAGCTTCCCAGGTTGTGAGTCCTTGCCTCTCAAGAGTGGGGCACAGTATCCTCAGGTTTGCTTTCCACGCTGCCTCCTGAACCAGTTTTGGAAGGTTTTTGGATGATCAGTTGGGGGATAACAGGTAGAAAATTGAGACAAAACAGGGAACTCCGAGACTGGTGACTGGGTTCAAATTCCAGCTTTTCCACATGTCAGATATATGGCCTTAGGCAATTCACTGAGCATCCCTGTGCCTCAGTTTTCTTGTCTGTAAGATGGGGGTGAGAATAATAGTGCCCACTTCATAGGGGTATGGTAAGGATCGAGTTAGTATTTGGCATGTAGCAAACAATATCTAAGTGGTAGGTGTTCCAGGCCTCATTCCATGTTAATTTTTGGTATCTGTATGAGTTTGCTATGGCTGTCATAACAAAACACCACAGTCTGTGTAGCTTAAACAACAGAAATTTGTTTCTCACAGTTCTGGAGGCTGGAAGTCCAAGGTCAAGTTGTCAGCAGGGTTGGTTTCCTCTGAGGCTCATGAGGGAAGAGCCTGTTCCAGGCCTCTCTCGTTGGCTTGCAGAGGACTGCCTTCTCCCTGTGTCCTCACATGGCTTTTACCCTCTGGGCAGGCTTGGTGTCTCTCTGTCTAATCTCCAATCCTTATAAGGACACAAGTCAGATTGGACTGGGATCCACCCTAATGGCCTCATTTTAACTTACTCTTTAAAGGCCTGATCTCCCAATACAGTCACATGCTGAGGTACTGGGGTTTAGGACTTCATCCTATGAATTTTGGGGGGGACACAACTCAGCCCATGACACCTGACAAGGACCTGGTAACAACACCAACATGGTTCTAACCATGTTTAGCTGTGATACCAGATGCAAAAAATAGCCAGGACAGACCTTGAGAACATTACTCTAAGTGAAATTAGAGAAAGACAAATACTGTATGATCTCACATATACGAATCGAAGAAAACTGAGCCATAGAAACAGAGACCAGCTTAGTGGTTGCCAGAGGTGGGAGTAGGGGGGGTGGGAAAGGTGGTCAAAAGGTACAAACTTGCAGTTATAAGAGAAACAACCCCTGGGGATGTAATGTACATCGTGATGACTATAGTTAAAAATACTGTTTTCTTTTTTTTTTTAACATCTTTATTGGAGTATAATTGCTTTACAATGGTGTGTTAGTTTCTGCTGTATAACTAAATGAATCAGCTATACATATACATATATCCCCATATCTCCTCCCTCTTGCATCTCCCTTCAACCCTCCCTATCCCACCCCTCTAGGTGGACACAAAGCACCGAACAATACTGTTTTTTAATTTGAAAGTTGCTAAGAGTATAGATCTTAAAAGTTCTCATCACAAGAAAAGGATTGTAACTATGTGAGGTGGTAAATGTTAACTAAACTTATTGTGGTAGTTATTTTGCAATTTATACACATATCAAATTACTATGTTGTACACCTGAAATTAATATAATATTATATGACAACTATATCTCAGTAAAATGGGGGAAAAAAAGGAATCCAATACCTCAGGTATAAAGCCTCCCTCCTCCTTCCCTCTCACATTCCCAGGAAGACCTCAGGCCCGGGCCTTACACCTGCCTTGATTATATTCCTATTAACTGTGTCAGTAAATGGTAGGTGTTTCCCTTCCACACCTTCCTTTGCTTGTCATTGGAGAATATGCTAGAGCGACACTATGAGAGTGATCACATATCTCCGATTTTCTGGACAATTGTGGTTTCAAAAATTCTGTCCTCTTGTCCACCTAAGAACACTGGTATTTTTCATACTAAAGGTTCCAAAATGTGGTTCAGAAATCATGGTCATGGTGCCTGCCATACCAGGATGGCAACTTGGAGGGCTGGGGAGGGCGTGGCAGGTGGCAGGTGGCAGGTGGGGAAAGCCAATAGCCAGAAGGAGTAGAGGCAAAGAAAAAGACCCAGGAAATTTGTACTCTAGAACAAATTCCCAAATAGTAATAGTTTACTGTAGCAGGAAGTCCTAGCCTCTAGTTTACTGGTAAATCTAGTCCTCAAGGAGTACAGCAGTCAGAACATTTAATACAAAAGTTCCTAGCTCTAAAACAGAAATATTAATACC
This sequence comes from Aethalodelphis obliquidens, assembly GCF_003676395.1. Taxonomy (NCBI): domain Eukaryota; kingdom Metazoa; phylum Chordata; class Mammalia; order Artiodactyla; family Delphinidae; genus Aethalodelphis; species Aethalodelphis obliquidens. The sequence continues at coordinate 88,296,741 of NW_020837947.1, forward strand.
TGCTTGTTGTGTTTGGAAGTTATTTCAAAAAGTAATGCTAATATCAATAAAGCCCTTTATAAATGAGCTAAAGGAACTCGATAAGCATTACTTTTTTTATTTTTCCATCACTCTTCATAGCTGCCAAGCAGTAACGGCTCTATTAGTACTGAATCCCGGAAGTGTCTCTGTATCCTGGAAGTATTGCAAAGATCGTCTTCACAC